>NC_045426.1:224910312-225231312 GCF_902635505.1 Sarcophilus harrisii
AAAAATTATGCTTTATGCATCCAAGGTTGTAACCAAGATTGTGGAGTATAGGAAATACTCAACAGAGCTCTTTCAATGATCTTTTTTAAATAACTTTAAAATAAGGTCTCCTTAAAGATTTGTAAATTGAAGGGACTCTGATCAATTGGGGAATGGTAAAATAAATTGTTGTACATTAATGAAATAAAATACTGTTATACAATAAGAAATGATGAGCAAGTTTGTTTTAGAAAAAAAAACAGCAAAGACTTACATAAAATGATATAGATTAAAATTAGCAGAACCAGAACATCATATATAATAATAGTGATATTGTGTGATGATCAGCTTTGATAGACTTAGATCTTCTTAGCAATACAATGATCTAAGAAAATTCCAAAAGAATCATCATGGAAATTGCTATCAACATTCAGAGAAAGAACTATAGAATCTGAATGAAGATCAAAGCATATTATTTTCGTTTTATTTTATTTGTTCTTTCTCATATTTGTTTAAATTTTGTTCTGATTCTTCTTTCACAACATGACCAATGTAGAGAGATGGGAGAGAGGGAGAAAAATGTAAAAAATCAAAATTTTGTAACAGTTCATATTGAAAACTATCTTTATATGTAATTGCAAAAAAAATAAAATACAGTTAAGTGCAGGGGGGAGGAGAGATAGACAATAATGAAATAACATAGCAAAATTCATAAAATACAGCCAAAGCAGCACTTAATAGAAATTTAATATCTCTCAATAGGGGTATTAAGAGAAAAAAGAGATCAATTAATTAGGTATGCAACTAAAATGGAATATCTACAATTAATATGCAATTAATCACTAAAATAAAAATCCTGAAAATCAAAGAAGAGATTAATAAAATTGAAAGTTAGAAAATGAACAAATAAACTAGGAACTGGTGTTTAACATTGTATATAATCACAAATTTCTTACTTTCTGAAGGGGGGAGGGAAAGAAAGGATGGAGAAAAATTTGGAACTCAAAATCTTGCAAAAATTAATGTTGAAAACTATCTTTACATATAATTAGAAAAACAAAATTTCATATTAAATTTCAGAGCAACAGAATCAATAAATAATGAGTTTAAGTAAGACATTGTTACAACCCAGGAGGACTAAGCAGGTTAAAAAAAAAAAAAAGATTTGTGACACAAGGCTGGAGGCTGATCCAGAGTCTATGTAGATGTAACATCAGTGACAGCACTAGGTGGTATCAGCAGAAACAGTAGCAGATTCAGGAGTTCTCAAGCCAGAGGCAATAAAGGCAGTTAGCAAGTAGTCAGAAAAAATTGCACAAAGCTTTTGTGCTAGCACTGAAAAACAGAAAAGTTGCTTGGGAATCCCATTACCAATAGCCACTTCTGCATTGTGGTTTAAGGCAGAAGGGAGCACTTTTGATCTAGAAATAGCCAGAGCCTGGGGTGCAATATTGATTTTGCTCACAAGAGATCAGGGACCCTGAGGAACAGTACTGATTGCCCTATGAAGGGATCAAGGTCATTGCTAAATAAAGAGCATAATGTAGACCAAGAGAGAGTGTTCATATCTTTCCCCAGATCACATCGTAGAAGCACCAAAAACTCCCCATGCCCCAACCTCCATATAGCATTACAAAAAAGTCTGATGCTTAAGTGGTGGTACTACTCCATTCACAATATCACCAGAGCCAAACTTCAAAATAAAGTTCAAAAACAGGATGGGGAAAAAAGCAAATAATGTAAAAATAATCTAGCTTTCAAAAGTTACTATGATAAGAGGATTGATAAAGATACAAACTCAGAAAAAGAAAACAAAGTCAAACATCTAGTATGTGTGTGTGTGTTTGTGTTGTGTATGAATTGAGCATGAGCTCAGCAGAAAATTTGTAAGAGACCTAAAAATTATATGACTGATAAAGGAAAAATCAGGAAAAGGGTTAAAATTCTGAAAAGAAAACAAGGTTTATTTTTTTAAAAAGACAAAAAATACCAAATGAAATAAAAAAAAAACCTTAAAAAATCAGAAATAACCAAGTGGCAAAAGAGGCACAAAAACATTTCATCAATGAAACCTCTTAAAAATCAGAATTGGTCAAATGAAAAAAGTGATACAAAAGCTGACTAATAAAATAATTCCTTAAAAGTAAAGTATAGTACCCAAATCTAGTAATTCCATGAGGGATCTAGAAATGATAAAATAAGGATAAAAGAATGAAAAAATAGAAGAAAATATGAAATGTCTCATAGGAAAATCAATTCACTCAGAAAATAGGTTAAGAAGAGATGATTTAAGAATAACTGGACAATCTGCAAGCCAAGATCAAAAATAGATTCTGGACATCATATTTCAAGAAATTATTTTTTAAAATTGCCCTGATATCCTAAAGAAGAGAGTAAACTAGAAGTTGAAGAAAAATTCACTAATCACTACCTGAAAGAAATCCCCAAACAAAAACTCCTGTGCCTATGATAGCCAAATACAAGATCTCTGGGGTCAGAGAGAAATTATTCCAAGCACTCAAAAGAAATCATTCAAACATCATGGAGGCACAATCAGGATCACAAAATATTTATTTGCTACCAATTTAAAGGAGGAAGGGACTTGGAATATGATGTTCTAGAAGGCATAAGAGCTGAGATTACAATCAAGAATAACTTACTCATCAAAATTAAGCATAAACCTCCAGGGGGAAGATGAATATTTAGTTTTAAAATTTATTTTATTGAAAAAAAAGTTAAAAAAACAAGATAAACAGAAAAGAACTACAAAACAAAATAAAGCAAACCAAAAGAGAACATTGTCATGTGTCCAGCAGAACATCAGAGTGGAGTTAATATATAACAAATTACCAAATCAAGAAAGTGAATATATTAGTAGAAAAAATTGTATTCATGAATGTCCATTTTTTCTTTATTTCCTTATATATTGTTCTTTGGTTCTCTGCTGGGCACTTTATTTACTTTTTTTCTTTTTTCTCTGCTGGGCACTTTATTTACATTTTTCTTTTTTCCTGCTTTTTATTCCTCCCCATAACCACCATGCAAACTGCAATTTAAAAAAAGATTTATTTATGTATGCATATGTAGCTATTTTTTATTATACAAGATATATGCATGGGTAATTTTTCAGCATTGACAATTGCAAAACCTTTTGTTCCAACTTTTTCCCTCCTTCCCCCCATCCCTTCCCCCAGATGGCAGATTGACCACTACATGTTAAATATGTTAAAGGCATATGTAGTTATGAACATAAATACATACACACACATACCCCAAATGCACACTTGTCTTTCCTATCCCTGCCACCTCTTTAATTAAATTCTGCTCTATAACTTGCCTTGCTATTATTTAATCTCCCCCATCCAAGAATCCTTCTCTTTCTTCTTCCCTCAGTTTTGTTTTCCCATCCACCCATCCCTTCCAACTTATTTCTTTATAGATTTTGCAGGGTGCTATTCCCTTCATAGAATATTTGTAGTGTTGCTTATTGAATCCTTTCTCAATGTGAGTAAGTTTTTAGAACTATGAGCCCTTCTTCCCCTTCTAATGTCTCTATGTTCTATCACTCCAGGACAATTTCCTTAGTTTGTTTCCTGCATTATTGTGTTAAGGTTCTCTTTTTAGTCACAATTTTCCAGCAGTCGAAATATTCTTAGATTTTCTTTTCCTGATCTGTTCTCCAGATCTAACATTTTTCTTATAACATGTTTCACATTCTGCTCTATTTTCTTATTCTTTATAATGTATTCTGATATTTCTTGGTCTTTCCTAACTTCATTGGCTTCCCCTTGCCCAATTCTAATTTTTAAAGAATAATTTTAATTTCTGAGACTCTGTGTGTAATGTTCAGACTAGCTTTCTGGATGATCTCAGAATGGGCCTTGGTCTTTGGTGAAGAAATGATGAAGGCAGAAGGGCCACCACGAGGCTGGTCAAGGATGGAGTCTGAAGTCTGAGCTTGAGCACACACTCACTTTCACTCAAGTCTGCTTATTTCAAGTCCTCTCAGCCTTTAAATACCTTAGTATAATTAGATCATTACAGCACACTGAACATATACCAACTATAGAACCATTACATCACCTTTTCACACTAAATTCTAAGTATATGTGAACTAGAGCACCATTATCTCATCAATCACACTGAGTATACACCCTGTTGTAAGTATCCTTGGTTCAAGTATACTTTTCTCAGAGTTCCCCAATATCTGCAGTCCTCCACATCTGTGTCCCCTTTTCTATTTGGTTAACTATTTTTCATAAGTTTCTTGTTTTTCTTGGATGATTTTTATTTTTTTTATTTTTTCCCCAGTGTCTCTCATTTGATTTTTAAATTCCTTTTAAGATTCTTCTATACGTTTTCTTTGGAAAGGGAGTCATTTCACATTACTCTTTGAGATAGAAACGTTTTTTTTTTGTTGTTGTTAAAGTGGTCTCCTCTAAAGATGAACTCTGGTCGTCCCTATTCCCATGATATGTTTCAATGATGAGTTTTTTCTTCTTTTCCAATACATTTCTTTAAATAAGAGGTACTGGTGTATCTTGAATAATAGGATATGAGGATGGTGCCTCAATCTTCCCTTCACATGCTATCAGGAACCCCAACCCAAGTAATCCACCCTCCTGCAAGTGCTCACAGCCAGCAGTATCACTGCCCAGACTGTTTCTGCACTCACAGAGTGTTGATTCTCTCTTCTCCAGAATGACCTCTCAGCAGCAAAACTGGACCCGCCATTCCCAATCAGCCAAGGTTCACTCAGTCCTCTAAACTCAAACCCCCAACCTGACAGTCTAAGAGGTGAAAATCACTGCGGTTCCTGCTGAAGCTCCAGCCACAACAAACTAGCCTGAAGGGGTGCCCTATAGATGTTTCTTTGGAGTTAGTTTGGAGATATCTGCATTTCAAACAGATTAACTCACAACCCCAAGTCATTCTTCAGATCTCCTGTGTTATATCAGCAGGATCCCGGTTCTGCCACTAGTCTTCTTGATTTTTCAACAGTCTATCTTCACCTTGAATGAATATTTAATTAAAATGAATATTTTAAATTCTATTCTATTATATTTAATTCTATTATTTACTCTATTTGTGGGGAAAATCTGGAGAACTTGAAATTTATCAACTTACTCTGCCTTTTTCCCAGAATCCTCCACAGGAAAATGAATATTTAATTAAACAGAAGACTTTCAAACATTCTTGATGAAAAGTCCACAACTGAAGAGAAAATTTGACATACTACCACAAAATTAAAGAGAATAAGGAAAAGTTAAATATGAAAGAGAAATCATAAGAAATTCAATAAGGTTCTACATTTATCTTTCTATTTGGAAACATGAGACATGTAACTTCTAAATTAGAAAGACTTTACAGAGACAAAAGGCACAGGAGTGAATTAATTATGTTGGGATTATGTAAAAATAAAGAAATGGGTAATTGAGAAAGACAGATGACTTGGTAGAAAAGAGGGAGATAGTAAGGAAAAATAGAGCAAATTATCTCACATAAAAGAGTCATTCAAGTGAAGAGGTTTTATGATGGAAGAGGAAAATGCTTGAACCTCACTCACATCTAAATTGGTTCAAAAAGAGGAATATGTGTGAATTTCTGTGTATATATGTATATGTGTGCATGTATGTGGTTGTAAAATGCATGAATGTACACACATATTCAATTGGTAATATAAATCTGTCTTACTCACCAAGGAAATAAGAAAGGAACTGATAAGGAAAAGTGCAGGAGCATATAAGGGAGAGCAGGAAAAAAAAGCAGTTATCAGAAGTAAAAGTAGTCAGAAGAGGGATAGGATAAAAGAAAAGAGGATAAATATAAGGGAAAAAAAAGGATGGGAATGCACAATTAGCAAATATAACTGTATGAAATCACTCATAAAATGGAAGTTGATAGCAGAATGGATTACAAATCAAAATGCAGGGGAGGATTCTGAGAAGATGGTGGAGTAGATTGGTGAATTTCAAGCTCTCCCAATTTCCCTTATAAATAAAATAAAATTTTACCTCAAGGCAAATATAGACTGGTGAAAAATCAAGACTTGGGAGAGAACAGGGGCCTTCCTGATACAACCTGAGAAGATCTAAAGAAAGACAAAAGATGGTGATTAACCCCTGTAAACAGCAAACACTCAGAGCTACTTCCTTAGGAAACATCAAGAGGGACCCCTTGGACTAGCTGAGTGTAGCTCAAATATATATAGTCAAATATATATATATATATATATATATATATATATATATGTCAAATATTATATATACTATTTGACCTAACAATATTAGGCAAATATCCCAAAAGAGATTTTAAAAATTACCTATATGTATAAAATTGAAGCATTGTTTTTTAAAAAATTATATTTTCTTGAGGTTTTGGGGAGAAGGCATATTCTATATTTGTTTTTTTTTTTTCACAACATGACTTTAATTTCACATGTGCCTTCTCAAGGGAATGGGGTAGAGAGAAGAAGAAGAGAACCTAGAATTTAAAGTTTTAAAAACAAATGCTAAAAAATTGCCTTATATATTATGTGTTTGTGTATTGTTAAAAATTGTGTGTGTGTGTGTGTGTGTGTGTGTGTATGTTCATGAAACATGAAACAGTATAAGAGAATCTAATAACTATCGGAGGAGTCAAAAAGGATCTGATGTTCCCAAGTAGAAATTGATCTGTCCTTTGGAGTAAACTGGGTATTCTATGGGATAAAGGGAATTAAGAAATAAAGAACCAAAGGGAGAAACAGACATTTACTAAGTAAATACTATGTGTCATATATGGTTAAGTACTTTGAAAATATTCCTTCATCAAATCTGAAAAAAAAATCTTGTAGGGAGTGCTATTATCATTACCATTTTGTATTTGAGACAATTGAGGGTGAATAATTTTTTTTTCTAGATCACACAGATAGTGTTAAATGGCAGATTTCGATCAGAATTTCCTGACTTCAGAACTAGTGGTTTATCCATTATACCAACTAGCTGCCTTCAAGTGAGCACATTCCAAACTTGGTAAGGAAGGAGGATGTTATGTATAGGGAGGATGTTATGTAAAAAGAAGCAAGATGAAATAAGGTTTGGAAGTAGATTGCAGAGCACTTGAAATATAAATATGATTTTGCATTTTTTTCCTTGAGACAGAAGAGAACAATTTAAAGGTTTTTTTATTGTTTTTTTTTTCTTGTTGTTGCTATTGTTGGTGGTTTTTTTCCTTTTACAAATCTATCCTGAGAAATTAAAAATCAAGCTGTAATTTCACAAATAAGCTAATTACCTTAAAATCTAGTTTAAAAGCTATGCATACATCTGTATGGCAATCAGTTAGTTTAGAAAACTATAAATGCTGCTTGAAGGGAAAAAAATGCAATTTAAATACAATCAACCTGAAAATCTTTCTGGAAACCACAACTGTAACACAAAATTCACAATGAAAGCTACACATCTTTCTGAAATATTATCAATAACTTAGATAGATAGATATCTAACTAGAAAGCCATAAATACAGTTAGAGAGCAAAAGACTCACCTAGAAAGCTATAAATCAAGTTAGAATGAAACAAGGTCTTATTTCTAAAATATATAAATAACTATGTCAAATTTATAAGAATATGAGTCATTCCCAATTGACAAATGGTCAAAGGATATGAACAATTTTCAAATAACAAAATTAAATCCATCCATAGTCATATGAAAAAAATGTTCTAAATCACTATTGATTAGAGAAATGCAAATTAAAGCCATTTTGAGGTACCACCCACACCTCTCAGGTTGGCTAAAATAACAGGAAAAGACAATTATAAATATTGGAGGGGATGTGGGAAAACTGGAACAGTAATGCATTGTTGGTGGAGTTGTGAAGTGATTTAACCATTGTAGAGAGCATTTGGAATGGAATGGATAGCCCAAAAGGCTATCAAACTGTGCATAACTTTTGATCCAGCAGTTGTACTGCTGATTGTGTGTTCTAAGGAAATCACAAAGGAGTGAAAAGGACCTACATGTGCAAAAAATGTTCTTAGTCACTCTTTTTGTGCTGGCAAATAATTGGAAAATTATGAGTAGATTCCCATCAATTAGTGAATACCTGAATATTTTATGGTATATTAAAGTAATGGAATGATATTGTTGTATAAAATATGATGAACAAGATTTTTTTAGAAAGGCCTGAGAATATTTGCACAAATTAATGATGAATGAAACAAGTAGAACAGAGAACAGTATATACACAGTAACTCCAAGACTGTGCAATGAAAGATTTATCTCTTCTTAGCAGTTCAGTGATCCAAGGCAATCCCAGTAAAGTTTGAATAGAAAACAAGCATCTGAATCCTGAAAAAGAATTATGGAGAATAAATATAAATCAACAAATGCTATGTTCACTTTATTTTTATTTTTCTCCCTTTTTTTCCTCTCATGGCTTTTCCATTTTGTTCTGATTTGTCTCTCCAATATCATTCATAAAGAAATATATACTTTAAAATTTAATATAAATTTATAACCAGAAAAATACAGAAAACAATAAAAAAGAAAATATGCATCCTAGGGCATTATCAAATATATACATAGAAACATGATGACTTGTCTAGAATAACACAGCTAAGTAAGTATTAGACTATTTTAACCCTAGTCTTTCCTAACTCAAAATATAATGCTCAAACCATTATAGCAATTACTACTTTATTCATTGAAATAAAATTTAATCAAATGATATTATACCCTGGTGATTAAAAGTTTTAAAGGAATAATATATATCTGTATTAGAGGATTTGAGAATTTTTTTTCTTTTAAAGTGATAATGGCTCATTTGTTTATATACCTGGAACATATTTCATTTACATTTAAACTACTCATTTAGCCAATCCAAATATTCAATTAATCCATTAATCCAAATATCCAATACAGCATAGTTGAGAAGATATGCTTTAAGTCAATAACAACCATTTAATCTCATTTATGTCATAGCTCCCTTCCCTATTAATTTTGTTTTCTTATGTTCAAATCATAAACTCTATTTTTCCTTCAGTATGTTCTGTAGCATAACTTTTGTATAAGTGGCTTATTTTATATAAGTGAAGTAATTTTACTTAAAATAAAAAATTTGAAAGACAAACAAAACTCTCAACTATAACTTGAAAGCTAGAATTCTAAGGACAAATATAATGCCTTACATATAGTTTTTAGTAAAGATTTTTAGTAAAGATTTGTTAAATAACATATAAAATCTCTGAGGATTGATTTCATTAAATTCATCTAAAATTTTTACCAAACTGAAATAAATAAACTGGGAAGTTCAAAATGTTTCTAAAATTCACAAATAAATAAGAATTATAAGGATAAATAATTTTAAAAGCCTGCATAAATTAGATTATAACAAGAACAACGAGAAAGAAGTGAATGAATTTTGAATGCTGCAAATAATCTGAAAAGCTGAAAGTATTGTTAAAATGCAGCTAATGGAGCAAGAAAGTATAATTCCAAGTAGGAAGACAATAAAGACAAATAATTAATAATAATTCTGACTGAGAAGCTACAAATAGTAGAAAACTGATGTGTCAAGTATAACACTGGTCAAACTGAAACTTTAAAACCCAGCTAGATCATAAGTGCAACTACAAAGCAAGAAAAAATGCCTAAAAACCCAAAAGTCTCTGAGATGTTAAAATTACCTAGAAAACTAAAAGTCAAATAAAAGTCACAATTATAAAAATAAATTTAGAAAATTAAGAAAGGCAAAAAATACAGTCAGAGAGAAATGAGTCTACCTAGAAAGCAACACAATTGAGGAAGAAAAAGATGTTTTCTGTATGCTAGAAGATATAAATCTAGAGAAAAGCCACAAATACACCCACAAAGAAGATTTCTGTATTAAAAAGTCACTAATGCTTTCAGATTCAGGCAAGTTCACAATGCTTGCTAGAATAAGACAAATCAATTAAACAAATAGAAATCTACCTAGAAGAGCATGAATTCATCTATGTATCAATAGATTTATTTAGAAAGCATAAGCTTTCTAAAGCTCACAGGGTTTGCATTCACTTTCCTGATGTGTAAGCTATATGATGTGATCACTGCTTAGGCTGATATAAAACATACAACATATTGATTCTCATAATCCTAAATAATAAAGTAATTTTGAGGTATATATGTATGTACATCTATTAACTATTAAATTACAAAACCTCTCATTGAATATATCAGATCCCTTAATTGAGTTTATTGAATATTATTTATTCAATAAACTGGAGAAACATCTCTTTCAATAAGCAGTTGCTCATATTTCTCTCCCTGTTGTGATACAACTAAATAAATTTCAAATTCTATATAATTTGTTAACAATGTAATTAATAATACAGAGATACAAATATGATTTATAATATTTTAGCTATCAAAATCATCTCAGGAATAATCATATTTATCCATATCTGTTACTCTTTACTTTTTCATTACTAGAAAATAGTCTTATCATTTTACTCCAAAGATTAAAGTCAAATTTTTTTAGAGATATTTTTAAATTTATTTACAATTTAAAAATGTTAAACTCAACCATCTTGGGAAATGTTACTGATCTAATTCTTTAATAGAATAATAAAGATATTTATTTATACATGATACTTACAATACATAAATTTTGAAGTTTTCCTTCCAATCTTTCTTTATGAGTTTTAAAATAATTTTCTCAGAAAAAGTTTTCATCATTTTTTTTTATTTTCACATTTTTCCCACTATCACTATTTACAGTAACAGTGAGCAGTAGAACTTGAAGAAAGTCATGTCAAGACAAGAGAGACTAAGGGGAAGAAAATATTGACCATGACATATATTGCATATAGGATGAGAACAAAAATTAGAAAGAGCACAGAATTTTTCAGTTAAAAGGTTGTAAATAACCTTAGAGCAATTTCAACCCAGTGATAGATTCAAAATATAGGGGTGAAAGGGTTTTTGAAGCAAACAGAGGTTCATGGATGAAAAACTGATTCTTCTAGACTCAGAAATTTGAATTGGAGCTGAATTTACACTTTTGTCTGTATATGTGTACCTCTAAGACAGAGATAGAGAGACAGACAAAGAAAGACAGACAGACACAGAGAGACAGAGAGACACACAGAGAGAAAAGTGGCAATGAGAAAAAAAAAAGAGATAAGAAGCTAAAGAAAAAGGAGAGAAGAATGATGGAATGGATAAGCTCCATTAATTATTACTATATATTTTTGTGATCCTAAACTCTGAAATTTTTCTTATCATAATATTCTGCTCATCCAGACAAGTTAAATGATAATAGGGAAAGAGTATACAACTCATTATCTTTCCCCATAATCACCAGACATACCCCCAAACAAAATTCATATTTCTGCTAAGGACACTGCCATCATTATAGTTAACAAGGGGGAAAACAACATCACTTTTCCTTTTCAATCACTTCCTAGATACAGCAAAGGTTATGGTGAGGTATTTTTCGCACCTAAAAAAACTTAAAAAGTTGGCAGAAGAGGATTGTGACTTTGAGGTGAAGACTTGTCTTGAATGCATTCATTCAACAATGGGGCAGTAGCACCTTTAGCAGCTTCAGGCGCTCTCAGCTTAGGGATACTAAGGAGTCAGACAACTAGTCAAGAAACAGACTTCAGGAGATTCTGTGCCGAGTATGGGTATGGCTAGCATTGACTGTCAAATATTGTCTATATGCAATTACAGGTCTCAATTCCAAGATGAAGAGAAGCCACTTGATAATCACCCAGCATAGAATGAAGGGATCTATGAGAGCTTTGAAAAATTTAGAAGTTAACTTGGAATAATAATTGTTCAAAACAGCCACACTAAGTGTAAGTGGACTTTGGTCAAAGTCCAAGAAAAAGATGACTCCAGGTGTTGAAGGAAAAGATTTTTATTTTTATTTTTTCCAATAATATTGCAAATATCATCCTCAAACACTGATTATTGATGGTCAACCCTGGGGTTATATATATATATATATATATATATATATATATATATATATATATATATATATATTTAAAGATCTGTATTGATAATTTTCAAGATGACTAAACATAATGGAAGTAAAATAAAATATTTGCTAGAATTTATTTTTTAGTTTGGATGAGGAAAAAATTATTCAGAAAGTATTATTGAGAAATTATATGTTAAAAGTTTGGTTTGATTATCAAAGGTGATAATCTACATTTATGTGTATGCCCTTTAATATTTTTGACATTTAAATTTATCTGCCATGTTAAAAAAAATTTCAAGATGTGTAAAAATATGGCATCTTCCCATGGATCTAAAATAGCCATAGTATTTTGAAATAGGCATGCAATTTGAGGATCTTATAGCAAACTATTACAAATTCTTTCTGCCAACACATATCTTTAAACATAATATGCACATTTAATCTTAATTTATATCACTTAATGTTAATAGATGGGGATCCTGGAAATATCTAAGTAGAATTTTAATCCTTTTTTAAAAATAATTTTACATAATAACCAGCAGTTATGAACATTATATATAAACAAAACATGGACATTTCAATATATAAAAACAAAAAAAAAAAGAATTATATATTATAAACATATAGTTTTGCTTATTTATATTAATTATAATAAAACAGTAATATAATTATCTGGTTTGTCAAAAGTTCTGGAATTTCCTCTCCTCTCTTTTCCCATTAAAGAAAAAATATTTCATTGATTTTATTTTCTATTTTTTGTAACATAATCTCATCAATTCTCCCCCAATAAACCTTTCTTCCAACTCTTAGAAAACTCCCCTGAAACAAATATGTAGATGAAGCACAATGCTAGTGGTGCCTAAAAATTGATAATACATCCTTTAATTTTAGTCTGTTTCCTCTCTTCTAAAAGAGGGGAATTATGGTTATCATCTGGTTTTTGAAGTTCCATTCAGTCAGTACACTGATTAGAGACCGCAAACCTTTTAAGGTTTCTTTCTTTATTGTCTTTACTTTACTCAGCCAGCATGAGTTTATAGAAGCCTGTTCAGGTTTTGCTTGCTTCTTACTAGAGGCATATATAGGTAGATAGAGTAGATAGAGTGGATAAAGTACTGGTACTGAATTTCAAAGACCTGAGTACAAAGATTATTTCAGATTTGTCCTATTTAATCTAGACCAAATCATTTAACCTTTATTTTCACCAATTTCCTCAAATATAAAATAAGGATAATGATGACATATCTTGCAGTTGTTTTGGTAACAAATGAAACAATATTTGTAAAACATATTTAGCACATAGAATAGGAAATATATGCTATTCCCTTCCCTTTTGTAATTTTTTTTTAAAAATTCTTTTTTTTCATAATTATAAATTTTTATTGATATTACCCATGCCTGGGTAATTTTTTACATTATCCCTTGCACTCACTTCTGTTCTGACTTTTCTCCTCTCTCCCTCCACCCCTTCGCCTAGATGGCAACTAGTCCTATACATGTTAAATATGTCACAGTATATCCTAGATACAATATATGTGTGCAGAACCGAACAGTTCTCTTGTTGCACAGGAAGAATTGGATTCAGAAGGTAAAAATTATCCGGGAAGAAAAACAAAAATGCAAACAGTTTACATTCCTTCCCCAGTGTTCTTTCTTTGGGTATAGCTGCTTCTGTCCATCATTGATCAATTGAAACTGAGTTAGATCTCTTTGTCAAAGAAATCCACTTCCATCAGAATACATCCTCATACAGTATTGTTGTTGAAGTATATAATGATCTCCTGGTTCTGCTCATTTCACTTAGCATCAGTTGATGTAAGTCTCTCCAAGCCTCTCTGTATTCATCCTGTTGGTCATTTCTTACAGAACAATAATATTCTATTACTTTCATATATCACAATTTACCCAACCATTATCTAATTGATGGGCATCCATTCATTTTCCAGTTTCTAGCCACTACAAACAGGGCTGCCACAAACATTCTGGCACATACAGGTCCCTTTCGCTTCTTTAGTATCTCTTTGGGATAAAAGCCCAGTAGTAGCACTGCTGGATCAAAGGATATGCACAGTTTGATAACTTTTTGAGCATAGTTCCAAATTGCTCTCCAGAAAGGCTGGATGTATTCACAATTCCACCAACAGTGTATTAGTGTCCCTGTTTTCCAACATCCCCTCCAACATTCCTCATTATCTTTCCCTGTCATTCTAGTCAATCTGATAGGTGTGTAGTGATATCTTAGAGTTGTCTTAATTTGCATTTCTCTGATTAATAATGACTTGGAACATCTTTTCATATGTCTAGAAATAGTTTCAATTTCTTCATCTGACAGTTGTCTCTTCATATCCTTTGACCATTTATCAATTGGAGAATGGCTTGATTTCTTATAAATTAGAGTCAATTCTCTCTATATTTTGGAAATGAGGCCTTTATCAGAACCTTTAACTGTAAAAATGTTTTCCCACTTTATTGCTTCCCTTCTAATCTTGTCTGCATTAGTTTTGTTTGTATAAAAACTTTTCAATTTGATATAATCAAAATTTTCTATTTTGTAATCAATAATGATCTCTAGTTCTTCTTTGGTCATAAATTCCTTCCTCTTCCACAGGTCTGAGAGGTAAACTATCCTATGCTCTTCCAATTTATTTATAATCACATTTTTTATGCCTAGGTCATGAACCCATTTTGATCTTATCTTGGTGTATGGTGTTAAGTGTGGGTCAATGCCTAGTTTCTTCCATATTAATTTCCAATTATCCCAGCAATTTTTGTCAAATAGTGAGTTCTTATCCCCAAAACTGGGGTCTGGGTTTGTGAAACACTAGATTATTAAAGTTATTGGCTGTTTTGTCCTTTGAACCTAACCTATTCCATTGATCAACTAGTCTATTTCTTAGCCAATACCAAATGGTTTTGATAACTGCTGCTTTATAATATAATTTTAGATCTGGTACAGCTAGGCCACCTTCATTTGATTTTTTTTTTCATTAATTCCCTTAAAATTCTTGACCTTTTGTTTTTCCATATGAACTTTGTTGTTATTTTTTCTAGGTCATTAATATAGCTTTTTGGGAGTCTGATTGGTATAGCATTAAATAAATAGATTGTTTAGGTAGTATTGTCATCTTTATTATATTTGCTCACCCTATCCAAGAGCATTTAATATTTTTCCAGTTGGTTAGATCAGACTTAATTTGTGTGAAAAGCGTTTTGTAGTTTTGCCCATAAAGTTTCTGATTTTCCCTTGGCAGATAGATTCCTATATATTTTATACTATCAAAAGTTACTTTAAATGGAATTTCTCTTTGTAACTCTAGCTGTTGGATTTTGTTAGTGATATATAAGAATGCTGATGACTTAGGTCGGTTTATTTTGTATCCTGTGACTTTGCTAAAGTTGTGGATTATTTCTAATAAGTTTTTAGTAGAATCTTTGGGGTTCTCTAAGTATACCATCCTATCATCAGCACAAGTGATAATTTGATTTCCTCCTTGCCTACTCTAATTCCTTTAATCTCTTTCTCAACTCTTATTGCCAAAGGTAGCATTTCTAATATAATATTGAATAGTAACGGTGATAGTGGGCAATCTCATTTCACTCCTGATCTTATGATCTTTCTTATGATGAAGTTTTATTTTATTACATTTTATTTCATTTGTTATATTATACAATGTATATTATACATTACAATACTAGTTTATTTCATTCACATGTCATAATTTAATGTCATTTGTTTAGATTCTTGGGATTTCCTCTGGGATTTGGCACTATAATAAGTTTTATCTTTCCAGGACTTAGACTTCCATGTCATGTACACACTAGTCTTGGCCAACCTATCATTTCTTTCCTACCAGATTCTTAAATGTTATCCCAAAGAATAGAAAGATGAATAGTTCAACTTTCTGCCAACCTTGTCCCAAAGCAGAAGAAAACCAACATTTCCTTTCTCCTTTATGTACTCCTTTATGTATTCCTTCATTTTAATGCATAGTCCTTGATATTAGAGAATGTCTTGTTTACCTTTGTTTTTATCTCTTGATTATTTGGCACGTACTAAGTACTTAATAAATGTTCTATATATTTAGATACCTATCATCTCAACATCATCATCTTTATCATCTTCATCCATCATCTTTTTATCTCCAGAATTTCCCCATTCCAACTCTTAATTTTTGAAAAGCAGCATTTGCCATATTAATTTTTCTATGATTTTTAAACTTTTCATAGAAAACTCTGCAATACTTCATCATATTATTGTAAGAATTATCTTTTTCCCACACCTACTAATACAATCCTGTGATTTTATTGTTTTTGTTATTAATTTCATGTACTATTGCTTAATAGTTTTCCTAATAATAATAATAATAATAATTTCCTTAAAAACTTGCATTCCTATTATAAATTCAATTTGGGGTATATTGTTTAAAAGTGGTTTTGTTCTTTATATTTTTAAAAAGATTTTTCATATGCATTATTGTTTATATCTTCATGGCAATATTGCAGAATAAAAAGAAAGGAATTATCCTTATTTTTCAAATCAGGAAATAGATATGTAGCAATATTAAATGATTAATCCATAATTGTCCAATCACAAAAATACCTCTCTTGACTCAGTACAATAGTCCTCTTAAAACTGTTAACATTTGCTGGGAGTGATGGAAAATAAATTAGTCATTTTCATTATTGTTTAAATTAATAGACTCTATTTAAAGGAATAATTGACTCCTTTATCACTTATCCTACTTTTACAAGAAGGCAGCTTAATATGAGTTTGGCAAAGTTTTTCATCTCTAGGCCAGATCAGGACAAGAAAATAATATGCACAGCAGGAGTAATGAGTCACAGAGACTTTACATGAATGCATTGGCAAAGCTATGTATTACAAACCAAATTCCAATTACTATTATATTCTTTTCAGACAATATGCTTCCTCGTGTGGGTATTCAGTTCACTTTGGGACTTTGTTTTTAACTGGTCATAATTATTTAGTTCTAAGTTATACTATTAAACTCAAAGATAAAACAGTATTTTAGCAGCATCTGCTGTCACCAGTCTAGTTAAGAATCTGTCAGCAGGGGGTTATAATTGTAAAAAATTCCCTCTGTATTGAAACTTAGCATGTAAGGTAATTGCCCAGGAGCAATTTTCTTCTACTAAATAAATTTTGTTTATATCGATTTGGCCACTTTTATAGCACTTTTTTGTTGTTATTCCCTAACTCCAAAACAGGTTTAATATATAAAAATAAAATGTTTCCGACTGTTCATCTATGGGTGCATCAAGCAACTTTTTAAAAAGAATTTTCATAGTTATGATGGAAGACATAATAAAGAAAGTTAGTTGTGGCAACCAATTATTAGGACTAAGAATGTGTTTTCTTTTGCCATGTGGATAATGTAAAATATTCTATGATATTGTAAAAATGATTTTAATTAGTAAAACTACCATTGGCACAATGGAACTTTAACATCTGTCTTATAGATGAATGAAGACACCAAAAAGCATTATGAAATGGAATACTTCTGGTATTTCTAAGCAACAGTTTTTATTAGGCAATGCATCTGAAGCTGTATAAAAACATATTTAATTTTAATCATTGTTCCCTGTTTTTATAGTAAAACAAAGAGATGATTGCAATCCATAAAGGGAAGTTTCAAAAAATTTTCTTTCTAAGCAACTCTTTTTCTCCTTTCATGATGCTAAGGCCTTGGCAGTAATAACTTATGAAAGAAAAATTGATCTGGTTGAATTAAAACACTGAATTTAGAGCTAAGTACTCTGAGTTTGTATTCTGGATTCCAGAATAAAAAATACTCTAAGCAGCACAAAAAAAGGAATTCAAGTAAGGTTCGCATAAAACATTATAGCTGCCTTTGTGGGGGAATGAAGAAATTGGAATATGACAATCCAAAAGATGAGATAAAAGTTTATAATGAAGGGTCATTTATCAAGAAAAAAAAGTATGAAAAATTCTGCACAAGAAACAAATGGAACTTTAATGAAATAGATGAATTTCTAAGCATTTCTGATGGAAAGGTCACAATTGACTACATAGATTGAAATAGAAATATAGACATTAAGAAAAGTATAGAAATGTATATATTTGTTTATTTAAAGGAGAACATGTGGGGATTTTTTTATATGCTAATGGGAAGATCTTTAAGAATTATAGTAAAAGATGAAAATTACAGAGAGCCTGTGGGTGTTTTTTTTTTAAGGTCTCAGAAGTATTTTTTTTTAAATATGGAAATGAAGAATTGTATTGGGAGAGAAAGAAACAAATGAGAGGGAGTCTTTTATATCATATATATGTGTGTGTGTGTGTATCGGTGGCTTCCCTTTAATCTCTGTCTCACCTGAATATTGTAAAATGAATGTAGTAAATGAAAATTGAATCACAATCCACAAATTACTAAACACAAAACAACAAATGCAAGATTTTTATCATAAAAATACATTGAACTCAAAGGGAAATTGAAGAATACAAGGACAAGAGTGGTTTGGAAGACAGAGATACAAGAGATGGGAAAACATGGGGAAGATAATAATCATATGAAAAACTGACTTTAACCATGGAAGGGGCAATATGAAGAAAGGATTAAAAGAAAGAAAAAGTAAAGCAAATGAGCAAACAATAATAACAACAAAACCTTGGGGTCATAGTCAATGAGAGGGCAAAAGCAAGGGACCAGATGTAGCAGAATGAAAATATTTCACATAAAGGATCATATAAAGGGAGACAAATTCCCTTTCTTCTATCATCATCTTTTTATATTTGAAGAGGTAAGTAGGAACAAGAAGGGAAAAAAAAGAACAAAAAGAAAGAAAAGGACATAATGCAGGCAAGTGCACAATTCAACATAATGATGGTACATGAGAATAAGCTTAACAACAACAAAACAGAAATTGGAAACATAGATTCATAAGCAGAATGTCTTTGTTTCTTTTTAATAAGAAACATTTCTGAACACAAAGATTTAGAGTTAAAATGAGATACCAGAGAAAAATCTACTATCCTTCAGGTAAACTTAAAAAATAATCAGAAAAAACAATCACGATTTCAGTTAAAACTAAATGTGAAGACAAAAAATTTTAAGTGAAATAGGGTAACTACATTATGCTTAAAGACACTACAGATAACAAAACAACATCCAAATAAATACATATATATATATATATATATATATATATACACACACACACACACACACACACACATACAGACACACAGACAAAAGAGTATATGACATTTAAACACTTAAAAGAAAAGTTAATTGAAGTAAAAAGAAAAATAAACAGTAAAACTAAAGTTATGGAACACCTTAAAGTACTCCTATTTTTATTTTAAAAAAATTTTCTCTAAGAAAGTTATTTTCTCTGGGTCATTGCAGCAGAACTTACCCCTTAATAATTCACATATACCTCCCATCCCAGTGATTATGAACCTATCTGATATTTTTTGGTTTATTTGTTTTGTTTTTGAGAGGCAATTGGGATTAAGTGTCTTACATAGTGCCTCATAACTAAAATATATTGTGTCTGATGCTGGATTTGAACTCAAGTACTCCTGACTCCAGGGCTTGTACTCTATCCATTGTGCCATCTTACTACCCCTAACCTGATTCATTTTTAATTATTTATTTTTAATACACATTGCTTTATGAATCCTGTTGGGAGAGAAAAATCAGAGGAAAAGGGAAAAACCATGAGAGAAAAAGAAACAGAAAAAAGAAGTGAATATAGCATGACTTGATTTACATTCAATCTCCAATTTGGAATTGCTTTGGATCACTCAGAAGAACCAAGTTTTACATAAATGATCGTCACATATTCTTGCTGTCATTGTGTGTACAATGTATTTCTGGTGCTTCTTGTTTCACTCAGCATCAATTCATGTAAATCCTTCCAGACTATTCTATAATCAGCTTATTCATATTTTTATAGAACAATTATATTCTATTCATATAATTCTTCATATACCACAACTTTCCCCACTTGACGGCCATCTAATCATTTTCCAATTCTTTGCTACCACAAAAAGAACTGCTACTAACATTTTTGCATATGTTTGCCTTTTCTTTATTATTTCCTTGTCAAACAGACCCTGTAGTAGCACTGCTGGATCAAAGCATGTGCACAGTTTGATAGCTCTTTGGGCATAGTTGCAGATTGCCCTCCAGAATGGTTGGATCAGTTCACAACTCCACCAACAATGTATTTGTGTCCCAGTTTTTCCACATGCCCTCCAACATTTATCATTATCTTTTCCTGTCATCTTAGCCAATCTAAGAGGTGTGAAGTGATACTTCAGAGTTGTTTTAATTTGCATTTGTGTAATCAATAATGGCTTAGAGCATTTTTTCATAAGACTATAGTTAGCTTTAATTTCATCATCTGCAAATTGTCTGTTTATATTTTTTGAATATTTCTCACTTGGGGAACCCCAACCTGATTCTGAACCTATCTGAACCTATTAACTGTCATTATTCAAACTCATCCCCAATTTATTCTATTTCCTCCAATGTAATTCCCCTCTGAAGGTCCTATCCTTTCTAGTTCCCTTACTGGAATGCTTACTCTAAAAGTAAAAACCACACTTTAACCTTAAACTTCTGTTTTCCTCATTCTCTCTTCTTGTACTCACTGAAACTTCTCTCTAGATGGCACAGATTTCTTTGCAAGCATTTATCATAATGATCATATTTCCACTTATCCTGTTGATCTAATAATGGTAAAAGATCTAGAATAGTTCTTACTCCCTGTTAACAGAATTGATGCATTCTATATATAGCCTCATTAATACCTGGGAGCATTATCCTCAAGGTCTAGGGATTAAATAAATATTTAATGTGTGACTATTATATGATGTGATAAATATAGTACTATATCTAGAACACTTGTAACTGAATACCTCTCTTTCTATATGTACTCTCAACTCTAGCTTTGATTAAATTTGCATATGATCAATTATTTAGAAATAAATCACATCAAAATTTTTAACATAGGTAACAAGTGGAAAGATTTTGGTCTCTGAGAGGCCAATAACATAACAGTGAAATATTAATAAAATATGTAGCCAGAAAACTAGAAAATTATTTTGTGTTCCATAGATAAATAGATCATATTATGGGTCAGTAAGAAATATTGCCATCTTTTATTGAGAATGTACTTACAATGTAGTTATGATCAGTTAATATGCCAATTGCCCAAATTAAATCATATAATTTAGAGCAATGCCAAAGGTAATTAATGAGATAAGATTGATATAACTAAATATGTGCTAACTTACCAACCAAGGGCAATTGTGATTATCTTTAAAATATGTGAAGGGCATCAAGATCAAGAAGAAAAAATTAATTATGTAGCAAATAGTATATAATAATTATCTAGTACAAAGAAATTTGCTAAGAGTAATGGGAAGCAATTAAAATGGAGAAAAATATAAGCTGATTATCAAGACAAAGATTCTAGCACTAGCACTGGGTTGAGGGAAGTGATATTATTAAGGACACTTTAAAAATAGAACATAAAAAATTGATTGATTTCTCACTGGCATGAGGATGGATAAAATGATCTAGTAGGGCTTGTCCATCTGCAATTTTTAATTGCTCTCTGCTTTCTCAAGTTCACAGGCACTTATTAAGAAAAACATTCATCTTCACTTAATTAACAAAGTCAGGTGCAATTGATCATAAACATTCATATAAGTTTTTAGCTGTAATAGACAATAGGGAAGTACCAATACGGAAAAACAAGATACAGTGTTTATTATACTGTGAGACTTGGAAAGAATACTACACAAGTAAGCCACATTAAAGTACAAAAAGTGAAAAAGTTAAATCTAATTTAAGATCATGCTTATAATTAGCCACCTACTATAGTAGAGTAATTGCTACAATAGTAATATAATAGGATGCACCTGCTATTTCATTGCTAAACATAGAGATAGTTGGTAGATGCATGACTAAAAATATTATCAAACATACCCCCCAAAATTGGAAGAATATTTTTTGTTCCTTTCTGAGAATCAGCTTAGCATACAACTGGGTTTTTTAACTTCTGCTTGCAACCCCATTTCACCTGAGAAATGTTTACATGACAGTGGGTATAGAGGTACATTAAATAGGAATACAAAACATTTACTAATTGTAAATCATAATTTTTCATTTCCCACATTCAGTTGATGATCTCATATAGGTTCACAACCCACAGTTTAAGAAGATAGGATATAGAAAATAGAAAAATGACCTTTTAGCCATGAATACCTGGATTTAAATATTTGTTATATATACTGATTGTATAACACTGAGAAAATTATTTAAATCCCTAATATTCTAGAGAACTCCAAGAAGCTACTAACCTCCATCAATTGAGAAAATTTTCCTCCTGGGGAGTTACACATCCAAATTAAATCAGTGGGGAAAAAAAAAAAAACAGAGGTCAGAAGTGCTAGAGCAGCCAACATCTCAGGAACCATTAGGAGAACTGACAACAAAACAGGTCGAATATCCTACCACTGTCTTTTGGGGAAACTTAGAGCCTCAACAGAGAAAAAAGCTAACCTCCAGTCAATGACTGTAAAGAGAAAAGGAAAGAGATGAAGCCAAGTGGAGCATCTGTGTTGTACTAGCAGATGATCAAAACATAAAGCAGGGATTGAGACAAATAGTAGGATTTTTTATAAAATATGCCAAGTTATGTTTTAAAAAAATAAAAACCATAGGAATAAATAGATCATTTCTTTATATGATTAATGGTATCTACCTAAAGGAAAGAGCTATCATTATTTCATGAACTATGTTGGAAAACTTTTTCAAGAAAATGAGATATAAACCAAGGTGCACTGCCATCACTTCTATTTGGTATCATTCTCATATAGCTAGCTATAGCCAAAAAAAGGTAAAAAGTACAGGGAATAATCAAAGTTAAAAATAAATAAAACTATGGTTGTTGCAGGTGATAAGAGAATTTTAAGAATCCTAAGACTTCAACAAAACTATTTAAAATATTACAAACTCTAAGGAAAATAATGTAAAATGAATCAGCAAGATGACAAGTGTTTAGAATTTCCAACAGAACCAAAAAGAAGATAAAAAAAATTTCATTAAATCACTTATAGTAAATCTAATGTATCTGAAGTCCAATATACTAGGACATATCTGGGACTTAATTTTTAAGTTTAAAACAGTTTTTATATATATAAATCTATCTACATTATTATAGATCTATTCAGTGGAACAATTTAGGGAAACGAGATATTGGATATACTAATCACAATAGCATAGTATTTGATAAAACCAAATACATGTGGTACAGAGGTAAAAATGTATTATTTAAGAAAAACAAATAAAAATTTAAAAAATGTCTGGCCAAAGGATGTTAAATCAGTATCTCACACCTTAATCCATGAAGCCAAATGGATAGATATTAATTAAGCATATAAAGTCATATCATTAAAAAACAGGAGAAAGAAATATGATAGCTTTCACATCCATGATTAGAAGAAGACTTTTTGACTAGGAGATAAAGATGATTAAGAGATATAACATTTGTGATTTTAAATACACATAATCAAAAAGTTTTAAAACCACAAAGTCAATTGTTAGAATTTTTAAAGAAAATAATTAAAGGAGACTGAAAATTATTGTAGGAAATTTCTCTGTTAAATGATATCTAAAATATATAAGATTTCTTTAAAAGTTCAAAAATCATTTCTAATAGATAAATCATAAAAATGAAATTAGTTTTCAAAATAATAAATGCAGTTCATTGATATCTATATTTTAAAATCATTAATAATAAAATCAATGTAAATTAAACTAATCTTGATTGTCTATCTCATAGTTATGACTTTTGCAAATTTGAAAAAGGAGATTTATGACAGTTGGTAGGACTGTGGAAGTTTGACATATAAAGCTACTATTTGTATCTGAGAATCTGTCCACTCATTTTGAAAAGCAATTAGCTCTAGACCTCTAAACTCTCTAAACTGTATATTCCCCTTAACCCAGAGATACTACTATAAGTAAATACCTCAATGAAGTAAAAAAGTAAGGAAGAACTCATGTATATGTATATTTATAACAACACTTGGGTTGTTACAAAAAGAACATAGCTGAGTGCCCAACACTTGGAAAATGACTATGCAAATTGTTATATGTGAAAAAATATTGCACCATAAAAATAAATTCAGAATACCCGAGATGATTTGTATGCATGAAAAGAAAATAAAGTGATCAAAATGGGAATTGTTTATATGACATAACATCAAATAAGTTAACTTTGAAAAAGTAAGTGCTCAAATCAAGGAGCTATCATTTCTTTATCACAGTGATGATTAAATATGCTTCACATTTCTAAATAAAGCAGTGATGAACTAGTAGTGCACAATTAAACATATATTTTCAGAGATGCCCAATATATTGATATATTCTATTTGACCCACTTCATTTATTATAATGTGAGAATTCTTTATTGGTGAAGGGTTTAAGTGCTGGAGGAGTTTTTGCTAACAATAGCTATACATACAAAAGAAAAAAAGGAAAAAATTACAAAATGCCCAGAAGCATTTGAATTTTTTTTAACAAAAGGAATGGAATTTACAAAGGGCACAAAAAAGCAAAGAAATTTGCTTATAATAAATTAGAATAAACATACAAATTTCTTTTTTATAAAAATGCATATGAAATAGAGATTCATAGGTGTTCTTTCACTCTAAAACATATTTCAAGATCCATATATTTTAACATTCGTCAAATTCATTTATGAAGGCAAGGTTTTTAAAAAAACAAACATTTTTGCTCATAAAGAAACTATTATCTAATAGTAAATATTATCTTAAGTTATTAGTAGATAAATTTAAGCCTTTCATAACCTCTTTTTCTAATGAAAACTTTTCAGATTCTCCTATGACCTATGTTTTTTCCCTAATTTCTCTCTGCTCTCTAATCACAAGGTGTGTATTGTGTCACATTCAGTCTTTTTTTTTTTCATTCAGACATAAGGGATAGGCATTAGACTAATGATATCACTGGTAGAGGGAAGAGCTTATTAACTTCAAGTTTATGAACTTTTTAACTTATTTATACACACACACACATTTATATATATTCATATATACATTTGACAAATGTATTTCAATCTAATTAGTTTCCTTTGGGGGGATGAATTATGGATCTTATGCAATTAAAACAATATTCGTTTTTTTATTATAACTTTATATTGACAGAACACATACCAGGGTAATTTTTTACAACATTATCCCTTGCATTCACTTCCATTTCGATTTTTCCCCTCTCTCACTCCACACCCTCCCCTAGATGGCAAGCAGTCCTATATATGTTAAATATGTCACAGCATATTATAGATATAATATATGTATGCAGAATCAAACAGTTCTCTTGTTGCACAGGGAGAATTGGATTCAGAAGGTAAAAATAACCTGGGAAGAAAAATAAAAATGCAAACAGTTTACATTCATTTCCCAGTGTTTTTCTTTGGGTGTAGCTGCTTCTGTCCATCATTGATCAATTGAAACTGAATTAGGTCTCTTTATCAAAGAAATCCACTTCCATCAGAATACATCCTCATACAGTATTGTTGTTGAAGTATATAATGATCTCCTGGTTCTGCTCATTTCACTTAGCATCAGTTCATGTAAGACTCTCCAAGACTCTCTGTATTTATCCTGCTTGTCATTTCTTACAGAACAATAATATTCCATAACATTCATATACCACAATTTACCCAACCATTCTCCAATTGATGGCCATCTATTCATTTTCCAGTTTCTAGCCACTACAAACAGGGCTGCCACAAACATTTTGGCACATACAGGTCCCTTTCGCTTCTTTAGTATCTCTTTGTGGGATAAGCCCAGTAGTAGCACTGCTGGATCAAAGGATATGTACAGTTTGATAACTTTTTGAGCATAGTTCCAAATTGCTCTCCAAAAAGGCTGGATGTATTTACAATTCCACCAACAGTGTATTAGTGTCCCTGTTTTCCAACATCCCCTCCAACATTCCTCATTATCTTTCCCTGTCATTTTAGTCAATCTGATAGGTGTGTAGTGATATCTCAGAGTTGTCTTAATTTGCATTTCTTTGATTAATACTGATTTGGAACACTCTTTCATATGAGTGATAATAGTTTCAATTTCATCATCTGAAAATTTTCTGTTCAAATCCTTTGATCATTTATCAATTGGAGAATGGCTTGATTTCTTATAAATTAGAGTCAATTCTCTATATACTTTGGAAATGAGGCCTTTATTAGAACCGTTAACTGTGAAGATGTTTTCCCAGTTTGTTGCTTCCCTTCTAATCTTGTTTCCATTAGTTTTGTTTGTACAAAGTCTTAAAAAGCCTTAAATTAAAAATTTGATGTAATCAAAATTTTCTATTTTGTGATCAATGATGGTCTCTAGTTCATCTTTGGTCACAAATGTATTCCTCCTCCACAGGTCTGAGAGATAAACTATCCTATGCTCCTCTGATTTATTTATAATCTCGCTCTTTATGCCTAAATCATGGACCCATTTTGATCTTATCTTGGTATATGGGGTTAAGTGTGGGTCCATGCCTAATTTCTGCCATACTAATTTCCAGTTATCTCAGCAGTTTTTGTCAAATAATGAGTTCTTATCCCAAAAGTTAGGATCTTTGAGTTTGTCAAACACGAGATTGCTATAGTTGACTATTCTGTCTCATGAACCTAACCTGTTCCACTGATCAACTAATTTATTTCTTAGCCAATACCAAATGGTTTTGGTGACTGCTGCTTTATAATATAGTTTTAGATCAGGTACAGCTAGGCAACCTTCATTTGATTTTATTTTCATTAATTCCCTTGATATTCTCAACCTTTTATTCTTCCATAAGAATTTTGTTGTTATTTTTTGTAGACCATTAAAATATTTTCTTGGAAGTCTAATTGGTATAGCACTAAATGAATAGATTAGTTTAGGGATTATTGTCATCTTTATTATATTCACTCAGTCTATCCAAGAGCACTTAATATTTTTCCAATTATTGAAGTCTGACTTTATTTGTGTGGAAAGTTTTTCATAATTTTGCTCATATAATTCCTGACTTTCCTTTGGTAGATAGATTCCCAAATATTTTATGCTGTTGACAGTTATTTTGAATGGAATTTCCCTTTGTATCTCTTGCTGTTGGATTTTGTTGGTGCTGTATAAAAATGCTGAGGATTTATGGGGATTTATTTTGTATCCTGCAACTTTGCTAAAGTTATGAATTATTTCTAATACTTTTTATTAGAATCTCTGGGGTTCTCTATACCATCATGTCATCTGCAAAGAGTGATAGTTTGGTTTCCTCATTGCCTACTCTAATTCCTTTAATCTCTTTCTCAACTCTTATTGCCGAGGCTAGTGTTTCTAATACAATATTGAATAATAATGACAATCTGCTTCACTCCAGATCTTACTGGGAAAGGTTCCATTTTTTCTCCATTGCATATGATGCTTACTGATGGCTTTAAATATATGCTCCTGACTATTTTAAGAAAAAGTCCATTTATTCCTATACTCTCAAGTATTTTTATTAGGAATGGATGTTGGATTTTATCAAATGCTTTTTCTGCTTCTATTAAGATGATCATATAGTTTTTATTAATTTGGTTTTTGATGAAGTCAATTATGCTAACAGTTTTCCTAATATTGAACCAGCCCTGCATTCCTGGTATAAATCCTACTTGGTCATGGTGTATTATCCTGGGAATGATTTTCTGTAATTTTTTTGCTAATATTTTATTTAAGATTTTAGCATCAATATTCATTAGGAAGATTGGTCTATAATTTTCTTTCTCTGTTTTCAGCCTACCTGGTTTAGGTATCAGTACCATGTCTATGTCATTAAAGGAGTTTGGTAGAACTCCTTCATTCCCTATTTTTTCAAATAGTTTATATAGCATTGGAGTTAATTTTTCTTTAAATGTTTCATAGAATTCACATGTAAGTCCATCTGGTCATAGGGGATTTTTTCTTAGGGAGTTAGTTAATATCTTGTTCTATTTCTTTTTTTAAGATGGGACTGTTTAGGATATTTACTTCTTCCTCTGTTAATCTGTGCAAGCTATGTTTTTGAAGGTATTGTTCCATTTCATTTAAGTTGTCGAATTTACTGGCATAAAAATGGGCAAAGTAATTCCCAATATTGCTCTAATTTCCTCTTTGTTAGTGGTGAGTTCGCCCTTTTCATTTTTAAGACTAACAATTTGATTTTCCTCTTTTCTTTTTTCAATCAGATTTACTAAGGGTTTGTCTATTTTGTTGGTTTTTTCATAGAACCAACTTTTAGTTTTATTAATTAATTCAATAGTTTTTTTTTTACTTTCAATTTTATTTGTTTCTCCTTTTATTTTTAGAATTTCAAGTTTAGTGTTTCACTGGGGGGTTTTAATTTGTTCCTTTTCTAGCATTTTTAGTTGCAAGCCCAATTCATTGACATTCCCTTTCTCTATTTTATGCAAGTAGGCTTCTAGAGATATGAAATTGCCCCTTATTACCTCTTTGGCTGCATTTCACACATTTTGGTATGATGACTCATTATTTTTGTTTTCTTGGGTGAAGTTATTAATTATGTCTATGATTTGCTGTTTCACCCAATCATTCTTTAGTATGAGATTATTTAGTTTCCAATTACTTTTTGTTCTACTTTCCCCTGGCTTTTTGTTGAATGTAATTTTTATTGCATCGTGGTCTGAAAAGGATGCATTTACTATTTCTGCCTTACTGCATTTGAGTTTGAGATTGTTATGTCCTAATACATGGTCTATTTTTGTATAGGTTCCATGAACTGCTGAAAAGAAAGTGTACTCCTTTCTGTCTCCATTTTGTTTTCTCCAGAGATCTATCATATCTAACTTTTCTAGTACTCTATTTACCTCTTTGACTTCTTTCTTATTTATTTTGTGGTTTGATTTATCTAATTCTGAGAGTGCAAGGTTGAGATCTCCCACTATTATAGTTTTACTGTCTATTTCTTCTTGCAGCTCTCTTAATTTTTCTTTTAAGAATTTAGATGCTACACCATTTGGTGCATATATGTTTAATATTGATATTGCTTCATTATCTATGCTACCCTTTAGCAAGATATAGTGCCCTTCCTTATCTCTTTTAATTAGATCAATTTTTGCTTTTCGTGATCTGAGATCAGGATGGCTAACCCCTGCTTTTCTGACTTCACCTGAAGCATACGAGATTTTGCTCCAACCTTTTACCTTTACTCTGTCTGTATCTCCCTGCTTCAGGTATGTTTCCTGTAAACGACATATTGTAGGATTCTGGCTTTTAATCCATTCTGCTAACCACTTCCTCTTTATGGGGGAGTTTATCCCATTCATATTTATGGTTAAAATTACCAATTCTGTATTACTTACCATCTTGTTGATCCCTGTTTATCCTTTTCTCCATTCTTTACTCCTTACCCCCCTTCCCAGTATTAAACTTGGGAGCACCACTTGCTTCTCACAGCCCTCCCTTTTTAGTATCCTTCCCCCTCCTTAGAGTTCCTCCCCCATCTTACTCCTTTCCCTCAGTTTTGATATTCCCTTCTGCTTAGCTTATTCCTTCCCTTTTCACTTTTCCCTTCTCACTTTTCAGCAAGGTGGGAGAAGTTTCACCATAAATTGAATATATCTAAAATTTTTCTCTTAAAACCAACTCTGATGGCAGTAAGATACCCACTATATTCATCCCCCTCCATTCTTTTTCTCAGATATAATAGGTTTCCTTTTCCTCTTTGTGAGATGTAGTACCCCCACTTTACCTTTTTTCTGTTACAATGTCCTTTCCACCTCTAGTTTCTAGGACAGGTTATACATGTATTCTTTATACATCTTTATAGCAGAACTATAGTTCCCAACATTTCTTTTTACCTTTTTAGGTTTCTCTTGAGTTCTATATTTGTAGATCAAACTTTTTGTTAAGTTCTGGTTTTTTCATCAAAAGTAGGTGAAATTTGCTTATTTTGTTGAATGACCATCTTCTTCCCTGGAAAAAGATGCTCATTCTGGCTGGGTAAATTATTTTTGGTTGCATATCAAGTTACTTAGCCTTTCGGAATATCATATTCCAGAGCCTTCGATCTTTTAATGTGGATGTTGCGAGATCCTGGGTGATCCTTATTGTGGCTCCTCTATATTTGAATTGGGTTTTTCTAGCCACTTGGAATATTTTTTCCTTCATTTGAGGGTTCTGGCATTTGGCCACTATATTTCTTGGTGTTTTAATTTTAGGATCCCTTTCAGTAAGTGATCGATGAATTCTTTCAATGTCTATTTTACCCTCTGTTTCTATGACTTCTGGGCAATTCTCTTTGATAATTTCCTGAAAAATATTGTCCAGGCTCTTTTTTTCATCATATTTTTCTCGGAGTCCTATAATTCTCAGATTGTCTCTCCTAGACCTATTTTCCAGGTCTGTTGTTTTCCCAAGAAGGTATTTCACATTTTTTTCTATTGTTTGATTTTTTTTGGTTTTGCTTGATTAATTCTTGTCTCCTCAAGTCATTCAATTCCATTTGTTCGATTCTGATTTTCAATAAAGTGTTTTCTTCACTCACTTTTTTTATATCTTTTTCTAATTGTCCAATTGTGTTGTTTTGTTCTATGGAATTTTTTTCCATTTTGCCAATTTTATTTTTTAGAGAGCTATTTTCTGTTTCCAGTTCACTAATCCTATTTTTCAAGGATTTGATTTCTTTATCCACTCTGTCTTTAAATGAATGGGATGACTTCTCCAGACTCTCTTGCCAAGCCTACCTCTCCTTTTCCCATTTTTCTTCTAGCTCTCCTGTGAGAGCCTTTTTAATTTTTTAATTTCTTCTATGAGCTTCATCTGTGCTGAGGAACAGATGATCTCCTCCTTTGGGGATTCACCTGGAGACAGTCTGTTTTTAGTCTCCTCAGGGTTTAGAGTCTGCTCTCTATCCATATAGAAGCTGTCAATGGTTAAGGTCCTTTTCATTTTTTTGCTCATTTTGTCAGAGATGAATCAGAGACAAACTAGCAAAGAAAAAAAGGAAAAAAAACCCAAATGGAATCTGCTTTTTGGGGGCTAGGGGCTGGATGGTGTTGCCAAGCTTCCTCTACAAACTGCCGGGGGCAGGAGTGAGGAACTAGCAAGGCTGTTCTGCGACTGTGCTCAGAGACTCTGAGAGCATGCTGAGATGCTGTGGGGGAGGGGTGACCAGATCCCAAGAAACTCCAGCTGTTTGGAGTTATATTCTTCACCCTTGGTGTTTTTAGCTTCTCTTCTGGGCTACTGACTTGCTGCCAGGGCAAAGTATCCAATCCTATAGCAAAGCTCTCCCCACAGAGATGGCTGAGATCACACCCCAACCCCCTCAGGTCTGCTCAGCTGTGAGCTGCCTGATGCTCTTTTGCTGTCACTGCCTACCCTCAGCCTGAGCCAGATCTAAAACTGTCCCTGCCCTTGAGCAAAAACAGACCTTTCCTGTTGAATCTCAAGGATTTCTTCTCTTGGTAACTATTTGTGGGGTTTTTTTCAGTCAAGCATTAATTCAGTGTCATGAAATGAGTTCTGACAGAAAACGCAGAGCTTACACAGTTGTGTGCCTCCTCTCCACCATCTTGGCTGGAAGTCCAGCAACAATATTCTTTTTTATTATAGCTTTTTACTTTCACAATATATACATGGATAATTTTTGACATTCATCCCTATAAAACCTTATATTCTATTTTTTCTCTCCCTCCCCCCCAAGTCAGTAAGTGATCCAATCCTCTATATATACATTTCTACAAATATCATGCTGCACAAGAAAAATCAGATCTAGAAGGGAAAAAAATGAGAAAGAAAACAAAATGCAAGTTAACCACAACAATAACAATATTTATTTAACCACCTCATTTTATTAATTAGAAACTTCTATGAGTTTTTTGATAAGCTTTAGATACTCAGTAACAAATTATTAGACTGAACAATTATCTCTCACTAGCATCAGAGGGTCATCATATTTAAGTACACTGGACTTGTAATCAGAAGCCCTAAAAATACATTTCTACTTTGCTACTTAATAGTCATGGAACTTTGGGCATGTTAACCATTGTAGTATAAAGTTTTTTTTTTCCCACTAATGGATGTAATTAACAGGTTTTGCTATAGATTTAAGTTTTCTTTTAAAAAAACTTGCTATTTTTTGATTCCCTCCTCTAAACAAGAAAAGAAGAGAAAAGATGATTCTTTCCAGGAATACATTTTTATCTATATCATCATGTCATCAAAGGGTATAATCTTACCACTTTTTCTTAACTCTCCCTGTCTGTACCTTGCAGAAGTGAGATCTTTCCAAAAGTCTTTCAAAATACCTTATACAAAGAAACATACTGGTCTGACAAAAATAAAGATTCACTTTCTAGCTAATGGCAAAATTTCTCCAGTTGACATTGTCTCAGTTCTGCAATTATGGGACCTTATAAAATATAAACATTATCCATAGAATTATAACTATAATATTCTCTCATAATAACAGTATAGAATTAGAGAAATTCCCTAACTATTGCAGACTAAGCTATGGTCACATTTTATTCAGTTTCTGTCTAGCCTCAGTGAGTTACTGGCATTCTCCAAGATTCTTTGTCATGTGGTACAAGGGTGAACCACAATTAATGTAATTAATATGGAGACCCACAACAAAGCATGTATGAATAATCAAGAATATTTTGTTAAAGTACAATGAAGACTTTGAAAATTCTTAAAGAGTAGTCAGAAAATTATATAGAATTACCAGTTAACTAACAGTCACAGAGAAAAAAAACTGAGAGGGACTTAAAATTCTTCACTTTTCTTCACTTCTTAGGTATGATCATTCAGTAATCCTAGTCTCAGCTATTTGCTCCATAAAATGGAGGCTTAAACCAGAAATTCATTTGCTATGTTTAATTCCCAATCCCATATAAATCCACACATTGCAAGATTTTGACTGTTACTGTTTCATCTTTGCAGTCATATTCATTTTTGCCTCAGTGATCACCTCTCTTTCAAATTTTTCACATATTGAGACAAAAGACCCATTGTTACAAGAACCTAACATCTAAGTCTCTCTTGCCTCAGCTCAGACCTTGCAATAAACATTCAGAGCAAGAAGTGAATGTAATCCTTTAGGAATACAAGTCTTATAATTCATTTGGACTTTTGGATCTTCATGTTGTGGAGAATTCTCAGTTAATCCGAATACCCAATTGCATATAAAATGAGGGTGTTTTCCTAAGTCACTTCTATACTTCCTTCCAGTTTTAAAAACCATGATGCAATTATACAAGAAGACCAAAGGAAATATTGAATGTCAGACATCTAATTATTTGCAAGGCCAACATTAGATTAGAATTTTTCTGTTTGCCAAATCACAGTAGTTAGGTAATTTGCCTGTCATGATTCCCTTTAACAAATTCCAAAGGGGAAAAAAAAACACTCAAAGACTGATTGAATCCATACTATCTTATCTCCTTAATTACCCTACTCCTGGCACATACTCTCTAAAATAACATGATGACAATATAGCAGAGATATGTTCCCTTACTTCACTTGTTCAGTTTATGACAATTTTTATGGTCCCTCTGCCCTCAACTCTTTATATTATTTTAGGACTTAGAGATATTTTAATGAAATGTTGGCATTATAATTAAAATCTGATTCATCAGCTTTTGCTTTGACTAAATAAAGTCCAAACATTTCTGAGAACTAAAGCTAAAGGGATTCTTTTCGGTCAGCATTTATTCACAGTTTATGAGGCCTTATTTAATTTATCCTTTTACCAGAATAAGCCAAATTATGTATTAATTTAAAGTAAAATTCATTTATTTTAATAGAATAACAAGATAAACAATGAAGTGGTATGCTCTCCAAAAATACAAGGACACAATTCCAAGATTATTGTACCAATGGGAAAGGAAACATTTTTCTTCATAGAATTCAGGTACATTAAGTGGACTTTCATCTAATAGCCCCCTGTCCTTCTCTATGCTGCTTCCCTACAGAGATACTGATTTTTCCCTTTTGTAAGACTGCTCCATTAACATATTAGGCTGCTTCTCTCTGTTGCCATTTATTGTTTCACTGCTCTTTTTTTCCTGTTTCTTAACTGAATTGTTTCTCTTAGGTTGCTCATACACAAACTCCTCATTTAAAACAGTTCTATTTCTTTGGGGAGACATTTCATGACTGAGCTTTTTATTCTAGCTCATTTGGAATTCACACCATTTATGTGGCACCTCATTTATGTGGCACAATAGAGTTGCTCTAATGAAATATTTCATTTTGATAAAACCTTTCTTCCTCATTATGCTCATAATCTGCTTAATATTTAGTTGGGGGCAAAAATTTTTCTTTCAATTCCCATAATGCCCTTGGAAGTTACAGACAATGAAATACAAATTACCCTGGAGTTAGAACACTCTTCTCTCTCCACTGTGACTACTGACTTCCCTGGTTTCCTTAAGTACTTTAAGTAAAATATCACCTTTTATAGGATGTCCTCTTAACTCATCTTAATTCCAATGCTTTCCTTCTATGAATTATTTGTATTTATCCTACATGTAGCTTTCTTTGTATATATTCATTTGCATGTTATATTCTCCATTACATTTAAACTCCTTGAGGGTTGGAGTCAACTTTTGCTTCTTTTTGTATTCCCAAGACTTAGTACAGTCCCTAAAGCATAGCGGAATGTAATAAATGTTTATTGAATTCAGTTTAATTGATTTATCAACATTATAGTGGTAGTATAACCTTTCAAATCTAGGTTGTTATTTTTGTCAAATAAAGCATTCTAGAGTAAATTTGCCAGAAGTAAGAAGTCAGAAGATATGTTTAATTCCTGGCTCTGCCACAAATTAATTGGGTGGGTTGAGTAAATCATTTCTCTCACTTCTTTGGGTTTCATCTGATATAATGACTTCTATGGTCCCTTCAAAACTTAAATCTATGATCCTGTGGCTCTGCATACCAAAACTTTTCTAAGAGTCTTTTCTTAAATCTGATATATTTTAATATATTAATATTTAATATATTAATAATGACATTTGATAATGTCATTAATAATGACACATGATGGAAGTGTTTGCTCTCCTTTATCTTTTCTATTTGTAACCCTACTCTCCTTTTCCTTTTATATATGTATATATATATATATATTTTTCTCATCCTTACTGTCCCCACCTTTGATATAATGTTAATAACATCAATAATTGCAGCCAAAATGAGGATTTAATGTTAATAACATCAATAATTGCAGCCAAAATGGGGAGTATCTTTGTGGATACAGAATTTGATGAACATTCTTATAATCAACAAATGAGGAAAAGTATAACAAAAGATGATCTAGGTAAAGAACTGAATTAGAATTCAAATGACATGGCTTCTAGTATCAATTCTGTTATCAGTATACTATTTGATCTTGGAAATTTTACCTAATATCACTGGAGCTTTATTTTCTCACTTCTAAAAATGGAAAGTTTTGGCAAGAAATGAAAATTCAATATCTTACAGTTTTTTGCTTTAGGAAGCTAGTTGGCCACATTGGATGGACTGCTGAACTGGAGTCAGGAAGACTCATCTTCCTAAATTCAAATCTGACCTCGACACTTAGCTGTGAATTCACTTAACCTTTCTTGTTCCTCATCCTTAAAATGAATTGGAGGAAAGGGCAAAACACGCCAATATCTCTGCCAAGAAAACTCCAAACAGGGTCACAGATGAAATGACTAAACAACAATGAATACTTTGCAATCTCCCTATCTTTATAAATTTATTTTATATCAGTTTAGTTTAATCTTTAAAAAATCTACACAGCTAAATTACTACTATTTCTATAATATGCAAATCCTATTTCATTTCTCACCTTCATAGCTTTTCACAGACATTCCCTGCCCAAAACAACATGCCTCCTCATACCTACTAGAATTGACAGATTCAAATTTTAATTCAAATCCTCTCTTGAATAGGAAGTCTATTCTTACTAGCCCCTTGCTCAAATACTAATGCTTCTCCTACCCAAATGTTCCTTGTAAATTGCTTTGTATCTAAAATGCTTAGTTTTGTATATAAACTCTATATTCTGTGCTTACATTTTCGTGTATATGTCTGTTCCCCTGATAGAATTTAAGCTCACTGATGACAAGAACTCTTTTTTATCATTGTATTTCCAATGTCTTGAAAAATTCCTATAACAAGAGAGACAATTATTAAATGAATCTTGTTGAATAATTTAATCTCATCTATAGTGAACTGGTTTCCTACATTTTTGACCAAAGAAATTTCATTGGAAGATGAGGAAAGTATTAAGTTGTTCACCCCTTGTTCAGAAGAAGATTTGTTCTCTTTGATTCATATGTCATTTTTATATTTATGAATATGTGTAGAAAAATATCTAATCATTTTTACCACTTTCCAAGAAAAAAAGTTTTAATTGCATTAAGACCGATATATTTTTTAAAATACTCTATAATTTTCTGATAATTTTTCCAGGGTATTTTAAAATCCAATATCATACTAAAAGAGAAGAATATAGTAAAATGTGACCATTTTATGTGGCTCACATTTAAGTTAAATGCATTACTTAACTGTTATAGAACTTAATAGATAATTGTCCAGAGGACACTAATAAAAGAACCAAAAACTACTTGGCAAGGATAATTTCCCAAATGCTTTTTATCCCAATTTTCTTTCAAGTAAAAATTACATAAATACAAGAACCTTAAAATTGCCTCAGGTATTCTTTATAAGATCCTAGCTCTAGTTAAGAATTGGAAGGGAAAAAAACAAGGCAAATGCAAAGCTCCTAAACTTTTTTTTTAAACAATGAAGCAAAAACTGATTCTGAATATAACTTAACTGTGTTATGAAATTGCAATCCGCATTAACAGAGATCAATGGATCATGTTTCCCCATTGAGAATTTCCTACCCAAATGAAATCAAAACTGTGATCAAGTATTAGTAGTACTGGTTGTAGAGATAGTGGCAGTAGCAATAGCTGTAGCAGAAGTAGCAGTAAAAATAGTAGCAGCAGCAGTTTAATGCTTTAAGATTTGTGAAATACATAACACATAAAATCTCATTTGATCTTTACAGCAACTATGTAGTAAAAGTACCATTGTTATTCCTATTTTACAGATGAAAAACTGAAGTGTGTAGAAACTAAATGATTGCTCAGATTACAAAGCTAAATAAGTGCTCTAAGAGAGCACTTGAAATAAATACAAATATAATAAACAACTATATAAAAATGAAGATGAACCCATCAGGCAGTTGTCCTAAAATGCAAAAATGTCTTTCAAAATATTGACAATTTTACGTGAAAAACTTAGTTCTTTTATTAGATTACTTGTTATTTATTAGAAATACTACTAAATAGTAGTATTTAATACTACTAAATTTTGAACACTATACCAACATACTCCACATAGCTTACAGAAATATATGAAATCCTCTGGGCTGAGATGATTGATAAAGATTTTCCTTCAGAGGCTTTGTTTGCAAATCATCTTGTCCTTTGAAAGAGTTTATTTTTATGAACACCAGCCCTGAAGTCAGGAGGACCTGAATTCAAATCTCAGCTCAGAACCTTAGCATTTCCTAGCTGTGTGACCCTGGTCAAGTCACTTAACCCAATTACCCTAGCAAAAATAAAAATAATAATAATAAAAAGAATTTATTTCTGTTTGAAAATCTTAAGAGTAGCTGACAAGTTAATCCTAAATCAAATGCCATAGGCACTAAACAAAAAGTGAAAGTAGGAAGAAAATTTACAAAGCAGCATATATTCCTAGATATTCTATCTCCAACCTCTCTTTCTCTCCCACATACACACAGCTGGATATTATGGCATGCCTCTTACATATTCAGAATTCCAGCTTTCCCCTGCATTTAAATATGATGGAGTATTACAGATTGCTTTCCCCCCCATCCAATTTGGCATTCCCTCTGGTATCACTTTTCTCTGTCTGAAAACTAAAAGAAGATAGTCAAGTATATCTGTAATCTCATCAGTTTGAGAGTTTTGAAAAACACAGACAATAACCTTCCCATGCTGCCAATGCTGACCATCACATCCTCACCAAATATTAGCCATAAGTAGCCTTCTCTGTGTACATTTCTGTCATTTTTTCCAATATACCATAGTTATCAGTAGCCATTTTTTGGCCATCTACTTATTATTATCTCAAAGTAGACCAGTTCATCTCATCTTTCTGTCAGACAATTCCTTGTCTCACACTCCTGGGTTTCTTTGGTTTTCCACACTTGGTATATGTGGCCACATTCCTATACCTATTGTATCCCTTCTTGTCCTCCTTGAATTCTTCTGAGATAATGGTGTTCCAGATCTTTTTTCTCATATAGGATATACAGTAAAACATTTGCATTGAAAAATAGTCATTGATATTTTGGGAAGCTAGGAACCATTAAGATATATTCATAATTTCTCTGAAGCAGTTAAGGACACTCTCGTTATCCTTTCCAATTTTTATATAAAGCTGTGGTTAAGCTGCCAAGAACAAGTCCTGGACAAGAAGGAACCAGTACACTCATAGTGAATTTAGGAGTGTGAACAATAACTGGAGAACGAAATTGTTGGTTTCAGTTACAGGCCAGAAAAGAGACCTGAAGGAGGACCTGAGGACAGAGGCTTCATGCCCCACACTCCAGGACTAGAGGTGATTACATTAAGAAGCTCTTATTTTTAAAAATGAGCAGGAAAATGGCTAAAAATCCAACCATAGTAAATTACTATGGGAAGAGAGAAGACTGGCATTCATTTTCAAATGATACTGAAGAAAAAAAAAACCTTCTATCTCTCTCTTTTTTTTTAACAAAACAAATGCAAGGGTAATTTTTCAATAGTGACCCTTGCAAAACCTTGTTTTTCAAAATTTGCTCTCCTCACCCCCCTCCTCTAGATGGCAATTAATCCAATACATGTTAAATATGTTAAAATATATGTTAAATCAAATATATGTATATGTACATATATATACATACAATTATCTTGCTGCACAAGAAAAATTGGATCAAAAAAAAACTGAGAAAATAAAACAAATGCAAGCAAACAATAACAAAAAGAGTGACAATGTTATTATGGTCCACACTCAGTTCCCACAGTCCTCTCTCTGAGTGTAGGTGGCTCTCTTCATCATAAGATTATTGGAAATTATCTGAATCATCTTATTGTTGGAAAGAGTCACATTCATCAGAATTAATTATTGTATAATCTTCTTGTTACCATAAATAATGATCGCCTGGTTATGCTCAGTTCGCTTAGCATCAGTTTGTATAAGAGTCTCCAGGCCTTTCTGAAATCGCCCTGCTGATCATTTCTTATGGAACAATAATATTCCATAACATTCATATACCATAACTTATTCAACTATTCTCCAACTGATGGACATCCACTCAGTTTCTAGTTTATAGCCACAAACATTTCTGCACATGTGGGTCCCTTTCCCTCCTTTAAGATTTCTTTGGGATATAAACCCAGTAGAAACACTGCTGGATCAAAAGATATGCACATTTGGATAGCCTTTGGGCATAGTTCCAAATTGCTCTCCCAAATGGCTGGATCTATTAATAATTCCATCAATGATGTATTAGTGTTCCACTTTTCCCAAATCCCCTCCAACATTTCTCATTATCTTTTCTTGTTATCTTACCCAATCTCAGAGGTATGTAGTGGTATCTCAGAGTTATCTTAATTTGCATTTATCTGATCAATAGTGATTTAGAGCACTTTTTCATATGACTAGAAAGGATTTTAATGTTTTCATCAGAAAATTGTCTGTTCATATCCTTTCACCATTTCTCAATTGGAGAATGGCTTGAATTCTTATAAATTTGAATCAATTATCTATATACTTTAGAAATGAGACTTTTATCAAAACCCTTAAATGTAAAAAAAATTATTTTCCCAATTTATTGCTTCCTTTCTAATCTTGTCTGCATTAGTTTTGTGGATACAAAAACTTTTCAACTTAATATAATCAAAATTATCTATTTGGGGTTCAATAATGAGTACCAGTTCTTCTTTGGTCATAAATTCCTTCCTTCTCCAGAGATATGAGAGGCAAACTACCCTATGTTCTTCCAATTTGCTTATAATATCACTTATGTTTAAATCATGGATCCATTTTTATCTTACCTTGTCATATAGTGTTAGTTGTGGATCAATGTCTAGTTTCTGCCTTACTAGTTTCCAGTTTTCCCAGCACTTTTTGTCAAATGGTGAGCTTGTATCCCAGGGTCTTTGGATTTGTCAATAAGATTGCTATAATTATTGAGTATTTTTGTACTGTGAACCTAACCTATTTCACTGATCAACCATTCTATTTCTTAGCCAAAATCAAATGGTTTTGATGACAGCTGCTTTATAATATAATTTTAGATCTGGCACAACTAGACAACTTTTACTTGAAATAGGAAGAGTATTTTTCTGTTTTGGAAATCTATTAGGGTAATCAGAAATACAGAATATTTCTTTTGCAAAGCTTTCAACAAGCATAAAGCTTTTAAAGAAGTACTATTTTAGTGAACAATAGGAATGAGAATGACATTTAATTTAATTCAGAAACTAAACCAATTTTTTTTCATTAATTCCCTGACATTCTTGACCTTTTGTTATTTCTAGATCTGTAAAATAATTTTTGAGAGTTTGAGTGATATAGCACTAAATAAGTAGTTTGATTTAGGTAATATTGTCATTTTTATTATATATGCTCCACCTACCCATGAGCATTTGATATTTTTCCAATTGTTTAGATCTGACTTTATTTGTGTAGAAAAAGTTTTGTAGTTGTGTTCATATAGTTCCTCACTTTCCCTTGGCAGGTACACTCCCAAATATTTTATATTATCAACAGTTATTTTAAATGGAATTTCCCTTTGTATCTCTTGCTGCTGTACTTTGTTGGTAATACATAAAAATGCTGATGATTTCTGTGGATTTATTTTGTATCCTGCAACTTTGCTAAAGTTGTGAATTATCTGTAGGTTTTTTTAGTTGATTCTCCATGGTTCTCTAAGTATACCATCATATCATCTGCAAAAAGGGATAAGGCCAAATGACTACCCCAGAGTCACACAGATATGAACTGTCTGGGATTAGATTTGAACTCAAAAAAATGAAGGGTCCTGACTCCAGGGTCAGTTCTCTATCCACTGTATACCTGGGTGTCCTCTCTACATAGATAATACAATCCAGATTCTTTTTTCTCTTTTTATTTTCTTAATGTCATGTTGACTTCCTCAAAAAAGCACCTCAAAGACTGTGATACTGAGTCCAAAAGTGGAAGGGGAAAACAATTGTTTTAATATATTTATAAATCTTTTCTACTTTACTCTGTAGTTCTCCCTTCATTTGATCCTTCAGTGCTCTTGGGATTGCTTTACTTAATTTAAAGCTGGCAAACTTTCTTTAAAATGAATTAACCTCCAAAGATTTATGAGATGATATTATTCTTAATTGTCCATCAACTTTCTTTATTAGGTTTTCATAAGTGAGTTTATATCATTATCACTTTTGTTATTAACAACTATCTCCATCAGCTAAGAAAGTAAAATATTTGCTAACTTAGGTGCTTTCTGGGTTCCTATGGTCTCATTTTCGTAGCAAGTAATTTACAATTGGTTTAGTTTCTGAATTAAATTAAATGTCATTCTCATTCCTATTGTTCACTAAAATAGTACTTCTTTAAAAGCTTTATGCTTGTTGAAAGCTTTGCAAAAGAAATATTCTGTATTTCTGATTACCCTAATAGATTTCCAAAATAGAAAAATACTCTTCCTATTTCAAGTAATAGATTAGATTGTTACCTACTTTTGAACTTATGGTCAGTACCTTCCAATGGATGATGTCAGATTTAATGGATCTAGTTCCTGATGAATTGTATGAAAACAAAACAAACTCCCAAAGTCATAACATTTTATTAATTGAACATAATTCCACACTTCACTGTTGTTTCCAAATTTCAAAAAACAATTGTAGAAAGCATTCTTCAAAGAACCCATGATGTCCTAGATATTCATGCTTTCTCCAATATTTCAGTTTATAAACCATCTTTACTTTGACATTTTGTGCAAAGACTCAACATATTGAGGGTCTTCCTCTAACCTTTTTTGTATTTGGGGTTTGCCAGTGGAGCAATGAACTCTGTAGTCTATCCTTCACTGTCACTACATGATTATGCCACCTTATTTTCTTGTCATACATCTCTTTGATGGTATCATAAAAGCATAAAAACTGATTCTCTCACATGATTCATGCAAGAGAATATATTGGAACAGCTATGTGACACAATAGATAGAACTCTGTTGTAGCATCAGAAGGACAAGAATTAAAATCTGGTCTCAGACACATCCTAACTATGTGAATATGGGCAAGCCTTCATAAAATTGGAAAAGGAAATGGCAAACATGTCTAGTACTTTTCTGAGAAAAACACATGGACAACTGCTCCATAGGGTCACAGTCTGACATAACTGAACAACATTGAAATCAAGTCTCACCCGCCAATTGTCTTTCTATTGATTTCTGAGTGACCTATGATTTTAATTCTCCCCAAAGTGTGCCATATCATGACTTACAGTCACATGATATCATCAAAAGAATATAAAATCACAAAAAGTACTATAATATTTCCAAAATAATAATATGTGTTCTCCTTCTACTCTTTAATCTAGAACCTACTTCCTTATAATCTTTCAGGGAATCCTATAATTTTTACATACTCATGAGACATCTTCTTGAAGGGGAGCTTTTGAGAAAGTCTTTTGCTCTCCCAAAATCAAATGCCTTTTAAAAAATCAACAAACAATAAAAATAATAAATAATAAAATTTTGTATTATCTATACTTATCAGTAAATTATAAGCAATTATGTTGAATTTTAAGCCGATAATTTATGAAAATATATTCTTCATATGGAAAAGTAGACTGTGAAATAGATATTTGTATTCTCATACACCTTTTAAATAATAGCAAACTCTAGTTTTAACCCAAACATTTGGCATCTTATCTTTTGACAGATAGATGTAAAATGAATACCAAACAAAACACCTTAGAAATGTTTTCATTTCCAGTTCAGGCCTTTTCACTTGCACTGACATTAATTGCTTTTGTTCTCCTATTGATTCCATAATTTGTTATTTTGTCCTTAACATACTCTTTGCTTTTCTCTTTCTTCCTGAGTGCACACACATGTCTATATGTATGTATATATTTACACACATGTGTAATATATTTATATTAAATTGTAAGTATGTACATATGTAAAACTTAAGAAGTCTAAGAATCCTTTCACTCCCTCATGAAATATATCTATAGTAATATAGCATAATATAAATTGCATTCCCTAATCTCTAGAGATTCTGTCATTTGAGATAAGATGTATTGTGATCTCAACATCCGTTTCTTACTTAAATTAGGAGGAAAATCTGGTAAAGTTTCTATAGAAAGAGGGAGTGTTCCCTATTAATCTTTCTAAAAGTAATTTGCATGAAATTGAATTAACAGAATAGTTAATATTTGTCCTATATTCTTCCTTTCCCAATCTCCTGTTTTTGTTTTATTATTGTTTCCCTGATTTCAGAATCTTTTTTTTTCAAATAACTTGCCTTTGGATTGTATTCCAACTCAGGTGCATTTTGAGCCTAGAAGTGTGCTTCTCAACTGGCTAGGTCACATCAATTTCATAATCATAATTCATAATTAATATAGTGCTATCCTGAAGTTAGGAAGACTCATTTCTCACTTCAAATATGCTCTCACACACTTACTAGTTGACTCTTCAAGTCACTTAAAACTATTTATCTCAAGTTTCCCCATCTATAAAATGAGCTGGTAAAGGAAATGGCAAAGTATTCCAGTATCTGCCAAATGGGGTCACAAAAATTTGGATATAACTAAAAAAAATGACTGAACAACAACTACTATTCTTACACCAAACTAGTAATACAAAAAGTTATCTATGATATCATGATACCCTTATGAAAAGCAAACTATCACTCTGTAGCTATAACAAAAGATGAAGTAGAAAAAATGACTGAGACACTTGTAAGGATTAAACTTTATGTTAACTACATCATTTTGAAAGGCAACAAAAACTAATTAAAACTGTATTAACCAAGAGTACATGGAAAGCTGTGCTAGACTGCAAATAATTTTGACTACTCTTTCTCCAGCTGCTTATTAATTCACTCATAAATGCCATCTCATCTGTGAGATTTCAGCACCAAGGAATTTGGTATGCATCAAGCACTGCATTGTGGTTCTAATTAAAATTTGTTTCCTGACACAGAAAATGAAGTTTCTTAAAGCAAATTGAAGGAAAAAAAGCTGTCAGAAATTAAATGAGAAAATATTCCAGATCAGAAAATCTTCAATTAAGATGCAAGCTTTGGAGACTTAGGAAGACCAACCCTTACTCAATCTACTTTCAGATAAATGACTTATGAGAATCCACTCGTTTTTCACAGCAATGTAACTTAATTATAGAAAATTTATTTGTGAATGAATAACAATATAGACATTAATTTATAATAAGATGAGTGCATAAATGAATGTTCCTAGAACAGAACAACAACAACAGACAGAATAAGAGAGGGTATTCTCTTCCTTTTGTATTTCAACTCATTTTTATTTTACTTGCTAGTAGTAATTTCTTACTAATGTATTAAAAATTCACAAATAAATATTGAAATACAAAAATGTTACATTCATCATGTATGGATCAGAATTCAACTATGCTAGAGAGAATTCAATAAAGAAAGCTGAATAAAATGAGACTTTTTAAAAATAATTAGTGGGTCAAAGAATGTCATGAAAATTTATATATATATATATATATATGTGTGTGTGTATACATATGTAAAATGAGTCACCTTGTCAAATTGTGTACAACATATTTAAAATAGAACTTAAATATATTTTCATCAGTTTTTAAAAGCAAATAGACTGACTATCCTATTGGCACCATAAAAATGGAAAAGAGATATGAGAAAATTTCTCGCCTATTGCATGTTTTTGGCAGCACATAAACTTGATTCCAAAATCATTGTCTGTGGTTGCCTTGGCAAATGATTTCATGGATCATGTATTGCCTGCAGATCAGACATTCCCCATCCCTGATATATAAGGATTATCTCCATTGATGAGATCATATATCCTTTGAAATATCTAGGTAGAATATTAAAAATTCAATGTAATAAAACACTTATTAAGCAGACACTGTGTAGCATGCACCATGCTGATCACAGAGGATATATTTAATAAAAAGGAATAAAATCTCTGTCTTCAAGAAGCTTATAATTTAAAAGAGGAGTGAAGAAATTAAGTACACCAACATGGGATGATCTTGTTGCACAGAGTTGAAATCAGGCATGGCAGCACAAACAAAGTGAAGTTCACTGAATACAGTTTTTTTATTCTATGATGAAAGGCTTTGGGAAAAGTTAGATATTTCTCCTTTCAGCTCTTTAATAAGGAAAGAATTGGAATTGATAAAGATGGTGTCAATCAAGATTTGACTTAGAAGTGTGGCAGTGAGTTTAGAAGTGAAACACCTTATAAGATAGGAGTTTAATGATTATTGAATGGGGATATTAATGACTGCACATTTTTCTGCAATATACAGGTTTGAAAATTAATTTCCTACTAATGTATTAAAAATTCATAAATAAATATTGAAATACAAAAATGTTACATTCATCATGTATGGATCAGAATTCAACTATGCTAGAGAGAATTCAATAAAGAAGGCTGAATAAAATGAGACTTTTTAAAAAAAAATTATTAGTGGGTCAAAGAATGTCATGAAAATTTATATATTATATATATGCATACATATGTAAAATGAGTCAGCTTGTCAAATTGTGTACAACATAGTTAAAATAGAACTTAAATATATTTTTCAACTAGATCAGAAAATTTCACAAGTTGCATTTTAGTGTTCATGATATTGGAGGCTCAATCTTTGCTTAGTGGCTCCATTCTCTTTCCTTTCTACCATGTTGTTACCAACTTAAATGGCATGTTCTGTGACACAATCTCAGTGCCTCAGATTCACAGTTAACTTTATTATATTTGATACTTGAGATCTGGGAACTCAACTGGAAATGTCATTCTACTTTGACAATCTCCTTCTCAATACATAGGCAAGGTTTTTCAAGTGCTTTGTATTGTCTAGATTGTGGCACATGGCTGAATTCTTTGAGTATGTACAATAAGGCATATATTTGAGATAAATGCTTAAGGATAATTGGTTGGGCACAGAATTGAATAGGAGGAAAACTGTAGACTATATAGTATTTATCAAACTATACAGTATGTTTAATCATACCATGTGGCTCTGCAGTTAAAGATATTTTTTTTCTATTTAAATGATGCTCAATTTCTGATACTTTTAAAACACTATATTATTTGAGGATTGAAAGTTGTGGTAGATCCAAAGAGAAAATTAAAATTTTACTTTGAATGCTAGTTAATAGCCCACTAAAAAGTGGCTTTTTAGATCAGTTTTAAAAGCAAATAGACAGACTGACTATCCTATTGGCACCATAAAAATGGAAAAGAGATATGAGAAAATTTCTTGCCTATTGTATGGTTTTTGTCAGTACATATAGAAAGACATGATAAAAAATAGCATATGATGAGAAAAAAATATATTGTTGTAAACTAGACCTGCACAGCCAAAATTTGTCTGCCAAGAGTCATTTGAATATTTATACAATTATTCATGCACCATACAAAATTATTAACTTACAAACACCAAGAAATGGGAGGTTGTTGTACCTAGCTTTCAGTTAATCATTGTCTGTGGTTGCCTTGGCAAATGATTTCATGGATCATGTATTGCCTGCAGATCAAACATTCCCCATCCCTCATACATAAGGATTATCTCCATTGATGAGATCATATACCTTTGAAATATTAATCAGAAGATATATATGTGTGTGTATTTATCTGTGTATATATATACATATATATATATATATACATACATATACACATAAATATGAAGGAATTTTACCAAAACAGAATAATTAGTGTGTTTTTCATTGCACTGACTAGGATTTCTAGAAAATCATTAAATGAACTGAACAACAGTCTTTATTTAAATAATTGGAATATACACACATAAAAGAGGAAAACATCTTAACCTTTATCATGCGTTTTTTGAATTATTACTGTCCTATATGTCAGATGATGAACATAGTTTATTCATTAGAAATATGATTAAGCTGGCATATAATTCTGTAATCATTTATGTGAAAGTGGTAAAAAGCGAGTATTGCACTATTGAATTACAGTCTTCAGTTACTCATTTATTAGAAAGATCATTAGACTAATGAAGTCCAATAATAACAATTGTATATGAATTATGGTTAAACTTTCTTTGTTTACATTAGAATACTTAATTTCTTGCAGAATAGAAATAATAAAGGGTTTTCATAATGAAGGGATAATTTTAAATGTCTGCTAAAAGTCCTATCCAATTATGGCTAGCAGTTAAGTGACTTTGAGAAAAGAAAGGGAAAATTCTATTTTCAAAACTATAAGCAATCAAGCAAACAAATTTTAAGTGTGAACATTTACTTTCTTTTCTGGAAAGTAGTGTTTCAGTTTCTATAGCCAAGATATATATTTTTTTTGGAAATCAGTTTAAAATGCGAAGCAGAAAGAGAAGAGCGGGGGGGGGGGGGAAGGCTGAAAGGTATATGCATTCATTTAGGATGGTTTTAGGTAGATGAGCAGGCAAACCATGCATGAGGTTTTATGTAAAGTTAATGCAAACCTGGCAGCTACAGTTTAGGGTCTGCAATTTATGGAAAATCGAGCTTTTCATTTAACAGTGAGGAAAAGGGAAATAAAAAACAATGAAATCACGTTGCCTTCACAAGACAAAGAAAGAGACTTTATAATAAAAATGTCTTTAGTTTAAACCAAGCTCAATTCTCAGATTCTTTTTTTTTAATTATTATTAAAGCTTTTTTGTTTTCTTTTTCTAACAGTTTTGTGTATTTCTTTTTACTTCTAAGATGTGCTTCCAGAAAATTAAAAATATCATCTCACAGAAGGTAGTAGAAAGGTATATGATGGGCATGAGAAGGGTCTATTATATAACCAAAGAGAGATTAGGAATTCAAAAGAACAAAACCCAGAATATCATCAAGGAATTTTATAACAAAGTAGTTGGATTGTAACTGCTATAGCACAAATGATCTACTTGAGTGCCCTATGGACAATTTAGGGATTATTGGCAGAAATTAGGAAGGGGCTACACCAGTGGATGTACTACATAGGAGAATCTTATGAAGGGAAATCCCAAATCAGTGATATCCGAGTTCTAATAAAATATTTAAGAGTAATCTCAGTACTTAATACTACGTCTACTAGAGTAGACACTTACTCTGAAGTGAGAAAGGTGTTTCCAAATGACCATTTCAGTGACTTCTTGCAAGTATGATACCTTTCCTAATGTGGAATTGAATGACTGGTTAACATTTCTGAAAGATTTCTAACCTCTGAACTCCATAAGGGTATGAGCTAGTATTATTAACTTCATTGCTTATGATTTCTCACTGTGTTTTAAGTGTTTCTCAGGAAATATTTGTTAAATATACAAAAGTCACAGTACTCAATGGTTCTTTATGCTGAGGAGTCTTCATTGAAGAATATAATTCTATTTGGAATAAAAAAATCAACAGTGAAGAAATTATAGTACAAGTAAGATATTATGGATTCTTCTTTAAGAACCAATTGTCACAAAATCAATAAAAAACTCATGCCCTTTTCAGGATAATTTTGTAGACTGTATAGACTTTTGGACATCCTTATCCCAATTTCCACTCCAAAAATTAATTTAGGACACTTATTACAAAAGTACAGCAAGAAGATAAATGAAAAAAATTTCCCCAAAAGCCTAAGCACACACTTTCCTCTAAGACACTTCAACTCCTGAGGAGAATGGGTTCAAACTTAAAGCACTTTTTCCTAGTAATTGTTAACGAGTTCAAATTGAAACTTATAATCACCAATAAATTAATTGTTTTTGCTCCCTTTTGTCTGCCATCTCTCCATGCCAGTTCAAATAGGTTGCTAGGGATTTTGCTCCTTAGTATCTGTAAAGCTTTTTATTTTCAAAACATATGCATGAATAATTTTCAACATTCACTTTTGCAAAACCTTGTGTTCCAATTTTTTCCCTCTCTTCCCTCACCACCTTCCCTATTAATCTAGTGTATATTAAACATGTGCAACTCTTCTATATATTTCCACAATTATCATGCTGCACAAGAAAAATCAAATCAAAAAGGAAAAAATGAGAAAGAAAACAAAATGCAAGCAAACAACAATAAAAAGAGTGAAAAATGCTGTGTTGTGATCCACACTCAGTTCCCACAGTTTTCTCTCTGGGTGCAGATGTCTCTCTTCAGGACAAGATCATTGGAACTGGTCTGAATCATCTCATTGTTGAAAAGAGCCACATCCATCACAATCGATCATCATATAATCTTGTTGCCGTGTACAATGATCTAGGTGTGCTCACTTCACTTAGCATCAGTTCATGTAAGTCTCTCCAGTACTCTCTGAAATCTTCTGCTAATCATTTCTTACATAATTGATAATCACCTTTTTTAGCACATAATGCAAGAAAGAGATGAGAACTCAAGATATCAATATTTCAAATATTTCAGTGATCTTTTGTGAGTTTACCAAAGGTGAGAGTTAAGGAAGGCAACAACCAATTATTGACTGATAACTATGTGGAAGATACTGCACTAAGGGCTTAAAAAATATAATCTAATTTGATTCTCATGGCAGCCCTGAGAGAAAGTATTATTATTATCCCTACTGATAAAACAAAGGGAGAGATAAAGGGAATTGCTAAGGGTCACACAGCTAGTACCAGAGTTTGGATTTGAGTTAGTCTTCCTGACTCCAGGATCAGCTACCCCTAGTTATCTCAACATATTATAAATCACAGATCTGAGAATCAAACACAGATCTTTGAACAGATGTCCAATTATAACATGCTGCCTCCCTATCTATAGCTTTGAGTGTCTTAACCTTCCATTGCTTTCAATAACTCTCTACTTAAATGATTGCACAGCAATAGCAGAAAATTTCAGAGTGTATATGGAGTTTGTTGAAGATCATTTTCATGAAATAAGGAATATGCTATCTGCCAGTATAATTACTAAATTGTTAATATGCCAGAATGTTCTTCATGGTTGAAATTACCCAGAATTCATATATATTCACAGTAGCTAAAGAAAGAAAATGAACATCCTACTAGTTAAGCCTGTATTTGGAATTTACAATAAATTCAATACTGTATTTAGCATAAAAGTAAACATTTTTTTTGTTGTGTGAACAACACTTTAGTCACTGAAAATAGAGCAGTTAAAGTACTGAAGAAAACAAACACCAAGTCTGCAAGAGAAAATAATGGCAAGTGCTAATGAATTTATATGAAGTAAGTATTTTTATTGTGATATTTGCATTTTTAAAGTTATTTTCGGTCTCCACAGGATTAATGCTATAGACAAAGAAATTATATACTATAACTTCATTTCTCTGCATTGTAAGTCATTTCTTTATCATTGGTCAAATTGGTCAGAGAGACATGCCGTACTTGGAAAGACATAGACATAAAATTAAGGAAGAAAGAGTTATTATTCCTTGTGTATGTTTTACTGCTTAAATAGAATTTTAGAGACACATATTCAACAACTGGCTCTCTGAAAAAAAATGTGCACATAACACAATTTTAAGTTTTATCTTCATTCTTAACATTTTCTTCATAGATTCCTTAATTCTAAAATTAACAAAACATTAAATCCAGCCCTAATATTTAATGTTTGCCCAAATCTGAGGGGTAGATGCTCACACTGAAAATTCAACAATTGACTCTCAAAAGTCTAGCAAATTGTTAAATTGATGTCTCAAAGAAACATCTTTTGGTATGACTATCAAGTTATCAAACTGATAAAGTCAGGAAATATGCATGATTACATAACTAGTAAGAGTAATATTCATCCTCTGAGCATGCAACTATGCACACAAAAATATATCCTCAGCTTTAGAAGACTTTTTCCAATGACTGAGGGCTCAGGATTCTCCATATCATTCAACTATCAAGAAGACTTCTGGAAATGTCTGAGGTAATAGCAATATTATTAACAAAAGTAGGGAAGCCAAGAAGAAAATCTGATTTTCTGTGACAGTAGGGTGATTTTTCAATTACCTATAATCAATCATTCAAAGAAACACAAAACTTAAAGGATTCAAGCTTCTCTAGCTGTGCTTCTTTTTGTTGATACTTCAGTAATCACTATGCTGCAAGTGGTCAGGCCAACCTTTCTCAGTCCTCAGTGGAAAACCTAGAATTATCCAATGCTTCTTAGACAAGAAAAAAAAGGACAAAATATTGAATTATTTTATTAAGTATCTATTAATAGGACAGTTCTCACTTACCTTTTCCTTTCTATCCCATTCCCCTCTATAATCAAGGGATCATGGAAGGAGAGTTCCCTTAGGAGTTCATTCAAGAAGACTTCCAAAGGTGATACATTTCTCTAAAAGTGACCAGATCAGGTTTCATGGGGTGCAACCCCAAGATGATCTATATTTATGGAGTCATATTTTTAATCAGAAAATTTGTAATATTTGAAAAATGAGCATCTATATGGCCCTTCATAAAGCATAGCTTTATTTTATTTAACCTATCCTGAGGCAAATAAATGTCATTCTAAATTAATAATTATCTATTAGTTTCTATCATAAGAGATGGGTTTTAAAAATTCTTTGCATCATTAAAAGAATAAAACATAATATTTCACTGGAAAAAAGTAAAAATACCACCTTCACTCTTTTTAATGACGAATAATAAGGGATTTACACATTATTAGATGGAATTCAGATGGACAACATTTAAACCTGTTTCACTCTTCAGTGGATAACAATTGACTGTTTCAGTTTGCCAAACTAAATAAAGAAATCATTAAGTAAGATTTCATGAGTGAAGCAATTGGTTTGGCCCCTTTTGCTCAGAAACCATAGCAAGGTTTTGATTTTTTTTTAAGTATTCCCTTAATTCACATGAATATGAATAAGTCACATGCTCCTCCAGGACTATCACAGGTGGCCTTTCCAAATGAAATAAGGAAAACACAAATGCCAGCACCTGCCATTTCTTAATAAAGACTGATTGAAATTGCTGTTGCACATGGAAGTCACATTAACAGCTTTGCAGCATCTCATTTCTGCTTATTCTAGGCGGAAGAATATTTCGGACTTGCAAGAAGCCTGCTGCTTTGATAAATCATCATATTCTGTCATGTGACAGAATTAAAATCCTAACAATGTGCAAATGATTTTCATCCCTAGCAATTTCTCCTACTTTATCGGCAATTTGTTAAGTAAATTATCTAAAAATTAGATATTTAGAGTTGTTTGAGCAAAGTTTATGTAATAAAAGGATATACTATTTTCTGAGTTCATTTTGCATGGAAGAAAGTCAAAAAGAATCACTAAGCATACTCTATATGCAAGGCATAGCAGATACCAAAAAGGAAAAAAAAAGGAAAAAGGATTTTTTTTTTAAAAAAAGTTTGCCCTCAAGGACCTTACATTCCAATGAAATGATTTAGAAGAAAGTTTCTATGATGCATTCTTTTTGCTTTTGAGCACACTCTTTCTTCTAAAAGAAATGTTAACAGATTCAACTAAGTTTGAGAAAACTGAGTAAAATATGCCAGTATATGTTTCAACCATAAATAAGAGTCACTAAAGGCAATGTAGTAAAGTGGTTACTGAACTGACTTTATGCCTCAAAACTAATGGAAACAAGAGTAGAAGGGAAGCAACAAACTGGGAAAACATCTTCACAGTTAAAGGTTCTGATAAAGGCCTCATTTCCAAAATATATAGAGAATTGACTCTAATTTATAAGAAATCAAGCCATTCTCCAATTGATAAATGATCAAAGGATATGAACAGACAATTTTCAGATGATGAAATTGAAACTATTACCACTCATATGAAAGAGTGTTCCAAATCACTATTGATCAGAGAAATGCAAATTAAGACAGCTCTGAGATACCACTACATACCTGTCAGATTGGCTAAGATGACAGGAAAAAATAATGATGAATGTTAGAGGGGATATGGGAAAACTGGGACACTGATGCATTGTTGGTGGAGTTGTGAATGAATCCAACCATTCTGGAGAGCAATCTGGAATTATGCCCAAAAAGTTATCAAACTGTGGTATGCACAGTTTGATAACTTTTGGGCTTATACCCCAAAGAGATACTAAAGAAGGGAAAGGGCCTGTATGTGTCAAAATGTTTGTGGCAGCCCTGTTTATAGTGACTAGAAACTGGGAAATGAATGGATGCCCATCAATTGGAGAATGTTTGGGTAAATTGTGGTATATGAATGTTATGGAATATTATTGTTCTGTAAGAAATTACCAGCAGGATGAATACAGAGAAGCTTGGAGCAACTTACATGAACTGATGCTAAGTGAAATGAGCAGAACCAGGAGATCATTATCTATTTCAACAACAATACTGTATGAGGATGTATTCTCAAGGAATTGGATTTCTCTGACAAAGAGAAGATCTAACTCAGATTCAATTGATCAATGATGGACAGAAGCAGCTACACCCAAAAAATGAACACTGGGAAATGAATGTAAACTTTGCATTTTTCTTTTTCTTCCTGGGTTATTTCTACCTTCTGAATCCAATTCTCCCTGTGCAACAAGAAAACTGTTTGGTTCTGCACACATATATTGGATCTAGGATATACTGCGACATATTTAACATATATACGACTGCTTGCCATCTAGGGAAGGGGGTGGAGGGAGGGGAAAAATCGGAACAGAAGTGAATGCAAGGGATAATTTTGTAAAATATTACCCTGATATGGGTTCTGTCAATAAAAAGTTATTATAATAATAATAAAAAATGATTACCTGCCCCAGAATCCATCCATGTTATTCAGCTGTGACAGTTCCTTACATGTTCTCATTAAAGCTTTAGTGAATGAAAAAAAAAATGCTATAATATTACTGTATTGTATAGTAGTAGTGGTGGTAGTGCTAGTGATGATCATGGTGGTTGTGGTGATAATAGTATCAGCAGAAATGACAGTAATAGAAGTAGAACATAATTGATATTGTTGTTATTCTGACAAAAAATCTGATTCCCAGTAATTTCTACCCATTAATTCTAGTCCCGCTATCTGGTCTAAACAGAACAGACTACCCCCTTCATGTATTTGAAAATTAAAGAATTTGAAGATTTAAGACTAAACTTTTCTGAGACTTGTTTTCATGAAATAAAACTTAAAAATAAATAAAAAAATGTTTTTACTTTCAGTTTTCTCATCTGTAATATGGTGAGAATAAAACTTTATTACTTACCTTACAGGATGGTTATGAGGAAAACAGAGCTGAAACTTTAAAAATATAAATGTGGCCTCTTAGTGATATGGGTATTGGGCTAAAATGCTGTCTTAATGTATGAATTAACAGAGCAATCAGTAAAATGTAAAATCTAAATTATTTAGATCATTTGTTTGGTTAAGTTTGTTTTTAGTGGAAAAAAAGGTCTTAAAAATTAATAGGTAACTTTTCCAATACATATTATCATGTTCAAGTTATTAGTTTTACAAGAACAATACTTCACAGTGATCCTTTTTGGGGAACATAGAGGAAGATATTCATCTGACATGAAGTTTTACTGATGTAGGGAACTCTCCATGTGGAGATTCCCACCAGTAATGCATATCAAAAATATTACTTTTAGACAGCTGCCTTAAGATAATAATAAGTCAGATGACTTATCCATAGTCACCTCACTAGTGTATTTAAGAGGCAGTATTTAAACCAGATACTGCTTGACCCAAAGGCCATCTCTTTATACACAACAGCATGCTGCTTCTTATACTATCTCTGTTGATTAATAATTCTTAAATCCAGCTGTAAAGAGGTACATTCAACACCTTCTCCATATGTGTTCAGTTAAATTACTTTTTGGCTTGAAGCTTTTGTAAGATCATTTCTAATTGAGGCGTGTAGTTTGATGAATAAATTATTCCAAAACTGAAAGTAACAAGCTGTTTTTTATTTAATTTTAGCATGTCATAAAAGATGACTGTGATGGGAAAGCTATAGATAACATGAATAATTCATATAGGTCTTGGGTCACAGGGATTCATCAAACAACTTCATAGTGAAAACTCATCTTTATGAAAGTACATAAGTTTCATTAGGATAACAATTAGCATAATTAATTACAATAAAAATAAACAAGCTTACACATGATTAGACCAAAGGATAGAGGAAAAATCCTTGGCAAAAACATGCTAAAAACAATAAAAAGTATAATAATGAAGGAGTATTTTATTTACATATAACCCAAAACTAGAATTATTTTTATAGTAAAACTGCTAGAAGCATTCCTAAAAATAATAAATAAAATAAAGATGTTCCTTTTCTATACTGTTATTTGATAAAGTTATAGAAATGACACATAACGAATAAAACAAGACAAACTGAAGGAATACATCAACAAAAAGAAACAATACCCCAGAGAATTGGCTAAGAAACTAACTAAAATACATTTTAAAAGTGAATAATCCTAAAAAATAAATAAGAAACAAATAACAACAAAACCCAGGAAAATTAAATAGAAAAGGAGTACCTATTCAAATGACTATAAGATGTATTACTTGAAGCCAATCAATTTATCAAGACATACTCATCATATATAAACATAATTCTTTCTAGTAAATTTATTTATTTTTAATACACATTATTTTATGAATCATGTTGGGACAGGAAAATCAGAGCAATGGAGAAAAATATGGGAGAGATTTAAAAAAAAAGAAAAAAGAAAAAAACCAAGTGAACATAGCAATTGTTGATTTACATTCAATCTCCTTAGTTCTTTTTCTAGATGCAGAGGGAATTTTCTATCCAAAGTCTATTCGGATTGCTTTGGATCACTAAACAACAGAGAAGAACCAAATATTTCATAGTTGATCATTGCTGTTATTGTGTACAATATATTCCTAGTTCTGTTTGTTTCACTCAGCATCTGTTCATGTAAATCTTTCCAGGCCTTTGTCAAATTAGCTTGTACATCATTTTTTATAGAATAATAATATTCCATTACCTTCATATACCAATCTTGTTCAACCATTCCCAATTGATAGGCATCTATTCATTTCCCAATTCTTTGCTACTATAAAATGAGCTGCTACTAAAAAATAATAATAATAATAATAATTTTTGTACTTATGGGTCTTAAACCAACAGCAATGGTACTGTTGGGTCAAAGGGTGTGCTCAGTTGTATAGCCCTTTGGTCATAGTTCCAAATTGCTCTCCAGAATGGTTCGATTATTTCAAAATTCCACCAGCAATACATCCATGTTCCTCCCATCTCCACTCCAACATTTATCATTATCTTTTCCTGTCATCTTAGCCAATCTGAGAGATATGAGATACTATCTCAGAGTTTTTTTTTAATTTGCATTTCTCTAATCAATAGTGATTTAGAGCATTTTTTTTTTTCATATGACTAGATGGCTTTAATTTCATCATCTGAAAATTGTTCATATTCTTTGGTCATTTATCCATTGGAGAATGACTTGCATTTCTATAAATTTGACAGAGTTCTTTATATATTTTAGAAATGATACCTTTATCAGAAAAACAGTCTATAAAGATTTTTCCCAGCTTTAATATTTAAATAATTTTTTAAAAATAAAGAATTTTAAATAATGAAAAGAATATTATTGTTCATGACCAGACCAATAAAAGAAAAGAGAAAGCCCAAATACAAAATAAATGATAGTACCATAATTTACATATTTAATATCATACCTAATAATAGAGCATCCTAAAGATGTAAAGGACTTTTTTAAAAAAATCATTCTGAGAAGATTCTGGGAAAATGGCAGAGTAACTCAGAAAATTCCAAGCTTTCCAGATTTCCCCAAAAACAAGAGAAAATAATGCCTTGAGACTAACATGGAGCCATAAAAATAAACAAAATTGGGGAAGAACTTCCTGAGAGAAGATCTGAAGAAAGCTACCAGGACAGGTGTTTGTTTCCTGTGAAGTGTAAAGCATGATAAAACAATACAAGAAATAATTAAAGAAAATTATCCATAAATGTCAGAAAAAAAGGGGAAAATAGAAATAGAAAAAAAAAAAAAATCCATTCATCATGACCTCAAAGAGGTCCTGTGACTAAAACCTGTGGAATACCATTGCCATCCAGATCAAGGGGAACATATTGCAAAGAATAAGAAAAAAAAAAAGTTAAATATGGCAGAGCCACAATTAGAATAACACAAGACCCAGCAATGGCTACATTAAATACAGAAAGTCTTGGAAGACTATATATCAAAAAGCAAAAGAATAAAGATTGGGACTAAAAATACCATTTCCAACAAAGTTAAGCATAATCATCAATGAAAAAAAAAGATATTCAGTGAATTACCAGGTTTTCAGACAAATTTTGCAAAAAGACCTGAACTTTATACAATATTTGACATAAAAAATCCAAGAGAAACACATAAAGTAACATCAAACATCAATTGCAAGGTATTCAATAAGAATAAACTGTTCTTTTTACATAGAGAAATGTAAGCCATGTGATTATCATTAGTAATTGGGTAGTTCAAAAGAAATATTGGGGAAAAGCTAAGAACAATGTGATTCTACTAGGCAAAAATGCTAAAAATAGTAATTATCTTGTACAAATAAGGTGCAAGGGAAATTATAAGAGAATTGGATGGGGGAGGAAGGCTAGTAGTTCAGGAACCCTACTCTTATTGGAAATGAGTTAAAGAGGAACAATCTGTATACGCGTGTGTGCACACACACACACACACACACAGAGAGAGAGAGAGACAGACAGACAGACAGACAGACAGACATAGAAGCATATAAATGTCTTCTAAATTCAGAAAGAAATAGAAAGTAAAGGTTAGAGGATAAGGGAGGGATTTTGAGAATGAAACATTACATTAGGAGGGTTAAAGGGAGAACAAATCTTCCAAATTTATTAAGAAATAAAAAGGTAATGGGAATAAAATAAAGGGGGTATAAAAGAGTTAACAGGATTAATAGAATGGGATGAAGATTAATTGGAATGAAATAAAGGAGGAACAACATATATAGATATATAGATATAGTTATAGGCATATGTGTATACACATATTTGAAAGGCTATACAAGTTTTCTAAAATCAGATAAAAACAGAAAGACAAGAGGAAAGGGTGGGGTAGAAGACAAGGGTGGGATCCTTGGAGTGGGTGGGTAGATAAAACAATAGGAGGGCAAGGTAGCAGATAGAAGTAAAGCAAAGGAGTTAGGAGGGCTAAGAAATGAGCTACAAACAAATATTAAAGATCAGAAGTAGAATTTATTAGGCAAAAAGAGATGAGGATGGTAATCCTGATCTCAAACTTAAAGCTAAAATAGATTTAATCAAAAGAGAAAAATAGGGAAATTATATTATATGTCAACCATAACAATCAATACTGTTTTAGATTATACAGTATAAAGTTAAAATATTGCTGGGCCATAGGAAATTATGAGTTGGTGGATTTATAAATATATGTAAAGACTTGGACTTATAAAGGAAGATGCTATCTATCTTCAGAGACACAGATGACAAAAAAGTATAATATAGTATGACATAGATGTGTATTAATGTATATATGTACATGGCTAGAGATAACTATGCAGATGTATAGATGTATATATGTATACATGCCTGTATGTGTACATATATGTTTAGATACATATAATGTGTTTATGCTTATGAATATATAAATATATCCATGTTTAATTGGAGTCTTCTTGGGGAAGGGTAGGGAAAAAGAGTGAAAGAAAATAAGGAATAAAATCAAACATGCACAGCAGAGAACAAAAGAATCCTTACAAGGAAGAAAAGAAAAGATAGCTTTGAATATAATGTTTAGTATTTATTGTGTGGGGTTTGCTGAAATGGAGACTAATTGCTTTATAATTTGAATTCTCTCTTCTGTTTTGCTGTGCATAAGATATGTTTTCTTTTTCTATTATGTATTTGTTTTACATAAATTAATAAATAAATAGAATAACAGGATATATTAAAACAAAAAAAAGTCAATCTGGGTTTAAAAAATATCTAGCATTCCAAGGGAAAATAATAGGGAAAAATAAAAATGAAGTGGTGAAAGTAATTCTACATCTAAAACTATGCAAACTAGCAAAAAAGAAGAATAAGGAATTCAATGGAATAAATTAAAATAACGATGAATAAAAACAATTTATATAATATAGATTGAAATAATATTTCTATGTTCAATAAATATGAAAAAATAAATTTGGAGAAAAAAAATCCTCATTGATAAGAACTTGAAATGGACAGAATGAAAGTTGGGTTGAAATTGGGACCATCCCAACGTCTTACAATATATACCAAAATAAAGCCAAGATGAATAAGTAAACTAAAAGTAAAATGTAAGACTATTAAAAAAATTGCTTTTAATTTTTAAAAAAAAGAATTTAAAATAGAAGATAATAAGATAAATTACCTTTCATAACTATGATGAGGGGGAGAAATCACATAAAAGGGAAAGAGAAAATATAAAATTAAATTACAATTACATAAAATTAAAATTGCATTAACCAATTTACTATAACTAGCATGAGAAGTAAAATTTTCAACTGGGATATTTTTGTATCAAAAATATTTAATATAGATATGCCAGACATATGTAAGGAATTATTACAAACTAGTAAAAGTAAAATTAATTACCCAGTAGATATTCAATAGATGTGAAGATTCAGCTTTTAGTCATATAGCTGAGTAAAATAGCTATTAATAAAAGCTTTAATTTCTTTTTCATTAGTGGTGCATTCATTTTTTTCATTTTTGATGCAAATTTATGATTTTCTTTTTTTATGATTTTCTTTTTTCAAATCAAATTAACCAAAGGTTTATCTAAGTTATTGTTTGTTTTTCATAAAACCTGCTCTTTGTTTTGTGTAGTAGTTCAGTGGTTTTCTTACCTCACTTCTTTGATTTTTAGGATTTTCAATTTGATGCTTAATTAGGGGTTTTTTCTAGTTTGTTTTTTTTTTTAAGTTTCATGCTCAATTCATTGATCTGCTCTTTTTCTATTTTTTTCTGAAGTGAGAACTGAAGATCCTTCCATCCCTCAGTCTTCTATTCTTTCAGTTTCTTTATTAAATGCCATTGAAATGATTCTGCTTAGTTGTGGCTCCTTTGAACTTTTGGTTTTAAGAGATTTTATTCATTTACTTTTGCATGTGTTTGGCTGCTTTTTTGATGAATAGATAACTATTTGTTCATTTTTATAAAAATTTGTCCATCTATTAACCATAAACCTCATTGCATAACCATTCCACTCTCTTTTCTAGACATATATTTATAGAATGAGATCCTCTATAGAAGGATTATAATAGCTAAAAGCTACTTAAAATTAATCTCTATGTGGTTTTTGTTTTATGCAAAATTTTGATGTTTCAGAAATGTAATATTATAAGATTTAACCATGATTGCTAATATGTGATTTGTAAAGCACTTTATATAGAGCAGGTAAGTCACTTGTCTATGATATAAAGGGAACAAAATAAAATGGTATGTAACAAGTTTATAAAAGTAAGAGAGAATCAACATTAAAATTTGTGAAATGTCAGATACAAAAATCTGCATACTACCTTAGAGGCAACAAGGAACTGATGAAGCATTCACTGACATGGACAGACTTTTATTTTAGGAATTAGTTTGGCAGCCACTTGGATAACATATTAGAGAAAGGAGAGACTAGAAATAAATAGTAAACTACTATAATTGCCCAGATGAGAAACTTTATTTGAAATTAGGGTGCTGTGAATGGAGAGAAGTTACAAGTAAGAAATAATGTAGAGAAAGATTTCACAAATCTTGAAAACTAACTGGATACAGGAATAAGGGATGGAAGAAAATAAATATTTATCTACTATATGTTAAGCACATGTTCTTACTGTATTCAAAACAAAAGTTTAATTTCATTTTGAATACTAAACAAAAATAAAACCAAGGGGCAAATAAATATAGTGTTGTCATCATAATGAAGTAATCATCGAATTTCCATTCCTTTACAAACATTTCGGTGGGACTACTGACCACTTTGTTCATGTTGGTGAAGGCTGAATATTGTATCTATTCCATATGAAGTAATTCAGTAGCTTTGTGCCAAAAATAGATTTGATATGTCTTGATCTTCAGCAGTTTAGCATCTTCCTGGATAGATATTTCTTACATAGATTAATCAACTAAAGAGAAATTTAAGCTAAATTACATTACAAAGTAATATGTTATACTTATCTGGTTCTAATCTTTGCCTTATTGACACAGCCCTCTCCCCAAAAGGTATAAGTATTCCCATCTACCTGTCACTGTTAATTTTATATTACCAAGCTTTTCTATCCAATCTGAAGAAGTACTCTGCTCTATATGTCATCTCCACCATGGAAAATTATGAGCTTCTTGAAAACAGAAATGGTCTCACTTTTCTATCATTCTACTAACTAAGCACTTTAAATAATGCCTGGGGCATACATAGCAAGTGCTTGGTAATAGGATTTTTTGGATGCAGATGGCATTTTCTGCTTTGGATCACTGAACCACTGAGAAGAACCAAGTGTTTCATAGTTGATCATCAGACATTCTTGCTGTTATTGTGTACAATGTATTCCTGGTTCTGCTTGTTTCCCTCAGTATCAGTTCATGTAAATCTTCCCAGACCTTTCTAAAATCAGCTTGTTCATCATTTTTATACAACAATAATATTCCATTATCTTCATATACACAACTTGTTCAGCTATTCCCAACTGATGGACATCTATTCATTTTTCAAATTTTTGTACCACAGAAAGAGCTGCTTCTAACACTTTTGTACATGCACATTCTTTTTCCCCCTTTATGATTTCCTTGGGCTACAGACTCAGCCAAAGCACTGCTGGGTCAAAGGATAGGCACAATTTTATACCCCTTTGGTCCTAGTTAAAAATTACTCTCTACAATGATTGGATCATTTCACAACTCCACCAACAATGCATTAGTGTCTCAGTTTTCCCATATCCCTTTCCAACACTTATCATTACCTTTTCCTGTCACTTTAGCCAATTTGAGAGGTATGAGGTGGCACCTCAGAATTGTTTTAATTTGCATTTCTCTAATCAATAATGATTTCGAGCAATTTTTCATATAAATATAGATGGTTTTAATTTCATCATCTGAAAATTTTTTGTTTATCACATCAGAGTCCATTAATAACCATACCCTCCATCCATATGATGCTCCTCTTTGTCTGGCCTAGTATCAGATATGGTTCTCAAGAGTTACACATATTATTTTCCCATCTACAGATATAAACAGTTTAGCCTTTAAATTATATATATATATATGTATATATATATACATATATACATATATATATTTCCCCCCAATTTACCTTTCTATGCTTCTCTTGAGTCCTGTGTTTGTAGATTAAGTTTTCTGTTTAGTTCGGTTTTTTTCAAAAGAAATAATTGAAAGTCTCTTACTTCATTGAAGTTCAATTGCTTCCCCTGAAAGATGATGCTAAATCTCTCTGGGTAGTTAATTCTTGGTTTTAATCTCAGATCCTTTGCCTTCTAGAATATAGTATTCCAGGCCATCTGATCTTTTATTGTAGAATCTGCCAGGGCCTGAATAATCTTGACTATTGTTCCTTGATATTTGAATTGTTTTTGTCTGGTAGCTTGGAATATTTTTTCCTTGAGATTGTTGTTCTGGAATTTTACAACAATGTTTCTTGGGGTTTTGTCTGTTGGATCTCTTTGCAGAGGTGATTGATAGATTATTTCAGAGTATTTTCCCTTTTGTTTCTAGAATATTAATAACTTCTTGTAGAATACTATCCAGGCTCTTTTTTTGGTCATGGTTTTCAGGTAAGGCTAATAATTTTAAAATTGTTTCTTCTGGATCTTCTGGATTTTCCAGGTCAGCTGTTTCCATTTTTTTCATTATTTTTAATTTGTTTGATTGATTCTTGTTGTCTCACAAAGTCATTAGTTTCCATTTGCCCTGTTCTAGTTTTTCATGTGTGATTTTCTTCAGTTACCTTTCGTATCTCATTTTCCATTTGGTTTATTCTACTATTTAAGGCATTGTTTTCTTCAGACATTTTTTTTCTTCCTTTCCCAAGATGTTGATTCTCTCATGCATACCTCTCATTTCTTTTCTCATTTTTTCTTCTACCTCTCTTTTGCCTTTTAAAGTCTTTTAGGGGCATTTCCAAGAAGCCTCTCTGGACTTGAGACCAATTCATATCACTTTGAGATTTCTTCCATAGACATTTTTTCCTCACCTGAATTTGTGTTTTGATCTGCCCTATCACCATAGTAACTTTCTATGATCAAGGGTTTTTTTTTTTTTTTTGTTGTTTTGTTTTTTCTGTTTCTTGTTCATTTTCTTTTCTTTTGGTATTTCCTTTTTAACTTTTATGGTGGACTTCTACTCCTAGGGGAAAGGAGGTTCTGTCCCAAGCTTCCTGTGCAGCTCTTGGCCTTGGCATTGAACACAACGTCCCCTTGTGTTTTCAAGGGGTAGCTTTGCCTGCTCTGTTCAGAAAACATCCTAGTTTCATGGAGTTTGTGTTCTGAGCTGGGGGACTGGCAGCTGCCCCCTGCTGTGCTCCTTGACTGAGCCAGGACTAAGGTTTTTAGTTGTTGATTTGCTGTGATTAAAGCCTCTCAACACCTTTCCCAGAGTCTACCTGAGCTGGGCTGAACTCCCTTTTCACCCCAGTGAGGCTGACATTTTTTGAACTTTTTTTAGTCTCTCTTGAACTGGAGAGGGTTTCATTCCCCCAGACTCTTTTAAGAGGCTTGGTTTCATGTGGTTTTCAAGGGAAACTGGGAGAGTTCAAGCAGCTTCCTGATTTTACTCCTCTTTGAGAATTACTTTGACAATTCTTTGTTATAACAGGTTACTACTTACAAGAGCAAGGTATTTCCTTATAAATATTTACATAAGCTGGTTAATATTCTGTGAACAGAAGGAAAAAAATAGTTTAAAATGAACCCAACAGTTGAAGTGAGTTGGTTTTAATAAAAAGGCTTGCGTTGTTTTTCTAGGCTAGAGGATATGAGGATCAGAAGTACCATAATAATAAAGAGATAAAGCTCAAGCAGGGATGATTAATTTTCTATTTACTTGTTTTAATTCATCCCAGAATGATTAATAAAACTGTTATATCTAATTTTCCAAATTCTGTAGATCTATATTTTATTAGGATGTTTAAATAATAAAAGTACAGTGAAATTGGCAGGTATTATTTTAATGCTACATTATAAATCTAAAGCAATACCAATTATTACATATTTTTCTCTTCTTTCCTTATGCCTTCCATATATAACTGAGCACTTCACTTCTTTACTAGAAAAAAAGAGATGAAACTATGCACCATAACTTTCTTTTTTCCCCTTGTTAAAACACTCAACATCATGCTCTATTCCCTTTAGAGTAGAACCATCTCCATACCCTGATCCAATTGTCTCATTCTTTAGAAAATTGCCTCCTCAGAATAGCTTCCCTTTCTCTTATCTTTAAAATATTCCTATACTGCCTACACTGAATGTTCAAACATATCCAGTTGTCCACCATTCTTGAAACTCAAACTATCACCCTATAGTTTTCATTTGTTTCTTAGCTAACATCCAAGTTTCCAGGACCTATAAAGAGTTGTTTACCTTTGTTAACTCCATCTTCCATCATTTTGCTTAATACTCAGCAACTTGGCAATCTGGTTTCTCAACTTATTCATTTGAAAATCATTATTAATCTGTGAGATTTTTTTAACACTTTTGAATGGTCATATTTTATAAATGACTCTTTTCTTGGTTTTTATCACTCCCGGTTCTCTCACTCTGTGCATGTTCAATTTTCTTTGTGGGCCTTCAACCCCAACTGTATTTTTTTCTTAAGGTTTCCTCCAGTGTGCTCTTCACTTTATATACTGTCTCTCCATTATCTGATCAGGTCCCTTGCATTTAATGATCATTTCTACATAGTTAACAAACACCTCTGTCTAAATGCACATACTTCCAGTCTTTTCCATAAAATCCAGTTCTATATTACTGATACTATACATATTTTCCTTAAGCATCATCTACCCAAGTAATTTTCCTACTGGATGAATTCCATTATTTCCTGAATTCATCTAGGATACATCATAAATGATTCCATTTGGATTTTATAGACTTTTATAAATTAGAGAATCTAACTTTCCATGGTCCTTCTTTCAATTTACAGTACAGATAAACTGAATTTCCCTCTCTTCTTCATAAATACAGCTAAATCATTGATCTCTATCTTTGTGCTGGATGTACTTCATATTTGGAATGTTTTTCCTCATTTCTATCTCATATTCCTCTCTTCAAAACTCAAGTAATTAAGATAATCTTATTTATATAATTCCTAGGATATGCCAGGTTTTGTGCTGAGTACTTTACCAAAAAAAAAAAAAAAAAAAAAAAAAAAAAAAATCATTTAAAGCTCCTACCCCTCAGAGGGAGGTAATATTAAAATTCCCATTTTACAGTTGAAAAGCAAGTAGAAATTAAATGACTTGCCAAAGGTAAAAATTAGCAAACATAGGAAGATAGTTTGAAGTCAGGTTTTCCCAATTACAAGTTCATTATTCTATCCATTGTACTACCTAGCTGCCCTAATTCAAATAATCTTAGTATATGAAAACTTCCTTGATTTCTCTACTCCCGAAAGTTTGTTAATATTTCCCCTTTGCTGCCACTCTGCATTTAATTGCCTCACATTTATTTTGTTGTAATTCTGTGCATGTTTACTCTATATATATATTTATTTACATACATGGGGTGCCAACTAACACAAAAAATACCTTTAAGATATGGTTTTTATGTATTCATCCCCAATACCATATTAACTGAATGATTAATATCTATTAGGTTATAGACTGACATGCTAATTAGTATTTGTACATATATGAGATCTGTCTTTTACCTCTTTTTATATACTTTGAATACCCAGTGTCTGGCACATAGTAGAAGTTTAATAAATGTTATTGACTGACTAAATCCTTGTTGTACAAAAGAGCTCACAAAGATAATACCCACTTTACCTGAACTGTCATGTCAGCTTGCCTCTTTTGTGGAATATTTATACTCTATCTTAAAATATGTATTTTTCATCTCTGTATTATGTCTCATTCTAGTTTCTCATACAGACACAGAAAGAAATGGAAAGGAAATATGCAGATTATTAAAATCTGGCAGGTCTGTATTAAATAGTTTACAAATATTATTTCACATAATAGAAACTTTTTGACACATGATAAATTTACTGAATAAACTGTATGAATTAATATTTGGAGAAATTTGAAAATTAACTGGTTAGTAACTATATAAAAATCCACTGAATATTTCTTTTTTTTTTACTATGAAATATCAAGCCTCAGTTTATCAGGTTTTAAGTTTGGGTTTTCATAAGTTAAATTTTCTTTTCAAAAACCTTTTAAAAAGATAATTTTTTCTTTTGAAAGAAAAATAATGTGGATTAAATTAGTTAATAATTAATAACTTACTATTATAATAAAATACTGAGTTAAGATATATTAAACAAGGCAATGGCATAAGGGAATTTAGAGTACTGAAAACAAACTTCATCTAATGATAAAGTATGATAAAGATCCCTTTAACAAAAAAATTCAGTAAACTATTATCAAATGGATGATAAATAGGGATGGGGGAAGTATATTATTTTTATTTTTATTTTGATGATGTCATTTTTCCAAATTGTTTTCTTTTGCCATCTTCTTATTTTTCTTAGCATGGAAAGGTAGGTGTTGGATAAAGTAGAAGGCTTAGCTAAAGACCTATATTTAAAAATATGGAAATGTGTGACTTATTGGCTTCTAAACAAGAAGAGAGAGTGTTCTGTAGGGAAAATAATCATAGATATGGATCTAAAAAGTAAATATGTACACAATTCTGGGGAAATATTTATGTGGAAGATTGATCAAAGCCCAACTCACTATCACCTAACAATGAAAAGAAATAAAGTAAATAAACCAAAAACAACTAAAATATGGGGAAAGAAAAACTTACCTGGAAACATAGTATACAAACAAAATAGAAATTGAAGAACAAAGAAAAAGTGTGTGTGTGTGTGTGCATGTATGTGTGTGGAATTACTAATGCAATGAAGAAATAAGGATAAGAAATATATGAAGAAAATTCAGAAAAAGAAATCACCTTTGGAATTTATCTGAATGTAATGGCTAAAAATACTCTAAGAATGATAGGAAACTATAATAAATATTTGAAATTAAAGAAAAGTAAAATTATTAAGTAAAAATGTTTTTGAATGAAACCTGTAAGGTGTCTATACATAAGAACAGAAAGTAGAAAATTTAGTAGTATAAGGATACATTGAAAAAAGTAATAAAGGAAATGGGATAAAAATTTCAATGACAAAACTACAATTAGGTCAAAGTAAAAGATAACAAAATTGAAAGACCAAATGAGATACTGACAAAGAACAATTCATCTGTAACATAGGAGTTAGAAAGATGACCCAAGATTTATTGATCTCCAAAAAGATGTGATGGGGGAAAAAATCCTATATACTTTATTTCAGAAAATAACAAGAGAAGATTGACTAGAAGTATTGGATACAGAAGTCAAAGTGCAAATCAATAGAATTTACAGATCATCCTAGAAAGGAATATCACACTTAACTCAATAAGATATGTGACTGACAAGATCCAGAACATAAAAGTAAAACAAAAAAAATTGTAAACAATAACTTAGAGACAGAGCATATACCAAGAGATTGTAGTAAGAATAACAGAACATTAACAGTGAATAAGCAAATTAGAAACTGCAACTGATTTTAGAGATGTAGCACAAGACCCAATGGTTTGGATTTGTGTTGGTAAGAAAGAGCAAAAGGATAACACTGAATGAATTATTCTGAGTAAAATATGGTGCAGATAATTTATGACATTTTTAAGGGGTGCATTATCAGAAGTTTTACTGGAAATATGAATTGGCTATCTTGCTCATAAAATAAATGTTAGTCGATTAGATTTTAATTTTCTTCATGAAAGATAAGTGCTTAAAATATAAAAATCTGAGAGACATCTAGGTGGTGCAGTTGATTTATTAGCTGTGTGATCCTGGGGAAGTCATTTAGCCCCAAATCATACCACACATGTGTAGGCATGTGTATGTGTGCATACATGTCCATACATACACACACCACTTTTTAAAAAGTTAAAATGATCATTTGAATAGAATTCATTTAACTTGCCTGAATTCAGTGAGAACAGTAAAATTGTGTCAATATGAATAGTACCTAGATTATATATATAAAGACATTATAATTAATGATAGAAAATGGACCTATGACTTATTAGTACAAGGAACACCCGGATGAACAAAGTACCTCTGCCACACCTTCCCTGTGAAACAGCATCTTAGAAAGTTGCCTAGAGCACAGAGAGGTTAAGTAATTTACTAGGAGTCACAAAGCCAATTAATGATATGCTAGAAGCAAAAGAAATCTTTTGTATCCTTAGCTAGAACTCTAAGTTCTACTTACTACACATTGTCTCTTTAGTAGATAGTAAAATATTAATATTAAATGAATGAGTAGCAAATAATAAAAGATCTATATTCAAAAAATAGCTAAATCAATTATAAAATGTAGACAGTTGACAGTAATTACTATTGATTTCCATATGCCTCTTTCTGATTTAGATAAATATAATGGAAAAATAAATAAAAAAGAAATTCTTGGTCTAAAAAGCAGATTTGTTTTAAAAAATAAAGCAGTGATAGACCTGATTGATTATTGAATGTTAATCTTAAATATTTGTTTCTTGGCTTCTTATTATGTCTTTAGAAAAAATGGTCTTGTGTGCTAGAGCACAATAAACTCATTAATCCCCCCAAAACTGAAGAATTAAACATATCCTTTAAAGACTAATAACATGTAATGCAATTAAAGCATAATCATTTTACTATGATAAAGATGTGTTATGAATATAGACTATCTAATATCATCATGATGATTTTATCAAAGGATATAATATAATAAATTATAATAAAGAAAAAGATAACTGAGATTCATTGAAATATTGAAGATCTCATTTAATTTTTGATAACAATGGAATTTATGTAATTCAACTAACATTACTGATAATTTTTCTCTAAATATATTTTAATAAAAAACACAATGTTAATTGAATATTTAACTAAAATTAGATTGGTAAATTAAACATTTCTAATCTATCACAAAAGCAGAATTTCAAAAATCAAAATTGAGATAAAGAAAACTGAAAATAAAATAAGTTGAGGTGATTAACAGATTTAAGAGGTTGTATTAAAAGAAATAAAATAAATAAATTATTGGTCTATAAGAAAAAAGAAAAATCAAATAAAAATATTTAACGTATTTACATAAAATGGTAAACCAATTATCAATACCCATTATTATATACAATTTTATGCCAACAAATTTAAAATGTAAATAAATGTATGTGTTTATGTGTCCATGTGTTTATGTGGGTCTGTGTCTGTGTCTGTGTGTCTGTGTAGGTGTATATATATATATATATATATATATATATATATATATAGGTATAAATAGGTATATTTATGTATTTAAATCTAATGAATATAAACAACACTGTTTTGAAACATTAATCATACAAGATATATTATAGAGGAAGAGAATATATGTATATAGAGAGAATATATATGGAATCATGACAATTTCTTGAGCTTCCTAAAGTATTCACATACCTAGATGGGGAAAAGAAAAACTTGTAATACTTTTATAAGACAAATTATTTACTTTTTAATATAAGTTCAACATGTCTCATAAAAGCATAAAACATCTAACCTATATTATTAGTACATTTAAAAAAAAACATAATACATAGAATGAAAAATACTATTGTATCTATTAAGTCATGGTAAAAATTTTATGTCTAGAGTATTGTTCTTTCTTCTGAGGGACCCAGTTTAAAAAAGATATGACTAAACTTGAGAGTGTTTTAAATGATATAGGGCCTTGAGATCATGCTATATGAGAATTAGTTGAAAAAAAAAACAGTACATATAAACTATAGAAGACTTAGGAAATACATGACTGATATTTTCAAGTATTTGAAAGACTATTAAATAGAAAATCTGTCAGATGTTCTCTTTTGATCTCAGAGGACATATCTAGGAGTAATGGATTAAAAGTGCAAAGAAGCGAATTTAGTTTTAACATAAATGGGGTGGGGGGGGGGAACCTTCCTAAAATGTAAATCTATTCAAAAGTGGATTTTGAGTTTGATGGGTTCTCCATTACCAGTGGTATTTAATTAAAGGCTGATGACTACTTGTTCAGTTTATAATTTACAGAGGAGTTGGACTAAGTGTTTACTAATGTTATACTGAAATTAGGTGCAACTAAAATCACTTGTGGTAAAGACAAAACTGATAATATATAGTCATGTGTTAAGATCGTATATTTTAAGATCAGCACGAGACAGGAATTCAGGTTAGGGGAAAATCGTCAGTCTTTATTCTCAGTGAAGAAGGATCGGAGGTGGAAGAGAATCCGCCATAGCAATGTGTACAGCTGAGTCAAGAAGCTAGCTCGACCAGCAGCCACACAACCAGCAGCTCGGAGTCTCGAACTCAGCCCAATCTCTCCCCACTTGTCTTGCTCCCTCTCTCTCTGCCTCCACCCACCAAAATCGTCATTTCCTATACAACACATCAGGACTTGCAAGGAGAGTGGGCAGGGACCATTCTTAATCCAATCATGTATATTAATAAGAGTATAGCCCAATTACTATCTAGCCTCATGTACTTGGGACCTCAGTGCATCAGCTCAAACCTCAGCCCATTACATCCCTAATAGCCTCTGCGTTATTGCTATGTGCTTTACGTTTACAATTTGGAATAACAAAAGAGGAAGCTAGGAGCATAGTAAAAGCCTGTACGGCTTGCCTTCCTTTCCACGCTCCTACACTGCCTCCAGGGAAGAACCCTCGTGGTTTGAGACCCAATGAAATCTGGCAAATGGATGTGACCCATTATAAATCTTTTGGTCGTCTGTCTTTCATCCGTGTTGTGGTAGACACCTTTTCAGGATTCACTTTTGCAATGCCAGCAGCAAAAGAGACAGCCCGAGTGGTCACTGAATTCCTCATACAAGCATTTGCCATTATGGGTGTGCCACAAGCAATAAAAACAGACAATGGTCCTGCTTATACTTCGAAACATTTTGCACACTTTTGTGCACAGTATAAGATTTTACACACCACAGACATACCTTTTAATCCTCAAGGACAGGCAATAGTGGAGAGGAGAAACAGAGATATTAAGACACTACTCCAAAAACAAAAGAAAGGGGGAGCCACAGGTAACCCTAGAGAACTTCTAAATCTAGCTCTTTATACTATTAACTTCTTGATTTTTGACAAAGATGCACTGGCTCCGGCTGACAGGTTTTATAACCCACCGGAAGGTCAGTGTTCAGTGCGAGCAGCTCCACTATCTTTAGATAATCGCCAGGTGATGTGGAGAGACCCAGAAAGTGGTGAATGGAAAGGACCAGATAGGCTAACTGCTTTGGGGAGAGGGTTTGCTTGTATCTCTACAGGTGGAGAAGGAATCAGATGGGTGCCAACGAGCCATATTCGCCTTGTCCATCGCAGAGAGGAGCAGACCTTGAAACAAAGGAGAAGACCCAAGAAATATCGGGTGGTGCTGTTGCTGATTGTGCTCACCATTGAAAGAGCGTGGCAGTTATGGCGTTTGACTCATGGACATCAAAGATTGTCGGATTTCAAAACCCTCAGGAATCATTGGATTCTCTGAGCCATAGGACTCAAAAACCCTCAGGAATCATTGGATTCTCTGAGCCATAGGACTTGAAAACTCTCAGGAATCATTGGATTCTCTGAGACATAGGACTTGAAAACCCTCAGGAATCATTGGATTCTCTGAGACATAGGATTTGAAAACTCTCAGGAATCATTGGATTCTCTGAGAAATGATAAGACTGTTACAACACTTCAAAATCTGCTGGAATCATTGGATTCCCTAACACATAAAAAGACTTTCAGGACTTCAAAAACTCAGGGGGATCATTGGATTCCCTGACATGTGAAACAATGGACAATAGATTGGTTTTGGACTATCTCTTGGCTGCTGAAGAAGGTGTATGTGTGACTGTTGTTTACATACCCACCTTCTAGGACTTCTGGTGATCTTTTCCAACACCATGTTGATTTATATTGTTTGCTATTCTGCTACTTGTGTGTACAATTCATGTTTGTTACACCACATCGAGCCTGCACTGACTGAGGGGAGGGTCATCCCTAATAGCCTCTGCGTTATTGCTATGTGCTTGTGTAATACCTCCCATGCTGATGGGTTTGTGCATAATAAGACCCTTCAGCCCAGAAACCCGCTAGCAACCTCCATTTCCCTTTGGTGCTTTTCATCTCCCTTCCTGAGATGTCAGGGAGGGCGTGATCATCTCCTTTTTAGTGCTTTCACCGCCTTTTCTGAGAAGTCAGGGAGGCTGTGATCACCTCCTTTTCGGTGCTTTCACCTCCTTCCCTGAGAAGTTAGGGAGGCTGTGATCACCTCCCCTTGGAGGCTCTGACCTCCCTGAGGAGTCAGGGATGGCATGACCACCGGTGTTCTAAAATAAAAGAAAGCGGGAAATGTAATGGGCTGAGGTTTGAGCTGATGCACTGAGGTCCCAAGTACATGAGGCTAGATAGTAATTGGGCTATACTCTTATTAATATACATGATTGGATTAAGAATGGTCCCTGCCCACTCTCCTTGCAAGTCCTGATGTGTTGTATAGGAAATGACGATTTTGGTGGGTGGAGGCAGAGAGAGAGGGAGCAAGACAAGTGGGGAGAGATTGGGCTGAGTTCGAGACTCCGAGCTGCTGGTTGTGTGGCTGCTGGTCGAGCTAGCTTCTTGACTCAGCTGTACACATTGCTATGGCGGATTCTCTTCCACCTCCGATCCTTCTTCACTGAGAATAAAGACTGACGATTTTCCCCTAACCTGAATTCCTGTCTCGTGCTGATCTTAAAATATACGATCTTAACAGTCATGTAGCCAAATATGAATTAGGAATCCAAGCTAATTTTATTCTCATTAAGTAGCTCTCAAGATATGATTGTGATGTGGCAAACTGCAGACTGATTTTTCCCTGCTTTACTTGGCAAATATCATAGATGGCAGTGACTGTATGTGGCCACATTTAACTATGTATGAGAAAACATTTTCTATTAAAAATATTTGGTACAGAAATACTGTATATTGCCTTTGCTTATTTTAATTGCTAAAGATCATTCTGCTATGATATGGTGCTCTTGAGAACACATCACATATTTTCTTTCACCTTTGAGAGCATGTTGCCTTCTTGCTCTTTAAAGATGTTCTATAACTACCCAAATTAACTACAAAGAACATATAAAAGAAAAGCTTATCTGTAAACATAAAAAGAACTGATAAATAGAGATATGTATAGAATTATTTTACATATCTGTGTGTATCTAATGTTAACTATCGCTAGGATGGAAGAAGGGGGAAAGAAATTTTAATGATAACTTTATATATTTAAAAGAATAGAAAGTTTACATAAAAGATTTGAAATTTCCTTGTCAATCATCTTTTTCATCATATTGTTATGAAAATTATTGTCTCATTGTATAAATAAAAAAGGAAATAAAAAAAAGAAATTGAAAATGGTAGTTTCAAAACACAAATGGTGTTTTGAGGTATCTGCCTCAAAATTTGCTGGTTCTTCTTTAGTGTGTTTTTTTCTTAATCTGATCCTCTAATTACTAATGGATGTTACTTAAAAAAAAAAAAAAAACCTTTATCCTGCCCAAGAATATTTAATTAGTCTCTTATTTTTATTTTCAAAAATAAAGAATTTTTGCAAGGATATTACAGACAAAGTGAGAGATTTTTTTTTTACAAAAGGACCATAAAGGATACATAGATTTGATTTGATTTCTACTAAGGTTTGGACTTTTATGTTTTTCATGATCTTTTGTTTTCTTGCTATTTCATGATATTGAAGAATCTGATTCCTTTCTGCTTAATAACTTGTTCATTATTGAGGGAAAAAGCATGGAGTAATACATATATAGTACAGAAACAAAAGTTCATATCCTACCTCAAAATAACTGTGTAATCAAGGGTAAGTCACAATCTATCATCTTCTATTTTATCTTCATAAATTAAGAATAATAATAACTATATAATTCACTAGACATTGACTCATCTCCAATGAGATGAGCTTAAAACAGTTTCTCAAGCCTAATGCATATCCAAGTTTGAGTTATTATTATTATTAAAGAGGGGAAGCATGTTTGGCTAATAATTCTAATAAGCTTGCTATATATTTCTGTGCTGCACACAGAACTCTGACATAAGAAAGAGCAAAGGTTGAGCACTATGTCTCTATTAAAAAAAAAAAAACATGTAATGTCAGGCTTGGGTTGTTGAGTTGATTAGTTTAATAGCACTGTTTTATTTTGCTTTCTTTTTCTCTGTTATTAAATATTGTGTTCTATGATGGGAGGAGAAAGGTATTTTTCAATGAATATATTGTAAAATTTTTGAAAGCAATAATAAGTTTACAAATAAGCATGCTTTTAATAAACTAGAGAAAGTAGAGAACTTAAACTTTAGATTTTCACATTTTTATACATTTTTTCACTTTAAATTATTTTAATTTTTAAATACATAATCAGAACATTTTTGCATTATTTGAAGCCTATAAAAAGGTTAAAGGGTCTTACAAATGTAGGATAAGCTACATGTGGTAGTACAAACATAACTTAGATGCAGGTTTAGGAGAATTGTATTTTATTCCATGTTCTCCCATTTCCTAGCAAGGTAATCTTTATCATGACATTTAACCACTCCCAGTCTCAGTCTCTGCAAATGTAAAATAAAAGGACTGGTCTTGATGATTTCCAAGCTCAAAAACAGTAGGAATTCATTACTTAAAGCATTGTAGTAAATATTGTTTTCTGCACAATTGAAATAAAAACATAAACTAACCATGTCAACTTAAGGACAATTCCTTCTTTGAGTACAACTGAAGCTAGAATTTGCAATTAGATTTGCAACATGCAACCTGATTTTGGGGATCAAATGCAAGGAGGCAGATTAGATTGCATAGTTAAAAGATTTGAGATGAAACTAATGAATAGAATTTGCCTCTGGGTGGTTATATTTTATTCAAAAGAAATAGATATTTTAAAATTGAAGTAGGATAGCACTAGGCAAAAAGAAAGGTTTACATACATAAGAAAATGCAAATTCAGATTTTTAGTAAAGATCATTTGAAGAAGTGATTTTATCATAAGCATATATTATAAGTCACTTGGGCACAATGATGTAGTAACAAAACAGATTATAAACCCATATAGATCTATATATCTATATAGATATTATATATAATTATAACAAAGGTTTTCAATTACCCAAATTGTCTCAATGTATGTTTTCTTCTCTCTCTCTCTCTCTCTCTCTCTCTCTCTCTCTCTCTCCCTGACACAGACACAGACGCAGAGACAGACACACCAACACACTCCTACCTACACATACACACACTGTGTATATAAGCAGATCAGTATGTAACTTCTAATTTTATAGATCATTTAACCTCCAAAATGTGGAGTAACAAAAATGGGAAAACTCCATTGTGGATCAATCCTCACTAACAGATGGGAACTTGCTGATGAAGAAATCATATGAACTTTTGGCAAGAAGAGTAAGTACAGATTTCTAGAGTTTGTAATGAAAAAGAAAAGGAACACTGGTGATTGTGTTGTCTGAATATAATCTAGATTTTTGAAAGAAAGATTTCAAAACAATCAGGGTAAAGGTAGATAGAATGCTGTTGGACTAAAATTTTGCATGGAGAATCAGTTCAAGAAAAATGGAAAATTCCCAAAAATAAAAATTCAATGACAATGGAAGTAATTGTGATCAGAGGGAGGTATGGAAATTTCAAATGTTGCTGTACAGAAAATTCACCAATCAACTTAGGTTAAAAGTGTTTATATGTAGAGACAAACATAGAAATATTCATAAGCATATGCAAACATATTTATACATTTATGTGTTGCAAACATGTATGTATAAACATGTATGGGCATGCATATACATACATACACACACACCTACACAGATCCCAATATGTGAACAAAATATGGAAATCAGGAAGAATTAATACAAAAGTAAGGCATAAAACTTTAAGAATAATATTAGAAATTCCATAGCTCAGAATAAGCTGAAGCTGGCAAAGCTAAGAATTAAAAAAAGAAAAATTGCTTTGTTGATTTGTATTATTTTGTTTCAGTTACAATTGGGGAAAGAAAAGACTCAAAAGATAGAAGTACTGCAAAGACAATGATAACTGATAATATGCAGAAGCCAAATGTGTACTTTGTTTTGTTTCCTCAAACAAAGAAAATGTCTTCTGGAGTAGAAAAGACAAAACAAAAATGTCTAATGAGAAGTTGATACCAATTATCAATAGAGAAACAGTAAGAAAGCATGCTTGATGAAGTTTAGTCCTCTCCACCAAATAAATTATATCCTTGGGTACTGAAAGCACTGGCAAATGTGATTGCTGAGACACTACAAGTTCAGTCATTTATAAGGCTGAAGGCATGTGCTGAACTCTTTTTCAACAAAAAGGGAAGAGAATAGATTCTGCAAAATATAGGCAACTGGGCTGTACTTCAGTCTGTGACAAAATTCTAAAGAAAAGGTTTCTTAATATGGACTTTGTGAGCTTATATTTTTAAAGCATATATATTTTTTATTAGCTCAATTTCAAATAATTGTTTTTTGGTGATTTACTGTGTTTTATTTTATATTTAGAAACATTATTCTGAGAAAAGATCCAAACTACCAAAAGGGTTCATGACACACAAAAGGTCAACAACATATGTTCTAGAGCATTTAAAAAGTAATAATGACATCTAAAAAGGAGTAAAAATGTATCATGACAGACTTAACTTTATTTGCTCTTTGGACAAAGTTATTCAGATTTTGATAAAGTAATAAAATCTGATAAAATCTTTCCAATAGGGAACTATTGAATTTTGCTATAGAAGTTTGCTGATCAGAAAGAAAGAAATCATGCGGATGGGCAAATGTAGAGTAGATGTTAATATATTTAGATGTTCTTGAAACTGCTTGAATGGCTCTACACATAGTACTTGGAATAAAGGGGTTGTACAAGATGACCATTGCTCTACCTTCCAAATTAGATTGTATGTGTGTGTGTGTGTGTGTGTGTGTATGTTTGTGTATGTATACACATCTGTACACACAAAAATACTATATGTGTGTGTATAATCAAGAGATAATTCAAATTGAAATAATTGAGTAGCTGAAATTATTTATCTTAAAGTCAAATCAGATTGGACATAAGCATTCAAGTTAGGACACTAATAATTTATAAGATGTAGAATAAAGATAATTCCTACATGTACTTTTAGAAAGAAGCTGAGTCACTATACAATAGATGACTAATGAAACATAAGCATGAAACTTAAAACTCACAGAAGTATTAGTCATAAGAGACAAAAATTATAGAGACTAAACTATACCCTTAAAAGACCCCTTCTCTCATGACAACACACCTGAAAAAACATCTTTCGAATTATGCTTAACACCTCTACAGAAGGGCCCCATACTTCCCAAAACAACTTGAACCCCTTTTGAACAGCTCTAACTTTAGAAAGCTAGGTGACATTATAGACAGAGTGCTGTGATGACCAGGTATTTTAAAATCAGCCGGAGTCAGGAATTCAGGTTAGGGGAAAATCATCTATCTTTATTCTCAGTGAAGAAAGATCGGAGGTGGAAGAGAATGGGCAATAGAAATGTGTGCAGCTGAGTCAAGAAGCTAGCTAGACCAGAAGCCACACGACCAGCCGCTACCAGCATAGAACCCAGGCCCTCTCTCTCGCAGCCTCTCTTCCTGTCTTTCTGCCTCCACCCACCAAAATCGGCATTTCCTATACAACCCATCAGGACTTGCACAGAGATGGGTGGGGGCCATTTTTTATCCAAGCAGGTATATTAATAGAGTACAATCCAATTACTATTTAGCCTCACGTGTTGGGACCTCAGTGCATCAACTCAAGCCTCAGCCCATTACAGGGTGCTACATCAGAAATCAAGGAGACCCAAGTTCAAATACAACTTCAGACATTTTCTAACTGTTGGAACCTGAACAAACCATTTAATCCTGTTTGTCTTAATTTGTTTTATCCATAAAATGAGCTGGAGAAGAAAATATCAGACCATTCCTACACCTTTGCCAAGAAAACTCCATGCAAAAAGTTGGGCACAACTTAACAACAATAACAATTTTAGAAAGTATTTCCTAACATCAAACTTAAATTGTCTCTTTTTAAATTTCTACTCATTGCTTCTAGTTTTATCCTTTGAAATTTAGCACCATAAATTTAATGTCTCTATGACAAGTGTTCAAATCCTTGAGCATATTTTTTTTTGTTTCCCATAAAATTGTCTCTTTTACAAGTCAAACATTTTTGATTTCTTCAATATTTCCCTTATGGCATACTTTTGAGGCCCTCCATTCTAATTACTCATTGCTAGATACCCTCTAATTTATTAATATTCTTAAACTAAGGTACAGATTTTAATTCATTGAACTGGAGTCTGATTAGGGAGGAAACAGGGACTCTTGCTTGTATATTTCTGGAAACTATGTTTCAAAATGCAGCTTAAGATGCTGTAATATAGCTGTATCTTATGTTACATAGGACTGTGTAACGATCACACTAGCACCCAGGACACCCCAGAATCAGCCGGAGTCAGGATAAGCAAAAGTCCTTCTTTATTCTTGGTCTTAGAGTCAGGATTGAACAGGATGGAATCAGAATCTCTTCGACCACTTTCTCCCTCATCCATCGCCAAGAGTGTGTCCCTGGCTAGCTTTACTCCACCCCCTCATCCCTCCTACAATCTTCTATACACCAATCATTGAGCCAGTACGGATAGTGGAAAGGACCATTTTCCAAGCATATGCCTATAGAGTATTGTCCGATCAGTAGTTAACCTCAAGCATTCAGCAGTCCCAACCTCAGTGCATCAACCCAATAGTTTCAGCCCTCTACAGGACTGAACATGCATTCCACTTAGACTTCCAATTATGTTGTGAGGCAAACAGCTGATTAAGAATGAAATAAATTCATGAAAGTTATTTTTTAAATTTGTCTGATATTTTACATTGATGATTATTTATTTCATCTTATTATATTCAGATCCATGTTTTAGCCTGTCAAAAAAAAATTTTGGATCCTGACTCTATCACACAGTATTTTTAAGGCATATAAGCTTTTGATTATTTGCAAAATTAATGCTCTCATACAAGTCATTGAGGAAAATGTTAAACAGCACAGAACTTTCAAATAGTTCCAAATAGATCTCATTGTATTTTCTTCTAGCGTTATTTCTCTCCACCTTTTACAAAAAACAATGAGATATTATATCAAATTTCTGCTAATATCTAGGTAAATTATACACACAGCATTCATAGGATCTGAGAAATTACTAAAAATGTCATTTAAGGAAATGTTTAATCTGGAAAGACCTGTTCTTTTTTCAAATGATGATGATGATGCTGATAAGCCATCATCAACATACATGAATATTTCTATATACAAAAAGATAGAAAAAAGAGGATTATGTGTGAAACTATTAATCTACCAAATATATATACATGTACATAGACACACATATATGAAACATGGTATGTATATTATGGACATTGTATGCCATATATGTTATGCATATATACAAATCTAACACTAGACATAAGGTGGCATGTGTATATGCCATACATAATGCGTGTGTGTGTACAGAGAGAGAGAGAGATGGAAATACCAATATAATCTTTCATGTCTTTGTCTCCTTCTGTAATTCCTTCAGTTCTCATCTGTATATACTTTACTTGTTTGATTGATTCTCCTTTCTTTCCTTTATTCTTTAAATTGCATCACTATAACCCATCTGCCCCAATCTCCAAATAAAATTTATCTCTTTTAAGAAATAAGAACTATCTAGAGAAAATTCTCTTGATTGTGCTTGAAAAAATATATCTCATTTGCACCTACAATCTATCATACCACTACAAAGTAGAAAGCATGATTAATTATTAGCATCCTAGAGTCATGATTTTTGGTTGCATTAATTAAATTTCTTAAAACTTTTAGAGTTCTCTTTAACACAGTTGTCATTAATTTACAAAATGTTCTACTGGTTCACTTTAGTCAATATCTGTTCATGCAAATTTGACAAGTTTTTTTTTTTTTTTTCAAAATCTGTACTTTTTATTATGTCTTCTCAGGCAAGATCCTTCCAAGACATTCATATTCCATCAATTGTTCACCCATTTTCTAATTTCTTTCCCAGCTTTTACTTTTTAATCTTTTTTCTATTGGCATTGTTTGTACAAAACCTTTTTAATATAATGTAATCAAAGTTGTGCATTTTGCATTTTATAATGTTCTTTAGTTTTTCTTTGGTCATAAATTCCCTTCTCCAAAGATCTGATGATAAATTATCCCTTGCTCTCCTAATTTGTTTATATTAACATTCTTTATGTTACAAATACTTAAATATCAAAAAATTACTGATAAAATAAATGTATGGGTCCTTAGAAATATTTAGTTACATTCTTTTTTTCTTCTCTTGACTTTTGGGGTATAATTTTAAATTTTCTTCTGAACTGATTGGTAAAATTTAGAGCCCAAGCAAAAGTATGATAATATTCGTCTTCACCTAGCCCCTCCAACAAACAGAATTTTCCACTTTGGCCAAATTATTATCTTCAACTCTTTTAGACATGAGAGAGAATATGAGAGTGTTTAAATTTTCATTTAACTTATTAGTAATAATTTGTAGCATATGTGCATATATATAAAAACATATACTTCTAAATGGTTTGCATTTCCTTTCTTAAGAATCATTCACATACTTTACCTGTGCACCAAGAATGGAATTAGGGATATCTGAATTATATCAGATAAATTTGCTGAAAGTTTCCTATATGGTTCCAAGTTAATAATTTGTCTTCTAATTCTAAATAAACAGATCTTATTTGTGAAACTTTTAAAATTTTTATACAATCAAATTATTTATTGTACATCCTTTAATCCATTTCATCCCAATTTTGGTCCAGAATATACATAGGTATGTATGCTATCTACTATTATGCTTCTTTAATTTCTTTTTTTTTTTTTGTAATTGTTTTTTTTTTTTCTGGTAACACATGTATATTAACTTTTTAAATATACGTTGATTTTTTAATCATGTTGAGTAGAAAAATCAAAACAAAAGAGAAAAAACACAGGACAGAAAAAAAAAGAGAAAAAAGAAGTGAATGTAGAATATGTTAATTTACATTCAATCTCCATGCTTCTCTTTCAGGATGCAAATGGTGTTTTTCATCCAAAGTTTATTAGGATTGGAGCCTTTGATCACTGAATCTTTAAGAACCAAGTCTTTCATAGCTAATTATAGCACATTCTTACTGTTATTGTGTACATTGTATTTCTGGTTCTGCTTGTTTTCCTCAGCATCCATTTATGTAAATCTTTCCAGGTCATTCTAAAATCAGCTTGTTCATCATTTTTATGAAGCAATAATATTCCATTAGCTTCATATAACACAACTTATTTATCCATTTCCCCAATTGATGGATATCTACTCATTTTCCAATTCTTTGCTACTGCAAATAGAGCTGCTACAAACATTTTTGCACATGTGGAACCTTTTTCTGTCCTTTATGATTTCCTTGGAATATAGACCCAGTAATGGCGCTGCTGAGTCAAAAGAAATGCACAGTTGTATAGTTCTTTGGGCATAGCTTCAGATTATTCTCAAGAATGGTTGAATTATTTCACAATTCCACCAATAATGCATTAATGTCCCAGTTTTCCCACATCCCCTCCAAAACTTATCATTATTCTTTTTCTTTCATCTTAGCCAATCTGAAAGGTGTTATGTGGTATCTCAGAGTTGTTTCAATTTACATTTCTCTAACCAACAGTGATTTAGAACATTTTTTCATAAGAGTATAGATGGCTTTAATTCCTTCATCTGAAAAATGTCTGTTAATATCCTTTAGCCGTTTATCATTTGGAGAATTCCTTGTATACTTTGAATTGGACACAGTTCTTTATATACTTTAGAAATGAGACCTTTATCAGAAATACTGGCTGTAAAGTTTCTTTCCCAGCTTGTATTTTCCTTTTAATCTTGTTTCTATTGGCATTGTTTGTGCAAAACCTTTTTTTTTTAATTTAATGTAATCCAAGTTATCCATTTTGCATTTTATAATGTTCTCTAGTTCTTCTTTGGTCATAAATTCATCCCCTCTACAAAGATCTGATAGGTAAGTTATCCTTTGCTCTCCTAATGTGTTTGCAGTATTATCCTTTATGTCCAAGTAATACCATATTTTGATTTTATTTTGATATGGGGTGTGAGATGTAGATCCATGCTGAGTTTCTGGAATATTATTTTCCAGTTTTCCTAGAAATGTTTTTTGTGAAATTCTTATCACAGAATCTAGAATTTGGGGGTATTCGAATACTAGACTACTATAGTCATTGATTATTGTGTTGAGTGTGTCTTACCTATTCTACTGATCCCCTCTTCCATTTCATAGCCAGTAGTACCATATGATTTTGATGCCTGTTGCTTTATAATATAGTTTTTGATCTGGTACTGCTAGGCCACCATCTTTTATATTGTTTTTTTTTCATTAATTTCCTTGATATTCTTGACCTTTTGTTCTTTCAGATGAATTTTGTTAGTGATTTTTCTCTAGCTCTATAAAATAATTTTAGTAGTTTGATTGGTATGACAATTAACAAGTAGAGCAATTTAGGTAGAATTGTAAGTTTTATTATATTAGGTCAGTCTATTGATAAGAAATTAATTTTTTTCAATTGTTTAGATGTCTTTTTTGGTGTGAGAAATGATTTGTTAATTGTGTTCATACAGCTCCTGAGTTTATATTGGCAGGCAGACCCCCAAATATTGTATTTTGTCTACAGTTATTTTAAATAAAATTTCTTTTTCTTTCTCTTGATACTGGACTTTGTCAGTAACTTCTACAAATGCTGATGATTTGTGTGTGTTTATTTTATATCCTGCAGCATTGCTAAGGCTGTTAATTGTTTCTAGGAGGTTTGGGGATGGTTTTCTAGGATACTGCATATTATCATATTTTTTGTAAAGAGTGATAGCTGGCTTCATCTCATCATTGCCTATTCTAATTTCTTTACTTTCTTTTTTTCTTTTCTCACTGTTAAAACCAACATTTCTAGTACAATACTGACACAATACAATACAATAGTGGTTTTAAGGGGCATCCTTTTTTCACATCTGATCTTATTGGGAATGTATACAGTTTCTCTACTACAAATAATGTTTGCTGTTGGATTTAGATACTACTTATTTTAAGGAAAGTCCCCTTTATCCCTATGCTTTCTAGTATTTTTTAATAAGAATGGATGCTGTATTTTGTCAAAAGTTTTTTCTAACTATTGAAATTCTCTTATGATTTCTGTTGGCTTTGTTATTGATATGGTTGATTATGGCAGTAGTTTTCCTGATATTGAACCAATCCTGAATCCCTAGAATAAATCTCATTGGTAATAGTTTATTATCTTGCTGGTATGTTACAGTAATCTCTTTGCTAATATTTTATTTAAAAATTCTTGGCAGGACTACTTCTTTACCTATTTTTCCAAGTAGTTTACATGATATTGGAATTAATTATTATTTAAATATTTGGTAGAACACATTTATAAATCCATCAGATCCTGGAAATTGTTTCTTAGGGAATTCAATGATGGCTTGTTTAATTTCTTTTTTTCTTTTCTAGAATGGGACTGTTTAAGTATTTTATTTTCTCTTCTGTTAATTTGGGCAATTTGTATTTTTGTAAATTATTCACTCATACAGTTAGATTGTCAGATTTGCTGGCATATAGTTGAGCAAGATAGCTACTAATTATTGTTTTAATTATGACCCCCTCACTAGTTTTTCCAGACTTTGTCTGAGCTGAACTGAACACCTTTTTCCACAGCACTAAAACTTAACTTTCTTGAAATTTTTCAATCTATTTTGAGCTGGAAAATAGTGTCATTCTGTCAGGTTTTGCTGAGAGGCCTGGTTTCATTTGGTTTTTGAAGGAAACTGGGAGAAGCTCAAGCAGCTTCCTGGCTTCACTCTTCCATTTTGCCTCCACCCATGGAAATCATAATTTCTTTTTAATATAACTTGATGTCAAAACTGTTTTATTAAAGTTTATAAAAACTTTTATTTGTAGCTTATAGTGGTATATAAGTTGCTTGCCAAGCCTAGTTTTTTCATTTATTTTTAATAATACAAAATTAAATGTTAAGGTCACATTTCTTTTTAGCATATTATAGAGTAAGGTATAAGGTGATGTTCTAATTTCTCTCTATTCAAATTTTTTTCCTGGAATTTTTCTCAAATAGAGAATGTTTTCCTAGGTAATTTGAGTTTCCATTTTAGCAAACACTGTCAGCTCCATTGTTTTTTATTCTCACTTGCCTATTCTGTTCCATTGATCTACCGCTCACTTTTTTAATCAACAGAGATAGTTATTATGACTACTACTTTACAATATAGTTTGAGGTCTGAAAATTACATTATTTCCCCTTCCTTTCTACCTTTTTTTGTAATTTCCCTTGGTACTTTAGATATTTTTTCTAAATGAATTTAGTTACTATTTTATTGGGTTCCATAATATATTCCTTTGACAATTTGATTGCTAGAGTATTAAAATTGTAAATTAACTTAAATATAATCATCATTTTTCATTGTATTGTCACTGCTTAAATTGTTCTTTATTTCTTTAAGGAGCACTTTATAATTGAAACATACAAATCTTGTATGTTCTATGATAGATTGATCCCCAGATATTCTATGAATTTTGTAGTTATTTGAAATGATTTTCTTTTTAATATTGCATTTTGGATTTTGTTATGTTTACATAATAATACTGTTGATTTTTTAAATGTATTTTTAGATTGTAGCATTACTGAAGTTATTAATTGCCTCAGTAGAATCTTTATTAAAGTTCAAAGACTTTCTAGGTTAAGCTATCATATCATCAATAAACAGTTTTTAATCTAACTTTTAGCAATCTTCATGACTTTAATTTCTTCTTTTCTTGTTATTGCTAGTATTTACAAAAGTTTATCAAGTAACAGTAAAGTGAGCATCCTTTGTTTAATGACACTTTTTGGAGAAAAGATCTAGTATCTCTATATTGCAAACGATTTTTGGGTTTTGTCTTAGATAAATTTTACAACTACAAAAGAGAAATTCACCTACGCCTCTGCATGATAAAATTGGTCTTTTGGTTTGGTTTGTTTTCTTCTTTTTTTAAATATATGAGTGTTATACTTTGTCCAAGCTCTTTCCCCATCTAGAGAAACAATCTTATAATATGGGATGTTTTATTTCTTACATGATTAATACATTATTTTCCTGATGTTGATTCATCAGTGGATTTGTAGTATGAATCCAGCTTGTTATTAATCAATGTTTTCTTGGATTAGCTCACATAGCAAGCTTGATGTGATTTTATTTACAATTTTTGAATCAAATTAAGGAGTTTTAGACTATAGTTCTCTTGTGTTTTGTCCTTCATGGTTTAGGTATTAGGACTATTTTTTTTCCTCACAAAAGTGATATATAATCAAGTGCTGAAAGATTTACAAATGAATTTGCTGGCAACATTGATTGGTCATTTAGTGAAATTTTTGTGTTGTGCCACTAGTAGAAGAAAAAAGAATGTTTGAAAAAATTATTCCTTTAAAAAGGTTATTTTTAATAAATTAATTAACTTATTCAATTGAACTTTAAGCACTTAGTACAGCACTTGCCTTTAGGTAGGAAAGTGAATATTTTATAATACAACTAATTATTAATTTTCATTGATTGAATAGATGTCTAATGTTTTTAGAAAATATAATTCTATCCCTCAACAAGAGAACTTAGAAAGTTTTTACCATTTTACATCACATAGTTGTGTTTTAATTTTATTCCTCTTTTAAATAAAAAAATAAAGTAGATGGAGAACAAGATTTAAATCCATATCTAGTGTTAAAGCAAGTATTAACTGTATATTTAAATGAAAAAGTTCAACATCAAAACTGTTTACATATGATTGTTATGTCAACTTCTATAATGTCCAGGCTAGTTCTTTGGAAGGTCTCAGGATCAGTCAGAGTCAGAATCAATCAAAGTCCTTGGTCTTTAGGAGGAGAAGTGAAAGAAGTAGGCAAGCTGCCACATGGCTCATTAGAGATGAATCCTGGACTCTGGAGTCTGGAGCCTTAAATCTCTCCCCTGCTCATCCTGCAGCAGAGCGAATCTAACCACCCTCCCTTAGCCCTCCAATCCTTGCCTACTATTACCTCACCTCCACACATTCAGAAAGAACCAATTATGAAGAGAGTCATCATATCACCATCTCATCTAAATATATTTATATAGAACCACTATCTCACATTGAGTAAGTAATTAGCCATAAGTGCTCTGCTATCTCAAATTCAAGTATACCTTTTTTCCAAAGTTTTCACCCTCTACAAACTTCCAAACTTATTTCATTAAAGTTTTTATTATATTCAAAAATATTTTTGTAATATGTGAAGTCTTACAGATAGTAGTGAGCACATGAAAAGTTCCATAGGATTATCTCCTTTAATTTTTATGGAATGTCCTGTATAGTTGCATTTATTTCATACTTAGAGTTCTATAATTTATATTTAATTTTCATAGCACAATTTTTTTAATTTTATGCACTAAATGAATACAAAATAATATCATAAGTGTGTGAATCTGATAAATGGTCAAAATGATATGGTTGATGTACCAAATAATGTAGCTACAGTACTGAATGATATGCTCCAAATACTGGGGTTCAGTCATGTGAAGAATTCACAATGGGCATTGTGACAGGTAGGTTTATTTAGGAGGAGAGGTTACAAAAAAAAAAAATGAAAAGATACCAGGAAAAGATACCAGGAGCGATAAATATGAAATTGAGTTGGAAGAGCACATAGCACTGAAAGACTTTTTCATAATTAAGATGGAAAAGACAAGTTCACTAGGGAACTTGTAAACACTAGTAGACAGGGGAAAGGAAACAGTCTGTAAAGTTGGAGCTTTCTCTTAGCTGGCAACACTCTAAAGGAGTTACTTAGCTATAAGGAGAAAGACAGAAAACATAAGGCATAGTGGGGATGGGGAGTGAGAGAAGTGAGAGGAAAGACACCATAAAGCATGGTGGCATGATAAGAGAGACACCACATGCCGTAGAAGAAGGGTGAGGGGAAAGACAAAATGAGTAAGAGGGACATAGTAGATTGACCCAAAAGGATTGAGCAAAGATGACTCTGGCTTTATAGGTGAAATTTAACCTCAGAGCCATGACTGGGATTCCTTGGCTGGACACAGCAAGGTGGAGCAGACCATGACCTCCACAGAGAGTGAGCCTCAGGAATTTGATATAACTTGAATTTGTGACTGGATGACCTCCACAAAGAGTGGGACCAGAAGGCTAAGCTGATCTCAATCAGAATCTTTCCTGGCCCCAGGGAAAAATTCCATCAATGCTCCAGTCTCTCTTTTTCAACTGGACCCACTAAGGCCTCATAAAAAAGGATATGAAGGGGGAGTTTTCAAAAAAAGATCAAAACTTGCAACAGTCACATAATTTATTAGGTAAATACAAACTAAAACAATTCTGAGGTGCTACCCTCACACTTATCAGATTAGCTAAAGTGATAGAAAAAGAAAATGATAAATGCTGGAGGTGCTATAAAAATGGGTAAACTAATACATTTTTAGTAGAGTTGTAAACTAAGTATTTTTAGAAAAAATTTGAAACTATATTCAAAGGCCTATAAAAATATGCATCTTCTTTGAATCATCAATATCCACAACTAAATCTGTATCCCCAAAAATTCAAAGTAAAAGGGGGGGATGTCTATAGAAGCTTTTTTTCCCCAAAGAATTAGAAAGTGAAAGAGTTTCCATCAAATGGGGAATGGCTGAACAAGTTTTGTTAATGACTGTGACAGAATATTCTTGTGCTGTTGTAGTGTTGTTGCTACTGTTTTCTGTAGCAACTTTCTCAAAGAGGACATGATATCAGGAGGGTGATGCTTTGACTTAGTGCTGTGCAAAATCATCAGCCTCACTCTCTCCTCCAGAATCATTTAAGTCCAGTAATGACCTAGGTCAAGAAGAATGGCAGTGCCCCAGAATTCATTGGAAGTTCTGAGGTTTTTTAAGTTAAGGTCTTTCTCAGGTGTCAGTCAGGCAATATCCTTTCAGTAATTAAAGTGTAAGTAACAACTGAAGCAAAATAATGGCCTAGTTTGGCCCAGAACAGAAACAATTTCTACTTACCTTCATTCTGAGCCTTCAAAAGTCAAAACAATGAGCAGGAGAAGCTTGGTCTGGGACCTATTATTGGCCAATCAGTAAGAACCAGAGTAATCTGGATTTAAAGACATAGTCAAGAAATGGCAGAGCAAAGTCAGGAAGCTGCTCAAGCTTTCCCAGTTTCCCACATGAAGGAAGGAAGAAAGAAAGGAAAGAAGGGAGGGAAGGAGAGAGGAAAGGAAGGAGGAAGAGAGGGAAAGGGAGGGAAGAAAGGAAGAAAAGGATCAAGGAAGGAAGGAAGAAAGAAACAGAAAAGAAACCATAGAAAACTGCTAGGGAGACAGGGAAGACCAAAACACCAACTCAGATGAGAACAAAGAATTGGGAAAAGAAAAGAGATATGCAAGAAAGAGTAACAGTGTAGAAAAGGAATATGATTTCTTCTTTAAAAAATTGGCCAAATGCAAAACAAAATCCATTGAAGACAACAATACCTTAAAAATAGAATTAATCAAATGGAAAAAAGATACAAAAGTTAACTGAAATCATACATTAAAAACTAGAACCCAGAAAACGAAAGATAATTACTCCATGAGACATCAATAATCAGTCAAACAAACAAAAGAAAGAAAAAATGGAAGAAAATGTAAAATATCGCATTGGGGAAAAAAACAGCAGACCTGTAAAACTGATAGATTCAGGAGAGATAATTTTAAAATTATCGTTCTACCTGAAGGTCACAAACAAAAAAGAGCCTGATAACATTCTCAAGAGATCAAGAAAAACTAAACTTATATATTAGAATCAAAAGACAAAATAGTCATTGAAAGAATCCATCAAATCACCTCCAGAAAGAAAGCCCACAAGAAAATACCCAAGAAAAAAAAGTTGGTCAGGATGATTTCAGAAAGGCCTGGAGAGACTTACACGAACTGATGCTGAGTGAAACGAGCAGGGCCAAGAGATCATTATATACTTCAACAACAATACTAGATGATGACCAATTCTGATGGACTTGGCCATCCTCAGCAACGAGATCAACCAAATCATTTCCAATGGTGCAGTAATGAACTGAACCAGCTACGCCCAGCAAAAGAACTCTGGGAGATGACTAAAAACTATTACATTGAATTCCCAATCCCTATATTTTTGTCCACCTGCATTTTTGATTTCCTTCACAAGCTAATTGTACAATATTTCAGAGTCTGATTCTATTTGTACAGCAAAATAAAGGTTTGGTCATGTATAAAAAAAAAATAAAGTATATTTATATGTTAAAAAAAAAAAAAGAATTTCCCAACAGTTCTGTTTAAGTGGAAAAAAAAAAAAGTTGGTGTGAAACTCAAGAACTATAATCTCAACTATATTCTCAATGTATAAAAAACTACAAGATGCCAAAAACAAAACAAAACAAAAATAAAAACAAAATGTAAATTCAAATAATAAGGAGCAACAGTCAGGATTATGCAGAATCTGACAGCTTCTGTAATAAAGGATCAGAGGTCTGAAATAGCATACTCCAGAAGGCAATTGATCTGAGATTACAACCAAGAATCAAGTGCCTAGCAAGACTAAGCATCATCTTTCAGGAGACAAGATGGGTCTTCAATGAAGTAAGATACTTTCAATCATTTCTATTGAAAAAAAAACAGAAATAAACAGAATTTATATATAAGGTTAAACTGCTTATATGGGAAATAACTCTTGAGAGCTTTATCTGTTAATAGAGCAATTAAAGAAGACATACATAAATGGACAGTAAGGATAGGAATGGACTTCGATGTGATGATATTAAAGATAAAGACATTAAGGGGGTGGGAAAAGGATTGTATTATGTGTACTGTGGTATAAAATCTCACAATCAAATGCAGAAAGACAGAACAATTCAATGCTTCCTTTTCAGACCATACTATAATAAAAATTAGTTTCAATAAAGAGCCAGGAAAAGGTAGACTAAAAACCAATTGGACATTAAGCAATCTAATTTTAAATAACGAGTGGGTCAAACAACAAATCACAGAAACAATCTATAATTTCATCCAAGACAATGACAATATACCAAAACTTACACAATACAGCCAAAGCAGGTCTTAGGGGAAATTTTATATCTCTAAATAGTTATATGAATAAAATAGAAAAAGAGAAGATCATTGAATGGGGCATGCAACTAAAAAACTAGAAAAAGAACAAATTCAAAACCCCCAATTAAATACCAATTTAGAAATTTGGAAATGAAAAGAAGAGATTAATATACTCTTTCTTGCATATCTCTGAAAGGGGAGGTAAAATGGACAAATTAGATCCCATGAAAAGACATAAAAGACCTATTACAGTAGAAGGAAAGAAGGAAGGCGGATGAACATTGTCTGAAGCTTCATCAATTTTGACTGAAAAATGGAATAACATGATCACAGGATTGAGCATAGAAATTTATGATACCTGTAAAATGGGAAGAGAAAGAGGAAAAAAAAAGGAGAGACTGGATAAAAGGGAGATTAAAAACACTAGGAGAGAGGGGTAAGAAAAGGGAGGAGTGATAGAAAGACAGGGAGACAGCAGAGTGAATTAGAAACAAAACACTACTAAGAATGAACAGGATGGAAAGAGAAAACAAAAGCATATACAGGGGAGAAAATAGAACTGAGGCAAATACAGAGTTGGTAATCATAATTGTGAATGGGAATGGGATAAACACTCCCATAAAATAGAAGCAAATAACAGGGTGGAGTACAAAACAGAATCCTTCAAATATACTGTTTAGGAGAAACACATTTGAAAGAGAAATATATACAGAGTAAGGGTAACAGGCCGGAGTAGAATTTATTATTCTTCAGGTAAAGCAAAAAAAAAGCAAGTAGAGCAATTCTGATCACAGAAAAAGTAAAAGTGAAAATAGATCTAATAAGATAAGAATAGGAGATAAGGAAGGAAATTACATCTTATTAAATGAAGTTTAATTCTTAGACAATGAAGTTTTACCAATACTAATTGTATATGCACCATGTGGTAGAGAAAATGTTGGAGCAGCTAGGTGGGCAGCCACAAGCACCAACCCTGAAGTCAGGAGGACCTGAGTTCTATTCTGGCCTCAGACACTTAACATTTCATAGCTGTGTGACTCTGGGCAAGTCAATTAACCCCAATTGTCTCAGCAAAAAAAAGGCAAAAAGAAAATAAAGAAAATGTTAAGCCAGTAATAGGAAGAAATAGACAGCAAAACTATATTAGTGGGGGACCAGCTCTCAGAATTAGATAAATCTAATGACAAAATAAACAAGAAAGAAACTCAGGAGGCTAATAGAATCCCAGAAAATCTAGATATGATAGACCTCTAGAGAAGATTGAATAGGGACAGAAATGAATACACCTCTTTCTCAGCAGGACATGGCATCTTCACAAAAACTGACCGCATATTATGCGTACTGTGGTATAAAATCTCACAATCAAATGCAGAAAGACAGAACAATTCAATGCTTCCTTTTCAGACCATACTGTAATAAAAATTAGTTTCAATAAAGAGCCAGGAAAAGGTAGACTAAAAACCAATTGGACATTAAGCAATCTAATTTTAAATAATGAGTGGGTCAAACAACAAATCACAGAAACAATCTATAATTTCATCCAAGAAAATGACAATATACCAAAACTTACACAATACAGCCAAAGCAGGTCTTAGGGGAAATTTTATATCTCTAAATAGTTATATGAATAAAATAGAAAAAGAGAAGATCATTGAATGGGGCATGCAACTAAAAAACTAGAAAAAGAACAAATTCAAAACTCCTAATTAAATACCAATTTAGAAATTTGGAAATGCAAAGAAGAGATTAATAAAATCTCTAAGAAACTAAGAAAATTATTGAACTAATTAACCAAACTAAGAGTTGGTTTTATGAAAATAACAACAAAATACATAAACCTTTTGTCAATTTATTAGAAAAAGATGAAAAAAACCAAGTTACCAGCATCAAAAATGAAAATGGTGAACTTATCAATGAAGAAAAAGAAATCAAAGCAATAACTAGGAGCTAATTTGACTAACTGTATGCCAACAAATCTGACAATTTAATTAAAATGGATGAATCCTTACACAAATATAAATTGCCCAGATAAACAAAAAACAAAATAAATTACTTAAATAGTCCCTTTGGGAAAAAGAAACTGAACAAAGCCATCAATGGATTCCCTAAGAAAATATGCCCAGGACCAGATGGACAAATGAATTCTACCAAACATTTAAAACAAATACTTTGTAAAGTATTTGGTAAAATAAGTAAAGAAGGACTCCTGCCAAATTTCTTCTATAACACAAATATGGCACTGATAACTAAACCAGAAAAAGCCAAAACAGAGAAAGCAAATTACAGACCAATCTTTCTGATGAATAGTGATGTAAAAAAATTTAAATAAAACATTACCAAAGGAATCACATCAACTTGTCAGCAAGATAATTCCCTATGACCAAATGGGATTTATGCCAGGAATGCAGGGCTAGATCAATATCAGGAAAACTATTGCCATTATTGAACATATCCATTATAAAAGTAACAAACATCATATGATAATCTCAATAGATGCAGAAAAAAGATTTTGACAAAATCCAGAACCCATTTCTATTAAAAACCTTAGAGATCATAGAATTAAATGGAATTTTTCTTAAAATGACAAGCTGTATCTATCTAAAAATCACCAGTAAACATTATTTGTAATGAGTAAAAGCCAGAAACATTTCCAGTAAGATCAAGGGTGAAACAAAAATGCTGAATAATGTTAGATCTAAACAACCGGAAAAATATTAATTTCTCACTGGTAGGACAAACTAATAAAATAAAAATGACAATTATACCTAAATTGGTCTATTTGTTCAGTGCCATACCAATCAAACTGCCAGAAAAATACTTTATAAAAAGAGTTAGAAAAAATAATAGCAAAACTCATTTGAAAGAACAAAAGGCCAGGAATATCAAGATAATGAAAAAATACAAAGAATGTTGGCCTATCAGTAGCATACTTAAAACTCTATTATAAAACAGCAGTCATCAAAAACACAATACTTTCTAAGAAATAGACTGGTGAATTAATGAAATAGGTTAGATATACATGACATAATAATCAATGACTACAGTAATCAAATAGTTAATAAACCTCCAAATAACAGCTTCTGGGATAAGTAACTATTTTACAAAAATGCTGGGAAAACTGAAATATAATATGTTAGTGGGAAATGAATGTAAAGTGTTTGCAATTTTGTTTCTTTTCCCTTCTGAATCCAATTCTCCCTGTGCGACAACAGAACTGTTAGGTTCTGCACACATATATTGTATCTAGGATATATTGCAACATATTTAACATATATATATAGGACTGCTTGCTATCTAGGGGAGGGGGTGAAGAGAGGGAGGGGAAAAACCAGAACAGAAGTGAGTACAAGGGATAATGTTGTAAAAATTTATGCTGGCATGGGTTCTGTCAATAAAAGAGTTATTATAATAAAAATAAATAAATAAATAAAAGAGGGGAAAAAGAGAAATATAATATATTAGAAATTCAGCATGGACCTACATCTCACACTCCATACCAACCTAAAGTCAAAATGGGTACATGATTTAAGCATAATGGTCAATATTATAAGTAAATTAGGTGAACAAGGGATAGCTTACTATCAGATCTTCAGAAAAGGAAGGGATTTTTGACCAAGAAAGAACTTGAAAACATGAAATGGAAAATAGACAATTTTAATTACTTTAAATGAATAAGGTTTTGCACAAACAAAACCAACACAGCCAAGATTACAAGAGAAGCACAAAGCTGGGGAAAAGTTTTTTACAGCCAATAAAGGTCTCTTTTCTAAAATATATAAAGAATTGTGTCAAATTTATAAAAATACAAGTCATGCCCCAATTGATAAAATGTCAATGGATACGAACATACAACTTTCAGATGATGAAATTAAAGCCATTTATAGTTATATGACAAAATGTTCTAAATCACTATTGATCAGAGAAATGCAAATTAAAATAACTCTGAGGTACCATCTCACACCTCTTAGATTGCCTAAAATGACAGGAAAAGATAATGATAAATATTGGAGAGGATATAGGAAAACTGGGATTGTAATGCATTGTTGATGGAGCTGTGAGATGATCCAAACATTCTGGAGAACAATTTGGAACTATGCTCAAATCCCTATAAATCTGAACACATTCTTTGATCCAGCAGACCAACTACTGGGTCTTTATCCTAAGGAAATTATAAAGGAGGTAAAAGGACTCACTTATGCATAAATGTTTTTAGCAAAAATGTTTGTGGTAGTAAAGAATTGAAAAATGAATGGAAATCCATCCATTGGGAAATGGATGAATAAGTTGGGGTATATTAAGTCAATGGAATATTATTATTCCATAAAAAATGATTAATTTAATTAATTTAATTGAGGATGGTGAGGAAGTGAAAGAACCCTGGAATTTAAAAGAAAATAAAATTCTTTTCTTTGTGTTTAGTAGCTAGCAAATTATTCAGTTTCCCTTTATTCATTGTTGAAGTGCTTCCCTCATTCTCAACCTGGTTTTCCCATAGACTTTGCAGGGGTCCTCAAACTTTTTAAATAGGGGGCCAGTTCACTGTCCCTCAGACTTTTGGAGGGCCAGACTATAGTAAAAACAAAAACTTTGTTTTGTGGGCCTTTAAATAAAGAAACTTCATACCCTGGGTGAGGGGGGGACGTCCTCAGCTGCCAAATCTGGCCCACACGCCCTAGTATTTTGAGGACCCTGATAAGAATGGGTTTTTTAAGCAACTTCTGGCAAAATGATCCCAGAATGCGTTGAGGTGAAACCAGTCTATCATGTCCCCAGTGCTGCTTTCTTTTCTCTCTATCATCCTTATCACATCCATAGAGATTGAAAAGAAAGCAATTAAGTAATGCACAATAGAGGCCAAGTTGTTTACAAAATAAAGAGTGATGCAATGTCAGAATGAAGTAAGATTCAAAGTCCAATTGAAGCACAGGGCTATGAGTACTCACAATAAAAATACCCACACATCTATGCATAAACATGCATACATAGGTTCTCCTAAGCCAAAGGAAAAATGTAATTAAATGCAAGAATATGGAACCTTTGATTTCTTTTTGGAATGGCAATGAATATTTATTAAACTGATTTGAAGTCATAAAAGATTTCTTTAATCAAGATGAGAGGCAATTTTTATCACATGGTCTTAGAAACCTAAGAAGCAAAGGAAAGACTAATGCTCAAATTAGTACCAAATTATAATAAGCCAAATTCTACCATAAAGTAAAGGAAAAATGGATCTTTTGGAACAGTGTAGCTATTTATGCTTTGTCTTGCCTCATTTGTTTATATAAACATTTGACCATGAGAGACAATCTATTAAGCATTTACTAAATACTTGTTATATTCAAGGCATTTTGCTAGGTTCTAGAGAAATAAGGATGAAAATTCTTATAACCTTTGTCTTCAGAAAATAAGCAATCTAATGATGACTGAGTAGGAGGGAAAGGTTTATATAAAAGCAGGTGTGGTACAAGTATAGCATTCTACCAAAACTACCAAAAGTAGTAACACTACTATCAAAACCTGCATTGGTATGCTTGTAATTTTGGAGGGGTTGAACTCTGGATTCTAGTGTAACCCAGAGTTCTGAGGTTCTGATACCATATTCATGAACCCTCATTAGTGTATTTCTTATTAACAGTCAATCAGACAGCTGAAAAGAAGAAGAAAGAGGAAGCAAAAAAAGAAGAATCTGAGGTGTCTGATTGAGACATAGTCTGTTTGACTAAATATTTTTTGTAATATTAAATAAAAAATTTGTCAACTAAAAACAATAACAACAACAACAACAACCAGAAGACCAGAATTATTAGTAAATCCTTTTAATGACATGGCAGAGTAGTTGTGTGATGTTTTCTTCTCTAAAAATATAATCATTATCTGGTTGGAGATTTCCTGGGGGGGGGTGAGGGGGGGAGGTTCTGGAGGCAGCCTTAGGTTCAATTCAAAGTAATAATCACCTCAAATGCAGCCAGGAGTTAAAATCCAAATCCTTTAGCCCAGTTAGTTTTCTTAGAGGCTTATCTCTCTCCTTGATTCCAAGAGCTCTTGCTGCTAGACTTGCCTCCACCAGCTTCAGCCTCTCATCCCTTTGAATCCAAAGCCTTCAACCAGCACAAAGGTGGAATATGGAATGAATCTCTCTTGCCTCCGAGAGTGTGCTCTTCCTCTCATGGGCTTCTCCTCTAGTGGGCTTGTCCTTTAGTGGGCTTGCCCTTCTGACTTGTGAATCTCCTGGACTTGTGAATCTCCTGGCTGAATCCTAAATTGTGAATCTTCCCGAGTGGCTATCAATTCCAGTGACTTAGCACCTTATAAGAATCATAACATAGTTATACAACATTTTCTCCATATTCCTGTGCTGTACTCTTCCACAAATACACAGAGCCTAGAAGAAGAGTTGTAACAAAAGGCAATCTTAGTCAATCACACATTTGGGAAACGTGGCCAAAGCAGCTTATAACTATGATACTCCCAAGACTCAAATTCTTTTTTCTTCTTTGGAATCCTACCAAAATTCACAGGAATAGTATCTCTCCTACTAGAAAGATTGCTCAGCTGAGTGCCCAGAGTATAAGCTTCAGGGCATATCTGTTTTTAAGAGATGATAACTGAACATCTTTTTCTCTCCCAAAGGTAATGCTCCCTAACTTCCCCCAGCCTCAAGTGACTTTGTCTCTGGACTTATGTCTGCTAATCATGAATGTCTATCCTCTCTTAATAGTCTTCAAACTCTCTGGAATTGATTTTTCAGCTACTTAATGGGCTGTCTCATAGGCAAGTAGTTTTGCTATTAGATGCCAGAATTAATGGTGAAACAAAAGAAAGAGAAATGCTATCCTTCCTCAAAAGAAACAGCTTTATTTGGTAAATGTGTTCTTTCTCCACTACTGTCTCCTGTACTGAGATGACTTAGAATTGACTTTTGAATAGTCTTTTAAGAATTATTTGGAAATGTGGTATTTATTCATAAGTCAAAGTTAGTATCCATTCTCATATACTAAAGAAATTTATTCATATTTTTAAAAGGAATATCAAGTGTTAACACTTTGCTAATATTTTGACATCTTTTCAGGTATGATTACAACTGAGCTGGAGATGACAGAAAGAAATCAAGTCCTCTTTCCTTTACACAAGATTTAATCAAATAAGGGGTTGAGGGTGGGAATGCAGTAAGAATGTCATAAGAAAATTTATGGAAGATAACAGTCTCATTTGGGAGAGGTTCAGAAAAGGAGATCAGATGCAGAGAGCAACTGAATTTGGCTTTGATAGAAAAGAAACAAATGAGTACCAGCATGTGGAGATATGGATGAAATGTATTACAAGTTGTAAATGTGGATGTGAACCAGCATAGAATGAGGTCAGGGAATAGCTAGTTATCCAAAAAAAGATAAATGAAGAGGAAAGGCAATGGTGTGAAATAAGGTAAGCTTAAGTCTTAAGAATGTAGATTGACCCCAAAGAGATTATAAAGAAGGGAAAGGGACCTGTATGTGCACGAATGTTTGTGGCAGCCCTTTTTGTAGTGGCTAGAAACTGGAAACTGAATGGATGTCCATCAGTTGGAGAAAGGCTGAATAAATTGTGGTATATGAAAATTATGGAATATTACTGTTCTGTAAGAAATGACCAACAGGATGATTTCAGAAAGGCCTGGAGAGACTTACACGAACTGATGCTGAGTGAAAAGAGCAGGACCAGGAGATCATTATATACTTCAACAACAATACTAGATGATGACCAGTTCTGATGGACCAGGCCATCCTCAGCAACGAGATCAACCAAATCATTTCTAATGGAGCAGTAATGAACTGAACTAGCTATACCCAGAAAAAGAACTCTGGGAGATGACTAAAAACCATTACATTGAATTCCCAATCCCTATATTTATGCACACCTGCATTTTTGATTTCCTTCACAAGCTAATTGTACAATATTTCAGAGTCTGATTCTTTTTGTACAGCAAAATAACGTTTTGGTCATGTATACTTATTGTGTATCTAATTTATATTTTAATATATTTAACATCTACTGGTCATCCTGCCATCTAGGGGAGGGGGGGGGGGGGTAAGAGGTGAAAAATTGGAACAAGAGGTTTGGCAATTGTTAATGCTGTAAAGTTACCCATGTATATATCCTGTAAATAAAAGGCTATTAAATAAAAAGAAAAAGAAAAAGAAAAAAAAAAAAAAAGAATGTAGATTGAGGCTATTTTCATTAGCAAAGTGATTCAGGTCAGTTTCTGAATTATAGTCTTGTTCATAATCTTGTGATGGAGAGAGCCATCTGCACTCAGAGAGGGAACTTTGGGAATTGAGTATGGATCATAACATAATATTTTCACTTTTTTGTTATTGTTATCTTTCATTTTATTTTCTTTCTTATTTTTTTCCTTTTTGATCAGATTTTTCTTGTGCAGCATGATAATTGTGAAAATATATATAGAAGAATTACACATGTTTAAAATATATTGCATTACTTGTCATCTAGGAGAGAATGTGGGAGAAAGGGAGGGAGAAAAAAAATCAGAACACAAGGTTTTGCAAGGGCAAATGTAGAAAACTATGCATGTGCTTTGAAAATAAAGTTTTATTAAAAAAAGAAAAGAGGACAATTAAGAAGTCAAACCAGAAAATAGAAATAAAAAAGAAAGTAGATTCAAAGCTAGAAGTAGCTTTAGAAACAATCTAATGTAATCACTTCATTTTACACATAAAGAAACTGAGATGCAGATTGCTAAAATGAATTTGTCCAAAGTCACATAGTGGCTTTGAAAATTTTTCTAAAGTAGATGAACAGAGATTTCTGACTCTTAGTAGAGCTCTCTTTCCATAATAACATACTGTTAGTCATATTGTGAAAGTGCTAGCAATTTGTATTTTATCTTATATACCTTAGAATATTGTAGAAGCCTTTAAAGTTAGTCTTCTTACCTCTAATTTCTTTTTATTTACTCCAGCTAATGGTGAGGCAGCTGACAGCCTAGTAGACACAACACTGGACCTGAGTTCAAATCAGATCTCAGTAACTTACTACCTCAGGAAGCCATTTACTCTCTGTGTGACTCAATTTCCTCAGCTATAAAGTGGGGAATAATAATACCACTTACCTCAAAGGGTTGTTGTGAGAATCAAATCAGATAAGATTTGTAAAAAGAACCTACCTTAGCACTTTGCAGGACAGGTGCTACAAAAATTCTTTTTCCACTCCATCTTCCATTGTAGTTCATGGTTCCTGTAGCTATTAAAATACTTATATAACATAGATCTAACTATATTTTTATTCTGATCAGTAAATTCCAGCAGTTCACAATTATCTCTAGGATCACATGCAAACTTGTCTGTTTGGCATTTAATGCCTTCATAATATGAATAATCACAGCCTACAACTTAACCTTTCATGAAATTTTATGAATTTGTCTTCTTAAAGAACTTTTTACTCAAATAAAATTGGCTTCTTTATTGTTCTGCATATAACTTCATTTCTCTTGACTGTACATTTGTATAGTATCTATCCTTAAATAGTGAGTGCTAAGCAAAAGCAAAAAATGGTTTTCCAAATCATACTTCTTTTGTAGGAATGATGTTCCATTTCTCCTGTTCCTTTCATTTAATAGAAGATATTGGATAGGAAAAATGAAAAATGTTTAAAGCTCCAGATGGAATCATAATCAAAGTTTTGGTTCTTGGAGAAAGCTTCATAAAATATATCTCTGCCAAGAATCATAAAATATGCTTCCAAATCAATTTAGAGTAAATTCTTGTCAAGTATTGGAAAGATGCCTCCTTTCACCTTGTAACTACAGTTTAGTTCTTCATTCTCATCATAAGCTGTAATCCTTCCCTCTTTCAGTTCTTTCTTATTTTAATACTCCAACATTATCTACATTGCCCTCCCATCCTCATTCCTCTTCACGAAGTGAACCAACTTAATTCTAAATTGGCCTCTTCTAACTTCTGGCCAAGATGGTGAAGAGGACACACACATCTACTTAAGCTCTGCATTTTATCTCAGAATTTATTTCATGTCAAGCCTCAGAATTAGTGCTTGACTGGAAAAAAAAAAAAAAACAACTCAAATAATTACCAACAGAAGACATCCTTGAAATTCACCTTGAAATTTGAAAAAAATTCAAAAAGGTCTATTTTTGCTCAAGGGTGGGGCGGGTTTTAGATGGGGGTGGCGGGGAGGGCTTCAGGCTGAGGGCAGTCAGCAGCAGCTAGAGCACAGCAGGCAGCTCACAGCTAAGCAAACCAGAGCAAACCAGGTGAGGTGTGATTTCAGCTGTCTCTGTGGGGAGAGCTATCCTACAGTATTGGATACTTTGCCCTGGCAGCAAGCCAGTAGACAAGCAGAGAAGCTAAAACCACAGGGGGTGAAGACTATAACCCTGAAAAGCTAGGGTCTCTCAGGACCTGGCCACACCCACCTGCAGTGTCTCAGCATGCTCTCAGAGTCTCAGAGCGCAGACAAAGCACAGTCATTGCTATCCTGGTAGTGCCTCACTGCTTTTCCCCGCAGTCTGTTGAGGAAGCTCGGTAATAGCATCCAGCCCCTCCGCCCCAAAAAAGCAGACTGCATTTGTTTTTATTCCTAGTTTGTTTTCTTTGATTCTTCTCTGACAAAATGAGCAAAAAATTTAAACAGGCCCTAACCATTGATAGCTTCTATATGGATAGAGAGTAGATCTTAAACCCTGAGGAGACTAAAAACAGACTGTCTCCAGATAAATCCCCCAAAGTGGAATATGATGTGATCCTCAACACAGAAGACTCTCATAAAAGAAATTAAAAAGGCTCTCACAAGAGAACTAGAAGAAAAGTGGGAAAAGGAAAGGGAAGCTTGGCAAGAGAGAATGGATAAGTCATCCAACTCAGTTAAATATAGAGTGGATAAAGAAAGCAAATCCTTAAAAAACAAAATTAGTGAACTGGAAAAAGAAAATAACTCTCTAAAAAATAAAATTGGCAAAATGGAAAAAAATTCCAAAAACAACTCAGTTAAAAACTCAATTGGACAAATAGAAGAAGATATAAAAAAGTGAGTGAAGAAAATACTTCATTGAAAAACAGAATCAAACAAATGGAATTGAATGACTCAAGGAGACACCAAGATAATTCAAGCAAAACCAAAAAAATAAATAAATAAACAATAGAAAAAAATATCAAATACCTTCTTGGGAAAACAACAGACCTGGAAAATAGATCTAGGAGAAACAATCAGAGAATTACTGGATTCCCTGAAAAATATAATGAAAAAAGAGCCTGGACACTTTTTTTCCAGGAAATTATCAAAGAGAACTGCCCAGAAGTTATAGAATAGAAATTGAAAAAATTCATCAATCACTTAATGAAAGGGACCCAAAAATCAAAACACCAAAAAATATAGTGGCCAAAGTCCAGAACAATCAGATGAAGAAAAAATACTGCAAGCTGCTAGAAAAAATCAGTTCAAATATAGAGGAGCCACAATAAGGATTACTCAAGACCTAGAAGCATCCACATTAAAGGATCGAAGGGCCTGGAATATGATAGTCTGAAAACCTAAGGAACTTGGTATGCAACCAAAAATAACTTACCCAGCCAAAATGAGCATCTTTTTCCAGGGAAGAAGATGAACATTCAACAAAATAAGCGAATTTCACCTATTTTTGATGAAAAAGAAGAGAACTAAATAAAAAGTTTGATCTACAAAACATAAAAAGGTAAAAAGAAATCTTGGGAACTCTATTTCTGTTATAAAGATATATAAAGAATACATGTATACCTTGTTCTAGAAACTAGAGTTGAAAAGGAAATTGTACCCAGAAAAGGGTAAAGTGAGGGTACTACATCTAACAAAGAGGCAAAGGAAACCTATTATATCTGAGAGAAAGAATTGAGGGGGATGAACATAGTGTGTATCATACTCTCGTCAGAATTGGTTTAAAGAGAAAAATATTAGACATATTCAATTTATGGTGAAACTTCTCCCACCTCATTGCAAAGTAGGAGGGAAAAAGTGAAAAGGAAGGAATAAGCTAAGTGGAAGGGAATACAGAAATTGTGAGGAAAAGGAGTAAGATGGGGGGGGGGAATTCTAACATGGGGGGAGAAATACTAAAAAAAGGGAGGGTTGTGAGAAGCAAGTGGTGCTCACAAATTTAATACTGAGAAGGGGGGTAAAAGGGAAGGAAAGGAGAAAACCATAAACAGAGGTTATGGTAAAAATATCTGTTTAGGATTTGTTACTGGAGGTAAAATTTCTTGGGTTTGTAGTTAATATGTCACTGTATTTTTTCCTCCTGTAACTGATTTCTACAATTAGAGCAATGGTCAATAAGAAATTGTTAATTCAATTATGTCATACTTTGCTGTTTCCAATCTGGTTATTGGTAATCATTATATCCTAAATACTTGAGCAAATAAGTAGTTAGTCTGGTCATCTATTGGTTACTAGATATTTGCCTCGGCCCGCAAAGCAGAGTGTGTGGACCCTGGAAGAAAAGAGATAAGGGCAAGAGAGAGGGGACGCGCAAAATGGAGGCAAGGCAAATCCATCTGATCAAGCCTCATTTTAATGGGTGCAATAGTACAGATATATATAGCAGTAGAAAAGAAGGCAGGGTTATTCAAACACAGTACAAGGTGAGGGTCCTAGACAAAGGGTTGGTACCCCGACCAAGGATGAGCTGCTCAGATGTTTCTGGTGGCAGGAAGCTCTATGATGTGATTAGGGGATGCCTAGATATCTGCCTATTCAAAGTTAGGATGTGATTAGGAGATTCCTATTCAGGAAGTCTTTGGTATAATGTGATTAGGAGATTCAACTTATTCAAGGTTGGCCTTATATGGCTGTAGATTAGTGTCGGCTCCCCACAGATATTGTGTCTGGATATTCAAGTTTTTTTAAGGCTTATAACTAATGAGAGGCCACATCTTGTAGCAGTCCTTGTGGACCAGTCTTTCTATTTCAGACTGTTTTAGCTTTTCGTTGTTAGATTTGTTTTTATTTCTAGATTTGGTCAAATTACAGATATATTGACTTGCTTCTGGAACCTAGATCAAGCTCTGATTGTCAGCATGCCACACTGCATATACTCATCCCCCTCCCTAAACTAGGCATCTTCACCCATTTTCAGCAGGAACCAGCTTTTGAGAACCATTGCCCCTTTTCCTGATGTAATTTGGACTGATATGGGGGAGTGGGAAAGTGGTTGACTTGTTAGAATTTTAACTGTATTACTGTGTTTAAGACTTGATGGAAATTGTTAAACTTGTGTAACTATTACTGTTATATTTGAGGGAATTTTAGTCTGTTATGTATATGTATATGTATATGAGTTTTATGTGGGATGGTTATTTGATAATTCCTTTCCAAAAGAAAAAAAGGGAGGAAGAAATAGGAAATTGGGGAAACTGGTATATTTTCTTAGGCACTTCTGCCCTACCCTCTATCTTACTAGTTCAGATTTAATTGGAAGTCCTTTAAACAGTCCTTTTCACTTTTTACTCCTTGCTTAAATTTACTAGACTATGATTTGTTGGTTGTGCTTTTACTTTTAAATCCCTTATTCTGTTGGAATTGCTCTGGCAGATTCAGTTTTGGGGATTATTCTTTAGAAACAAACAGAAATTGGATACCTCTCTTGGAACTAGCAGTCTCTCTGAACTGTTTCTCCACTCCTGTTACTCCAGGTCCTTAATTAATATTTCAGCATACTTAAAAGGACCTTATAGTTGATATCAGGCCTCTAAAAGTTTGAGGTTTACCTGCCTTGGTCTAACTGTGCATAATCTGCTCAGAAATCTGATCCTTTCTGCAGCCCTGTCTGTTCTTCTGGGCAGGGACAGGTGGAGCTACTCCAAGCCTCACCCTGCTCCCCTGGAGCGGATTGCCTCTCTGAATGGGCAGAACAACTGTCTTGAGTCCTGCTGCTCTGTAAGCAGAGGCTGAGTCATGCACAAATGACCACAGACCTAACTCACAGTGAACTGGCCATATGCTCTCCAACTGCAGATGATCTGACATGATTGAAATAAGGAACTTTGTGTACTGCTAATTAACTCTGGGGTTATCAGGGAGAGACTTGACCTTGCCATAAGTCCTTGCATTGTTCTAGCTTTATTTTGATTTTAATTTGGTCTATTTACTTCACATAGGATTGTTCAAAATTATGGTGCTAAGACCTTCTAGAGGAAGGTAATTCAAAGATTTGAATAGTTCCAAGAGAGAGTGTGGAATATTGTGCCAAAGTTACCTTTATGATGTCCTGACCTAGTTTCCCCATTGTCCTATTTAGTTATTCTGCCTTAGGTTATAACCTTTCACTGTTAATGTTTGATGAGATAAAGGTCTACCTCAGTTGCTCTGCCCCAAAACCTCAGGTTATAATCATTCCCTCTTAAATAGTTGATGAGATAAAAGTCTTATATCTTTAGGTTATAGACATTCCTTCTTAATGTTTGACAAGATAAAGATTTGTCCATTTCAGATGTCATTAGAATATCAGTAATCTCCCTCCATTGTGTCATCCTAGGAGCCTCCCCCCTCTATTAGGTTACCCCATCCAGGTAACCCCTCCATTATGTCATTGTTTTTGTTATCCTATAAAAAGCCTGCCCTCTGATACTTAATTGCTGGACTCTTTGAGATGATAGTCTCATCCAGCCCTGGGACAAACATGAATCCATTAGTTCCAGTAAATCTCTCCATTTAATAAACTGTTGAACTGGTCTCTAAAAAAAAAAAAAAAAAAAATGATTGGGTGAAACAGCAAATCACAGACATAATTAATAACTTCACCCAAGAAAATGACAATAATGAGACCTTATACCAAAATGTGTGGGATGCAGCCAAAGTGGTAATAAGGGGAAATTTCATATCTCTAGAGGCCTACTTGTAGAAAATGAATTGGTCTTGCAACTAAAAATCCTAGAAAAGGAACAAATTAAAAACCCCCAGTCAAACATTAAACTTTAAATTCTAAAAATGAAAGGAGAGATCAATAAAATTGAAAGTAAAAAAAAACTATTGAATAAATTAATAAAACTAAGAGTTGATTCTATGAAAAAACTAACAAAATAGGCAAACCCTTAGTAAATCTGATTAAAAAAAGGAAAGAGGAAAACCAAATTGTTAGTCTTAAAAATGAAAAGGGAGAACTCACCACTAATTAAGAGGAAATTAGAGCAATAATTAGGAGTTATTTTGCCCAAATTTATGGGGATATATTTGATAACTTAAAAGAAATGGAATAATACCTTCAAAAATACAGCTTGGCCAGATTAACAGAGGAAGAAGTAAATTGCTTAAATGGTCCCATTTCAGAAAAAGAAATAGAACAATCTATTACTCAGCTCCCTAAGAAAAAATCCCCAGGACCATATATATTTACATGTGAATTCTACCAAACATTTAAAGAACAATTAACTCCAATGCTATATAAACTATTTGAAAAAATAGGGATTGAAGGAGTTCTACCAAATTCCTTTTATGACATAGACATGGTACTGATACCTAAACCAAGTAGGTTGAAAACAGAGAAATAAAATTATTATAGATCAATCTCCCTAATGAATATTGATGTTAAAATATTAAATAAAATATTAGCAAAAAGATTACAGAAAATCATCCCCAGGATAATACACTATGACCAAGTAGGATTTATACCAGGAATGCAGGGCTGGTTCAATATTAGGAAAACTATTATCATAATTGACTATATCAATAACCAAATGAACAAAAACCACATGATCATCTCAATAGATGCAAAAAAAATAATTTGATAAAATCCAATAGCTATCCCTAATAAAAACAATTGAGAATGTAGGAATAAATGGACTTTTTAAAAAAAATAGTCAGGAGCATATATTTAAAACCGTCAGTAAGCATCATATGCAATGGGGAAAAAACTGGAAACTTTCCCAATAAGATCAGGAGTGAAAAAAGGTTGCCCATTATCACCATTATTATTCAATATTGTATTTGAAATGCTAGGCTCGGCAATAAGAGTTGAGAAAGAGATTAAAGGAATTAGAGTAGGTAATGAGGAAACCAAACTATCACTCTTTGCAGATCATATGATGGTATACTTAGAGAACCCCAGAGATGCTACTAAAAAGCTATTAGAAATAATCCATAACTTTAGCAAAGTTGCAGGATACAAAATAAATCCCCATAAATCCTCAGCATTTTTATACATCACCCACAAAATCCAACAGCAAGAGATACAAAGAGAAATTCCATTCAAAATAACTTCGACAGCATAAAATATTTGGGAATCTCTCTACCAAAGGAAAGTCAGGAATTATATGAGCAAAATTACAAAAAACTTTCCACACAAATAAAGTCAAACTTAAATAATTGGAAAAATATTAAGTGCTCTTGGATAGGCCAAGCAAATATAATAAAAATGACAATACTCCCTAAACTAATCTTATTTATTTAGTGCTATACCAATCAGACTCCCAAGAAAATATTTTAATGATCTAGGAAAGATAACAACAAAATTCATATGGAATAATAAAAGGTCAAGAATCTCAAAAGAATTAATGAAAAAAAAAATCAAATGAAGGTGGCCTAGCTGTACCTGATATAAAACTATATTATAAAGCAGCAGTTACCAAAACCATTTGGTATTGGCTAAGAAATAGATTAGCTGATCAGTGGAATAGGTTAGGTTCACAAGACAAAATAGTGAACTATAGCAATCTAGTGTTTGACAAACCCAAAGATTCCAACTTTTGGGATAAGAATTCATTATTTGATAAAAACTGCTGGGAAAATTGGAAATTATTATGGCAGTATGGATCCACATTTAACACCATACACCAAGATAAACTCAAAATGGGTCCATGATTTAGGCATAAAGTATGAGATTATAAATAAATTAGGGGAACAGAGCATAGTTTACTTCTCAGACTTGTGGAGGAGGAAGGAATTTGTGACCAAAGATGAACTAAAGATCATTATTGATCACAAAAGAGTAAATTTTGATTATATCAATTTAAAAGCCTTTGTAAAAACAAAACTAATGCAAACAAGATTAGAAGGGAAGCAACAACCTGAGAAAACATTTTCACAGTTAAGGGTTCTAATAAAGGCCTCATTTCCAAAATATAGAGAGAATTGACTCTAATTTATAAGAAATCAAGCCATTCTCCAATTGATAAATGGTCAAAGGATATGAACAGACAATTTTCAGATGATGAAATTGAAACTATTACCACTCATATGAAAGTGTTCCAAATCACTATTGATCAGAGAAATGCAAATTAAGATAACTCTGAGATACCACTACACACCTGTCAGATTGGCTAAGATGACAGGAAAAAATAATGATGAATGTTGGAGGGGATGCAGGAAAATGGGACACTGATGCATTGTTGGTGGAGTTGTTAACGAATCCAACCATTCTGGGGAGCAATCTGGAATCATGCCCAAAAAGTTATCAAACTGTGCACACCCTTTGATCCAGCAGTGCTACTACTGGGGTTATATCCCAAAAAGGCACTAAAGAAGGGAAAGGGACCTGTATGTGCAAGAATGTTTGTGGCAGCCCTGTTTGTAGCGGCTAGACATTGGAAAATGAATGGATGCCCATCAATTGGAGAATGGTTGGGTAAATTGTGGTATATGAATGTTATGGAATATTATTGTTCTGTAAGAAATGACCAGAAGGATGAATACAGAGAGGCTTGGAGAGACTTACATGACCTGATGCTAAGGGAAATGAGCAGAACCAAGAGATCATTATATACTTCAACAATGATAGTGTATGAAGATGTACTCTGATAGAAGTGGATTTCTTTGACAAAGAGACCTAATTCAGTTCCAATTGATCAATGATGGACAGAAGCAGCTACACCCAAAGAAACAACACTGGGAAATGAATGTAAACTGTTTGCATTTTTGTTTTTCTCCCCAGGTTATTTTTAGCTTCTGAATCCAATTCTTCCTGTCCAACAAGAGAACTGTTCAGTTCTGCACATATATATTGTATCTAGGATATACTACATGTATAGGACTGCTTGCCATCTGGGGGAGGGGAAAAGTCAGAACAGAAGTGAGTGCAAAGGGATAATGTAAAAAATTACCCAGGCATAGGTTCTGTCAATAAAAAGTTATAGTTATAAAAAAATTTTTTTTAAATTGGCCTCTTCTCCCAGTCTTATTCTCTAATTGCTGGGTTAGTCCACCCAAGCTTCAGTCTGTAGATTGTACTTATCACCTTTTGTTTTCACTACCATTTATATTTTACCGAATGAAGTAGGAGAAAATCATGAAAATGTGCCCACTGAGTATGCTACAAAATTATGTTATGTAATCTCAAGAGGACCCTTAATAAGGAAGAAGAATCCTCTTAATGTTCCCTAAATGATTCATTATCTCATCTTTTTAATCTGTCCTCAACCATTCCAAACATTCCTTTTCCTCACTCTTACCCTCTAAGTTCACAATCTTGCCACATATTTAACAGAAAAACAATTGAGGTTATTCACTTTTAATCCCTTCCTTCTCATTTCACTTTTTAGAAATTTGTATTTATATATTTTAGATTGTACATTTTTATTCTTCATATCTATAACAAATATATTCCATATGTTTATTACATTTACTAATCTATGCTTAAAATTTTTATTTTAAGTATATCATTTTGTGCAAAATTTATAATCAAACTATGTTTTCCCTAATACTCTTCTATTTCTCATATAAAGAAAAAAATCTCATCTCTACTTCAAAATTAAAGTTCACATATTATTTTATTTTCTCCCTTTTTTCCTGGCCATTATTTTTGTTGGGGTTGTTTTGTCAAATATGTAATCCAACTGAAATTTATTTGAATCTATAGTATAAGATATGGATATAAGTTATGTTTTCATTTAATTAATTAATATTACCCAATATATTTATTAAGTAATCATTGCTTTTCTTAATGTTTATTTTCTACTATTTTATCAAAGATAGACTCATTTCTGGACATATATGGTTTAGACATGTGGCATATGAATTTCATTGAATTAATCAATTTGTTTATATTTTGTCCAGTATGAGATAATTTTTATGATGAGTTTTGAAATCTGGAAGCATAAAACTGTCTTTCTCATCTTTTCTTTTTAGTATATGCTTTATTTCTATTTCCTGCTTGTTTTTCTGTATAAAATTCATGCTAATTTTTTAAAATTCAATAAAGAAACTCTTTGATATTTTGATTTACATTTTGTTACATATGTAAATTAATTTGGAGTTTGTTTTTAATTTTATTTTATAACACCTATGCTCATTGAATGTTACTCTGCTTCTTTAAGAAATTTATTAATTTCATAGATTGTATTTTATACATATGATTATATAAGCATGTGTTCTTATGTTGCCTAATTTCATAACATTTTATGTTTATTGTTCTAACGTGAATTGTGTTTGTTTTTTTGATTGTTTTACTGTTTCTTTTTGCAAGTTAATTTTATATTGTACTTATAATTTATTGTATGCCTGATTGAGCACATGTGTAATTACTGGAAAACATGTTTATTCCCACAAAGTTGCTATATTTTAAAGACATTTTCTACTAAACATCACAAAGAAATGAACTCTGAATAATTTACATCATTAATATTAATGATAGCCACCTTTATATAACACTTTAATATTTGCAAAGTACTTTATTAACTCATTTGATCCTCACATAAATTCATAAAGAAACTGAAGAAGAGGTAAAGTAAATTAATTTCCCATTAGCACACAGCTAATAAGTGACTGAGACCAAATTTGAATTTACTTCTAAGTAAGTTCTAAGTAAGTAATTTGGACCAAATTAGGTCCAAAATTCTATTGCACTGCACCACCTAGCTGTCGTTAGTGATGGATTTGCACTTATTCTACTACTCTATTTCTTTAAACAAACAGTCAAAAAGACAGTCTTCTGAGCAATAGCATAAATGTGCATAATCTCTCTGAACAAGTATTGAACAAAGTTACCAAATGTATGTAGTGAATAAATCATATAACTCTGATCTAATTATCAGGATGTTCTACTAACTTAAACTAAAATAATCATTTTGAAAGGTGTTGGCAAGTTTCCTTGCTGAGAGAACATGTTAAAATCCAACTCTTATAATCCATATCTAAAGAAGAAAATATATTTTGAAAATCATCTGATCCCAAATTTAAGATAAATAAATAAATAAATAAGATCAATGGAAGAGACTACAAGTTAATAAGATATAAGAACAAACACACTTTGCAGGCTAATATTTGGTAAGCCCAAGAACAGAAATTACTAGTGAATTTTTTTAGTAAAAATCAGTTCTTAGAAAACAATAACAAAAAAGATTCTGATCATCACCATATAATTTATGCAAGAAAAAAAATCAAGAAATTTCAAATATACAAGACCTCTAATTTTTCAAAGCACACCATAAATAATTTCAGCGAAATAGAAGGTAAAAACTTTCTCTATAATGTGTAAGGAATAAATTGTTACAAGATATGGGGCAGATATCATAAAAGACATGTGTGCATGTGTGTATATATATATATATATATATATATTTTTTTTTTTTTTTACTGAATTAAGTGGTATAGAGGAATTAGAAAAAAAGGTATGGATTTGGAAAAAATTAAATTAAATATATCTAATAAAAATGAGATTTTAAATAAACCAAAACTTGTGTAAGTCAAGCCCAAAAAGAAAAGCAGTTACAATATATTAAAAGTTTAAAAAACAAATACAATCTAACAATCTCATTTGAATAAAAATGTCACCCATAATCATAAAAGTACAAGCTAAAACAATGATAAGTTTTCATGTTATGTCCATCACCTTAGTATAAATGAGAAAATAATTTTTCTTTTTCTTTTTACATAGTACAACAAAAAGATGATAGCATATGAAACTTTAAACCACTGTGTATAACTTGTTATTTCTTTTAAACACACAGCAAAATTATCACAGACATTTCCTTTTTTTCTTCCTCCCCTCACTCCTGTCCTATGCTAGAGATAGCTACCCTTAGACACAAATAGGTATGCTTGTATATATGTGTATGTATATATGTGTGTGCATGTGTGAAATCATTCTATTTCTCTGGATTCAAATATGTCTTCTTAGATCTTTTAATAGTTAATTTGGATAGTTATTATTTTCAAAGGATTTTATGAATATAAATAAGCTAAATTTTGTTGGCAGGTAATTGAATTGATTCATCCACTATAGAAAACAATGTGAAATTATGATTAAAAAGTCATTAATATGAAAATAACCTTTGACCTGGAAATTCCCCTATGAGATCATGCCCCAATGTGATTATTGGCAACAATAAAATACACATGTTTAAATAAGTTTATGATATTATTTATGATAAGAACAAGAAAAAGCTGGAAACCAATTTCTCTTGCATCCAAACAAAATATATTGATTTTTTTTAATTTTATCAACACATTCATGTCAATTCACTTAATTTTTAGCACAGAAACACACTCTATACCTTCCTAAGAATAGAAGGAAAGAGAACTTAACCATTTTCTCCCCTTCACTGAAAGGGAGAATTGATTTTCCAGTGCTGTTAATCTTTTTTAGCCAATGGCATTGGTGAAAAGTTTAGATATGCTCACTTTCCAATGAGTCTAGTGCAACTCCTCAAGAGAAATTCAGCAGTATTGGCTTTACATATAGTGGAAGATAATTCAATTTGTATTAATATATGCCTATTAAATAAAATGTACTATGCTAGTCTCTTGATTAGTCTTGTCCCTGTTTTCAAAGAGCTTATGTTATAATAGGGGGAAGAGGAAGTGAGGGAAATATATGTCTGTAGATATTTGAATTCAAAATGAAAGGAAATATAAGCATTTTCTATGTGGATTTGTTTTCTAATTCCTCATCATCCATCTTCTGCTTCCTTTACCTTTTAGTTGGCTTCATTCCTAAATGTATGCACCCTTTAGAACCCCTAGGAGTGGTAATGGTGCTGAATAATTTCCTAAAGCATGAGATTAAGTCACAGAAGGGATTTTTCTTTCATTATCTTTTCATCTCTTTTTCTTCCACAAGGTAAGCACAATCCAGAATATGTCATTATTCTGGCCTCTGTGACAGAGAATACAAATATTCACTGCTAATAACACCACTTTATTTCTTTTGGAATTGAAGTTAAAATCAGAAATATATTTTTCTTATTTGTTAAATATACCAAATTATCTGGTTCATAGGAGTGGGGACAAAGGGGAGGAAATAAAAGCAGAATCAAGAACTACTGAGAAGAAGAAGAAGCATTTTTTTCAATTTCATTTTGTTTAATATTTTTACCCTCATGTAGAACTTTGGAAGTCAGCATACGAGTCAGTCAATTAAATAAAAAGAAAATACTTCCCATGGATGATACAATTTAAAACAAAGAAATTCAATTTTATTTCATATCATCATACTGAAAGGTGAATTAGGAAGAGAGGAAAAGAAACATGGCATGCCTATAAAGTACAGAGTTAAATTTTGTCTCTTACAAAGCAAAAATACATAATTTTGACATTAATGAAGGTAAGTTTGAGTGTATAGATAATTTACTAGCTCTACTATTTCTGTCAGCCAGATTGCTTTTTTCAGCAAAAAAAAAAAAAAAAAAAAAAGAAAGGAAAAAAAGAAAAAAACATGCTAGGGTAATTACCACTCATACTGTGCTTTATATCAATTCTGTTCTCAACTGAGCTTTGCCATTCTTTTCATTTCAGTTGTCCTTCATGTGAATCCTTATCACATTCCAAATGTGGAATCATGTCAAAATTAATATGACAAAAGAAATTATACAAAATTTACCTTTAATTGTTTTCAAAGGGAAATTGCTGATTTTTCTTGGTCATCCTATGATTAGCTTTGACAGAGAGACAAGGCCTGTCATTAGTGTAAGTGCTTTTTGAGAATGGGCAAATTCCATCCTCCTCCACAACTACCCTCCTTTCTCCCCTTCTGTCACTTCTCCCCCCCAAAAAAATCCTCATTTGTACAGAGAACTGAAATTCCAGTGGGTTGTACTATAAAAGGTTTGTGAGGCTCCCTAGAGGTTGATGTAATCTTACTCTGAGGAAAGTGAATCATCTTCTGGAAGACTTTCTGATCTTACAAAATCAGAGGTAGAAGGGCAATTTATTTACTTCCTGGAGGGAAGTTTGTCAGTATATAATGACGAGCTACACAGCAGTTCCACAATTCCATCCAGTATAAATGCTACAAAGCCTTCCCTGTGTCCAACATAGATTAATCTAAATTAAAGGCAGCAGAGACAGTGGCAAGCTCAGCTGTCAATTCAAAAGAAGAGAAAGAAGGACAGAGGGGGATTCCTTATCCTCAGAAGGCCAGGAATAAAGCTTGAACAGGTGGCAGCCCTGCAAGGAAGTTCCTAGTAGAGTTCACAAATGACATGTGAAGAACCAGCATTTTTAGTGACTCTATGACTACTGCTAGATAATTTGCCTGTACTTTATAAAAGTTTTATCATAATTTGGGCAAGAGGAGAGTGACAGGATATGTTTATTAACTCTATTTTAAATTCATATTTTGATAAATTCATGATATAGAAGTGAATATTTGTTAAATGCAAACGAATTCTCAAGAGCTTTGTCAACAGGACACAGAATCAGGGAGCACCTATCAAGCTGCAAAGACTTCTAGTACAGGCTTTGATAACAACAGAGCATGTGCCAATATATTGAAAACCAGCCTGCCACATAAGCTCATAAGCACATGGATTACCACCAGATGATGAGTTGAAGGTTTCTAGGTTTTTTTTTTGATTGATTATTTTTTTGTTTGTTTTTAGAAATATTCACTGAGGAAGATCATCTAATAATGTATATGCCTTATGTCAGTTTAATTTTGTCTTTCCACTCCTAGCAATTTTGCATATAAGTCATTTAATAAACACCTGTCCTCCAGTATTGGATTAAAAGAAACATTTATGTTGTTGAAATATATCTCTTGAAGTACTGAATTTAATTTGTTATGTGTGATCTCTTTGTTCCTATCACTCTCTCATTTCTATAATATTTATATAGATATGTTTTATCTTCCAAGTAGAATATAAATTCCTTTAGGACAAAGAATGGTCCCAAGGTAACAGAGAAAAGGAGATAGCTAAGCTTTCTCAACATTTCCTTCCAAACAATTTAAAAAGAACATTTCCAATTGAATTCTGAAGTACCAGGGTCAATAAACAGTTAGGGTCTAACATTTTTTACATTTTAAGACAATTTAAGAATGTCTGAAAGATATGTAATATTGAATTAGGGAGTAGCCCAGAGCTCATGTGGCCAGAACACCAATTTGGCGGCAATACTTTTGGATGCTCTCAAGCCAGAGATAGAAAGAGGATCTGGCAACTGTTCAGAAAGAGACTACAAGGGATAGCTATACTAGCACTGAATGCAAGACCACTGCATTACTAGTATTCAGTTTCCGGTCACAAATCTAGGACAGAAAGGAGCAATTGATGTCCCAAGGGATCAGAGGCTCTGAGAAGAAATATCATTTATAGTTATAAGAAATAAGAAATCCTGCCGAGAAATATGATTTCCAGTTACAAGGAAATAATTACTCTGAGGAATAGTATCACTTTTAGAAACAAAAAAGCAGGGGTCTTTAAGAGCAATACCATTTCCAGTTACAAAGGAGCATTGGCTACATCTCTCCCTGCATCATATTACATTAAAAATTCTTAAAATTTCCAAACCCTTAGAGCTATTTCTAAAAATAACAGAGCCAAAAAGCTTAAAGCTCAGGAGAGTGCTTCAACTCCATCCTAGAAAATATAGCCCAACTTTGCCATTAAGTTCAAATTCAGTCATCTAGGGAAATTACCAAATAAAGAAACCATAAAAATCTACTATGGTGACACAGAAGATGAACACAAAAACTCAGAAAAACACAAGGTCAAAACAGCAACAACCAAAACCTAAAAAGAAAAAAAATGTGAATTTGACTCAAGCCCAGCAAGAATCACTGGAAAAAAATGATTGTCCAAATGAAATAAGAGGTATATGTGGGCAAAATGAAAGAACAAAATAAAGTGCAGCATATGAAAATGATGAAAAGACAAGGAACATTTTGTCTAAAGATATACAAAAATACTGAAAAAAACTAACACTTAAAAACAAAACAAAACGGAACTGACCAAATAGGGACAGAGGTACAAAATTTCACTGATAAAAATAACTCATTAAAATAGAATTTCACAAGTGGGTTTTTAAAAGGTATCATTTTTTGTTAGAAAACACTTCTTTCTATTTTTTGTAGAAAATAATTCCTTAAAAATTAACATTTGGGGGGCAGCTAGGTGGCACAGTGGATAGAGCACCAGTCCTGAAGTCAGGAAGACCTGAGTTCAAATCAAAGGGTCTCAGCCACTTAACACTTCCTAGCTGTGTGACCCATGGAAAGTCAATTAACCCCAGTTGCCTCAGCATAAAAAAAAAAAAAAAAAAAAAAAAAAAAAAAAAAAAAAAAAAGAGAAAAAAATTAACATTTGGGTAAGTGGAATCCAATAACTCCATAAAACATCAAGAAACAGTTGTTGGTTCTTTGTTCTCTAAAAAGACCAATGACCAATGACATCATGAGGGTGATATCTTGAGTTGCTCTTGAATTAGTCATGAGAGCGACACAGATATCTCACTATCTCCTCCAGAGTTGTCAAAATCCAGTGGTAAGATAAAGATCAAGATGTCCAAGATTCTACAAATCTGTAAATAAACTAACCAAAAATACCACCATAAATTCAAGAAAGATTCAACTATGATAAACATAAATCATCATAAAATATTTATTTTTTTTTTAATTACCAGTGTTCTAAGGAGAAAGTTGTAATGAAATTGGCTAGGTCACAAACATATTACTCACACCTATTTCCCTGGCACTATCTGACCAAGTAAAGCATTCCCCAGGTCATGAACTTTTTTTTTCCTTCTCCCAAAGTACAACACATCCTTTCTTCTACCCTGTCCAACTGTAAAGGGCTGAAACTATGAAAAGGTGTACTTGAGTTAGATAACAGAGCACTGAAGGCTAATTATCAATTGGATGTGAGACAATGACTCTATTAGCATATGTTTGGAAAAATGGCTCTTCTCACCATTGGTGCTATCTCAATGTTTGGGGTTAAGATAATCATTGGCAAGGATTAGAGGGTGGAGTGAGAGAAATGAGAACTCACTTTGCAGCAGGATGAGGAGGAGGGAAGTTGGTGGTGAGCCTCTTGGCAGTTTGTCTGTTTCCTTCACTTCTCCCACTAAAGACCAAGGACTTTACTTATCCTCACTCTGGCTGATTCTGAGGCCTCCAGGGAGCTAGCTTGGACTTAACATTTTGGCACCCAATGTGGACTAAGGACCCTAATTTCACTGAAGAAATCCCAGTGACCAAGAAATAGGGTGAGTATTTTAATAGATAAACAGGGAACTTACTTTGTTAAGAGCTAAACTCTCATTTTCTAGCTGAAATGGGGTAAAAAAAGATTCTCCCCCATCCCCACCCTGAGGGAGAGATACAGGAAGCATACTCAGATTAATTAAGAGGCAAGGTTTGATTTTAACTTGGGAGCAGATTGATGGACTCGTGGATACATTAGAACGCATGTCCCCTTGATTCTTCAAGGAAGAAGAAATAGAGGCAGATCATTGGAAATTAGTAGGAGATCAGCTATGTGAATATTATAATGATAAAGTTCTTGATTCAATTTCTAAGGAAACATTCTATATATACAACTTAATATAATTGACCTTAAAGAATCCCGCAAGTTATAGAAAAAAGAAAATTTTTAAGAACAGCCACATAAGGAAGTGTGAGAAGGAGGAAGAGAAAGGAGAGATTAATGGAAATATTGCCAGAAGGCATGAGGAGTTAAATGAACTTGAAGGGCTTACTGATTCTCCACTCACAGCCCAGCTTCAACTCTACCTACACCCCAGCAGGCTATTCATCCTATAAGCAATAAAAAGCAAAGACTTCACCTTCTACCTTTTGCATAATGATTTAGCCAGTCAAACCGGACAAAACGAATTAAAGCCCGTCTTCCCAAAATTAAGTGAGCTATTGTAGAACAGTTGACAGAACGAACTCGTCTGTGTAGCAAAACAGTGAGATGATTTTACAATAGAGGTGAAAAGCCTATCGAACTTAATGATAGCTGGTTGTCCAAAAAATGAATTTAAGTTCAACTTTAAATTTAACCTAAGTACCTATAGACACTATTTAAATTTAAATGTTACTCAAAAGAGGGACAACTCTTTTGATATGTAGACAAACTTTTCTAGAGGATAATGGAACTAACACAAAACATTGTAGGGCTAAAAGCAGCCATCAATTAAGAAAGCGTCTTCATCATCAACTTCACTTTCCTGGGTGGAGAGAGGAGTAGGAGTGGGAGGGGCAGTGATATTACCAGCACCTCCTGCCCAGCAATCACCTCCTCCTATGACTAGATTGCAAAAGGCACAACTTAAAGCCACAGAAGAAGGGCAGAATTTCGGTGATTTAAAACTGGAAATGTATCCTGTCATTCAACAGTTTAATTCTTCAGGTCAAGAAAGTAGAAGATCCACTCCTTTTGATATAGAAATCATCAAAGAACTGAAAAAGGCTTGCACTCTTAACATCATCTTATGTTAAGATGTTATTACAGAATTTGGCTTATGAAATATTAACCCGTAGTGACTGGAAATCTATAGCAGGGACATGCTTCAAACCTGGACAAAACATGTGGCTTTTTGAATATATTGAACTCTGTAGGGTACAAGCCCAGCGAAGTAGGCAAAGTGAAGTTAATACACCAATCACCTATGACCAACTAACAGGTGTAGGTTCTTATACAGACACTTCAGCACAGATTAATTACCCCATAGCAGCATATGAGCAAATTGCTGCTGCTGCTTCTATCAAAACATGGGGTTTTATCCCAGGTAAACATAACAGAGGAGAGGCCTTCACAAAAATAGCAGAAGGACCAAATGAACCCTTTGCTGATTTTGTGGGACATCTGCAGACAGCTGTCATACGAACTATTGGTGAAAATGCAACAAGAGAAATTATAAGGCAACTTGTTAAAAAAATGCTAATGAGGTTTGCAGAAGAATTATACTAAGACTGTGCAAGGATGATCCCTTAGAGGAGATCATGAGATGCTGTGTCACAGTGGGCACAAATACCTTTATACCCAGGCTCTGATGCAGACTTCCCAAGATCCAAACATGGGAAGATAGGGTCCTTTTTGGCAATGGACTTCCAGAGAGACTCGTCAATGTTTTCACTGTGGAGAAGCAGGGCATTTGAAAGCTCTGTATTGGCATAGAGACAGAAGAAAACAGAGTGGGAGAACAAGACGCAAAATCCCATGTCCAAAATCCAACAGAGGCTTCCATTGGTTATCAGAATGTAGACTGATTCAGGGAAACAGGATGAGGGGCCCAGCCCCAGGGCTCAAAGCAAAAAATATGTGGGGCATGATGGCAGCTAATGCTACACCCAGAGGGCATATAAAAATTCAGTACTCAGACAAGGCCAATCAACCAGGAAGTAATCTGATGGGAGAAAGGAATTACACAATCAATCAGTCAGGAAGCAACCTGATGGGAGAAAGGGATTACAATTAGGGAGAATAGAATTGTATGCAGCTGAGAATACCGAGATACCCCCTGGAGAGGTGAAATCTGTTCCTCTCCAGCCTGTGGATTACTTTCCTCCAGGGACAGTAGGCTTGACCATTTCACCTCCTGAGAGTACTTATAAAACAGTATCCATCAATACACTAATGTGGGAAACTGGGGAATGTGTAGATAATATCCCAGTCACTAATACTACTGGTAGACAATGTGTGACTTATCAAGCAGGAGATGCAGTAGCACCAGTTTACTGATACAGACTCCAAAGGCAATTTGGTGATAGTTGCCCTATTTTGGCTCCAAGCAACAGAATCCAGGAATATTCACAAATTAATGTATGCTGTGAAACCATCCCAGGGTGGCAAATTTTATTAGCCATGGCTCCACATTTTACACACGGGTGTCCATTAAAGATAACCAGACTGTTACATAATTGGCGATGGATTCTTGAAGAAAAGGATTCTAAAGTTCCTCTTAAAGAACCAGCTATTTTTACAGTGGCATTCAAACATAATATTTGCGCTGTATACTCTCATGACTTAACTTTAAAGAGAGTAGTCAGAACTCTTTTTCAGTCAATTCAGCAGAATGAATTGTATGCAATCATTCTAGCTCTTACTTATTATCCAGGAGATATAAATATAATATCTGATTCAGTCTATCCAGTAGGTGTGGTCCCACTAACATGATACTCCAAAAAATCCTGAGAATGAGTCAACACCACCACAACACAGTTTTCTTATTAACATCTGAAGCCTAACCCTTCTTTATCACAACTCTGACGTAGGCTACAACTATAACAACTCCTTTTCACTAGACTCCCTATCAGGTCCACTCCAGTTCTATCATGCTGACTTCTTCTGCTAATAATTATTGCCAGCCAAAACCACCTAACCCACGAACCCTTAACACACAAACAAATCTACCTAACTATACTTATTATTCTTCAACTGCCACAGCTGAAATAAAATTCGTAGCTTCCAACATATATCAGCTTTTTAAGGAACTTCAAGAGCAAATGAGAAAGCACCCAGGTAAGATTTATATCTTGCAGGTCCACTCTCATAGTGGAGTTCTAGATCAAAAATGATTCCTATTTTTGATGGTAATTCAAAGGCAGATACCCTTCTAACCATGTTGACAAATATTCCTTTATTTCAAGAAGCCCAAGAATTTCATTTTAAATATCATCAGACTGCTCGAGCTTTACATTTGCAATTTGGGATAACAAAAGAGGAAGCTAGGAGAATAGAAAAATCCTATACAAGGGACACTAATACATTGTTGGTGGAACTGTGAATACATCCAACCATTCTGGAGAGCAATTTGGAATTATGCTCAAAAAGTTATCAAACTGTGCATACCCTTTGATCCAGCAGTGCTACTACTGGGCTTTTATCCCAAAGAGATAATAAAGAAGGGAAAGGGACCTGTATGTGCACGAATGTTTGTGGCAGCCCTCTTTGTAGTGGCTAGAAACTGGAAACTGAGTGGATGCTCATCAGTTGGAGAATGGCTGAATAAATTGTGATATATGAATATTATGGAATATTATTGTTCTGTTAGAAATGACCAACAGGATGATTTCAGAAAGGCCTGGAGAGATTTACACAAACTGATGCTGAGTGAAACAAGCAGGACCAAGAGATCATTATATACTTCAACAACAATACTAGATGATGACCAGTTCTGATGGACCTGGCCATCCTCAGCAATGAGATCAACCAAATGTCCAATGGAGCAGTAATGAACTGAACCAGCTATGCCCAGCGAAAGAACTCTGGGAGATGACTAAAAACCATTACATTGAATTCCCAATTCCTATATTTTTGCCCACTTGCATTTTGGATTTCCTTCACAGGCTAAGTGTACAATATTTCAGAGTCTGATTCTTTTTGTACAGCAAAATAACGGTTTGGTCATGTATACTTATTGTGTATCTAATTTATATTTTAATATATTTAACATCTACTGGTCATCCTGCCATCTGGGGGAGAGGGTGGGGAGTAATAGGGGAAAAATTGGAACAAGAGGTTTGGCAATTGTCAATGCTGTAAAGTTACTCATACATATAACCTGTAAATAAAAGGCTATTAAATAAAAAAAAGAAATAAAAAAGAAATGACCAGCAGGATGAATACAGAGAGGATTGGAGAGACTTACATGAACTAATGCTGAGTGAAATGAGCAGAACCAGGAGATCATTATATACCTCAACAACGATACTGTATAAAGATGTATTCTGATGGAAGTGGATTTCTTCGACAAAGAAAAGATCTAACTCAGTTTCAATTGGTCAAGGATGGACAGCAGCTACACCCAAAGAAAGAACACTAGGAAATGAATGTAAACTGCTTGCATTTTTGTTTTTCTTCCCAGGTTATTTATACCTTCTAAATCCAATTCTCCCTGAGCAACAAGAGAATTGTTCGGTTCTGCACACATACATTGTATCTTAGATCTACTGTAACCTATTTAACATGTATAGGACTGCTTGCCATCTGAGGGAGAGGGTGGAGGAAGGGAGGGGAAAAATCGGAACAGAAGTGAGTGCAAGGGATAATGTTGTAAAAAATTACCCTGGCATGGGTTCTGTCAATAAAAAGTTATGAAAATAAATAAATAAAAAGAAAAAAAAGAAAATGCAAAAAAAAAAAGAAAAAAAGAAACAGCCTGTACAGCTTGCCTTCCTTTCCACACTTCCATGTTCCCTCCAGGGAATAACCCTGGTGGTTTGACATCCAATGAAATTTGGCAAACGGATGTGACCCATTATAATTCTTTTGGTTGTCTGACTTTTATTCATGTTGTAATAGAAACCTTTTCAGGATTCACTTTGCAATACCAGCAGCAAAAGAAATAGCTCAAGTAGTCAATGAATTCCTTATACAAGAATTTCTAATTATAGGTGTGCCCCAAGCAATAAAAAACTGATAATGGACCTGCATATACTTCTAAATATTTTGTACACTTTTGTGCACAATATAAGATTTTACACACCATGGGAATACCTTTTAATCCTCAAGGACAGGCAATAGTGGAGAGGAGAAACAGATGCTCCTCCAAAAATAAAAAAAAAGGGGGTAGCCACAGGTAACCCTGGAGAACTTCCACATTTAGCTCTTTATAAAATTAACTTCTTGGTATTTGAAAAAGATGCACTGGCTCTAGCAGACAGGTTTTATAACCTACCAAAAGGACAGTGTCCAGTATGAGCAACTCCACTATCTTTAGATAATCTCCAGCTGATGTGGAGGGATCCAGAAAGTGGTCACTAGGTAGGTTAACTGCTTGGGGAAGAGGGTTTGCTTGTATCTCTACAGATGGCAAAGGAATCAAATGAGTGCCCACGAGCCATAATTGCTTTGTCCATCAGAGAGAGATGGAGCAGACCCTTGAAACAAAGGAGAAGACCCAAGAAACATCAGGTGGTTCCATTGCTGACTATGCCCACCACTGAAAGAGCATGGCAGTTATGGCATTTGACTCATTGACATCAAAAATTGTTAATGTGATTAATCCAAGACTTCAAAACTCTCAGGAATCCTTGGAATCCCTGAGCCATGTTAAGATTGTTGTAGGACTTGAAAACCCTCAGGAATCTTTCGATTCTCTGAGACATGAGAAGACTGTTACAAGACTTCAAAATCTGCAGGAATCATTGGATTCCCTAACACATAAAAAGACTGTTCAAGGACTTCAAAAATCATTGGATTCCCTGACATTGAAGTAATGGACAGTAGACTATCTCTTGGTTGCTGAAGGAGGCATATGTGTGATTGTTATTTACATACCCTCTTTCTAGAACTTCTGGAAATCTTTTATAACACCATGTTGATTCATATTGTTTGTTACAGCACTACTTCCATGTGCAATTCTTGTTTGTTACACCATATTGAGCCTGCATCAGCTGGGGAGAAAGTCATTACTGCTAGCCTGTGCTTTATTGCTATGTGCTTGTGTAATGCCCTTCATGCTGATGGGTTTGTATATACCTGTCTCTAGTAAGACCTTTCAGCCCAGAAAGAAACCTGCTAACAATATCTGGCTTGACTCCCCACTTCCCGTTGGTATTTTTCATCTCTCTTTCTGAGAAGTCAGGGAGGGTGTGATCATCTCCTTTTTAGTGCTTTCTCCTCCATTCCTGAGAAGTTGGGAAGGGGGTGGGGCTTGATCATCTCCTTCTTGGTATTTTTTCCTTCTTTCCTGAGAACTCAGGGGGGAGCGTGATCACCTCCTTTTTGGAGTTCTCACCTCCCTGAGAAGTCAGGGATGGCATGACCACCTGTGTTCTAAAACAAAAGAAAGTGGGAGATGTAAAGAGCTGTAACTATGAATAAGTATTTTGAATGAGGCAACTGAGCACTTAAGGCTAATTACCTGTGTGATATGAGACAATGGCTCTATTAGCATATGTTTGGAAAAATGGTTCTTCTTACCTTTGGTGCTGGCTCAGTGTTTGGGGTTAAGATAATCCTAGGCAAGAATTAGAGGGTAGGTGAGAGAGGCAAGAGACTCACTTTGCAGCAGGATTGAGGAAGACAGAAGTTGGTGGCAAGCCTTGTGGCAGTTTGTCCATTTCCTTCATTTTCCCCCCCTACAGACCAAGGATTTTAATTTACCTCGACTCTGGCTGATCCTGAGGCCTCCAGGGAGCTAGCTTGGACTTAACATCCAACAAACATCATCATTTCAAAGTCATAATTAATCTTTACTATATGGGAAGAGAGTTTCAAGGCAAAGGCTAAGGATAGAGTTGAAATAAATCATGTTACTTCTTCAAATGCTCTAAGGTCTAAACTTTAAACTATAAAGGAACATTTCTTAATATTGGGTCAGTGAAATCATTTTGAAAATTGATAACTTTTTCAACATAATTAGTTTCCTTTCCAATCCTATATATGTTATTTTATGTATTTGAGAACATTATCTTATGAAGAGATTCATAGATTTCACTAAACTGACTATGGAGTCTGTGATACAAAAATGCATTTATAATTTTTATGTCAAACAGTCTCTTGTGACATAAAGATCCTGGATATATCTTTGGGATTTTATCATTCTTATGATCTGTACATGGATGTGGGACAATGTATGCATCATACCATTATCCCACTACCAATCACACTGCCACTGAATCCCATTTTCAGGCACTTAATTCAAATTAGTTCAGAATAGTTTTATTAAAAGGACAGAAACAAAATAGAAATACTTTATTGAGTAAGCATCAGACCCAAAGATATATGCACACCTCTAGAACCATTTATAACCCTAAGTATGGCAAATTAATGAAAACCTTATTGTAGAAAGGCCCTAGGCTTCCTGCTATTAAAAAAGGAAAATTTGTCTTCTTGCTATTTTTCTTCCTCAGTTTACTGATCTTTATGGTTCTCAGCTTCCTTATGAAGCTACTTAAAATCATAGTCCAGCATATTATTCCCTGTGGTAAGAAAAAATAAGTGACAAAAACAAAAATATCAATTATGATAAACTGCTCTGTTCAAAAGAACAAAAGAAAGCATTCAAATAACATAAAGTCAGTTAGGATAACACAAATTTAGAAGCTACCAAGTTAAAAGAAAAAAATTCTTGAAATGTGATATTATGGAAGGCAAAGAAATTAGAATTACAACCAAGAGTAGTTTACCCAGCCAAGAAATATAATTCTCATGAGGGGCAGAAGAGAGTAGATATTTAATGAAAAAGAGGAATTTCAAGCATTCTTGATGAAAAGACTAGAGATGAATAAAATACTTTACTTTCAAATGACTGAAGAGAAACATTAAAAAGATAAACATGAAAGATAACTCATATATCTATATGGAAAGATGACACATGTAACTCCCCAAAATTATTATTTGTAGTTAGAAGGTTTCTACATAAACAAGGGGCACAGTAGTGAGAAAATTATTTAGCAATGATTTCCTTCCCTGAAAAAAATGAAGTATGGAAAAAAGGGATGTACTAGAAAAAAGGTAAAGGGAGAGGAAAAATGTGGGAAATTATTTCACAAAAAAAGAAATATACAAGGAACAACTTTTTTACAATGAAAGGAAAAATGGTGAGGGGGATTAGGCTTGCTTGAAACTCACTGATCTTAACAGGTCAAATTGCATGCATACACACATACACACTCACACTCACAATGTAGACAGATGATAGATTGATTGATACATAAATAAATACACAGATAGAGAGATAGATACTTTGATGGATGATATATAGATCACTCAATTGGATATAGAAATTTATTTTACCTAACAAAGAAGTAGAAGGAAAAAAGTTATGAGAAAAGGGTGGGAGAAGGAGGGGAAAAATAAAATAGAAGTAGCAGTCAAAAGCAAAACAGACTTTTGAGGGGAAACAGGTTAAAAGAGAGAGAAAAATAAAGAGAAGAAAATAAAATAAATGCTATTAATATTAAATATATATGTATGAAATGATTTAGCCTCTAAATTCTTAAAGAAAAAGGTAAATGAATAACGAGAAGAAATAATAAAACTATACAAGTCAAGAACATCAGCCTTCTCTGCTCAGAATTATATGACCATCAAATAAATAAGAAAGAAGTGAAGGAGATAAATAGTATTTTTTAAAGTTAGATATATAATCCTCTGGAGAAAATTAAATAGATATATAAAGATATAAACCTTTTTCTCAGCTGTAGATTTCATTGTCACAAAAATTGTTATGGACTCTGGCTATAAGTAGCTGCATAAGAGAGTTGAGAAACATAAAAACCTGGAAAACAAATGCAAAAACACTAAATTCTATTTTCAGACTATAATCCAATAAAAATTCTATTCCATAAAGTATTATGAAAGCACAGCTTAAAATTTAATTGAAAACTAAATAATCTAATTCTTTAAAAAAAGTCAAAGAACAAAACTTTTTTTGAATCAACTATGTCGTTCAAAATAATGACAACAATGATACATCTCAAAATTTGTGGAACAAAATCCAAGCAGAACTTAGGGGAAATTTTTATTTCTTTAAATATATTAATCAATTTGATCTAGTAGTCTTTCTATTGGGCCCATATCCCAAAGAGATCCTAAAGGAAGGAAAGGGATCCACATGTACAAAAATATTTATGGCAGCCCTTTTCATAGTAGCAAGAAAGCAAAAACTGAGTGGACACCCAGGAGTTGGGGAATAAGTTATGATATATGAATGCTATAGATTATTACTATTCCATAAGAAATGATCAGGAGGATGATTTTACATAGGCCTGGAGAGACTTACATAAACTGATACTAGGTGAAATGAGCAGAACCAGGAGATCATTATACATGGCAACATCAATATTTTAGGGCAATTAATTCAGATGACTGTAAATCTTTCCAACAATGAGATGATTGATGCCAGTTCCAATGATTTTGTGATAAAGAGCTTTCTACCCCCAGAGAGAGGACTGTGGGAACTGAGTGTGGATCAGAGCATAAAATTCTCACTCTTTTTTTGTTGTTCATTTGTGTTTTCTTTTCTTATTCATTTTCTTTCCTTTTTGATCTGATTTTTCTTGTACAGCAAGAGAATTGTATGAATATGTTTGTATAAATTGAACATATATTTTAATATGCATAACTTATAATGGATTGTTTGCTATCTAGAGGAAGGGGAAAATATGAAACACAAGGCTATGCAAGAGCCAATATTTAAAAATTATATGTTCATATGTCTTGAAAATCAAAAGCTTCGATTTCCTGCCAAGATGGCAGCAAGGAGGCACACAGCTGTGTAAGCTCCACATTTTCTCTCAGAATCCATCTCATTACAAGCCTCTGAATTAATGCCTGACTGAAAAAGGACCCACAAATAGTTACCAAGAGAATACATTCTTAAGATTCAATAGGAAAGGTCTGTTTTTGCTTGAGGGCTTGGAATGTTTTAGATCGAGCACAAGATGAGGGCAGCAGCAGCGAGAGCTCGGCAGGCAGCTCACAGCCAAGCAAACCAGAGAGGGTTGGAGCACGATCTCAGCCATCTCTGCAGGGAGAGCTTTGCTATAGGCTTGGATACTTTGCCCTGGCAGCAAGTCAGTAGCCCAGCAGAGAAGCTAAAACTGCCAGGCTAAAGAATACAAACCCAAACAGCTGGAGTTTCCCGGGACCTGGACACCACTCCCCCACAGCGTCTCAGCAGGTTCTCAGAGTCTCAGAGCACAGGCACAACCCAGTCCTGCTAGTGCCTCTCTGCTGCCCCCGCAGTCTGTAGAGGAAGCTTGGTAACAGAACCCAGCCCCTCCCCCCAAAAAAGCAGAATCCATTTGGGTTTTTTTTTTCTTTTTTTCTTTGCTAGTTTGTCTCTAATTCTTCTCTGACAAAATGAGCAAAAAATTGAAAAGGACCTTAACGATCGACAACTTTTTTTTTTTTTTATGTATAACTTTTTTTATTCTTAATGGCATAGTAAGAAAAATAGCAAATGAGTAATTTTGAAAATCCTGTTTTCCATAAACTTATGATGTGTTCTTTCACAATTAAGACAGACAGGTGACAGTAAACAGTGTCCGAATTGAGGGCAAAAAGACTTGAATTCAAATTTTGTCTCAAATAGTATGTGTTTTTTGTGACTATGAGCAAGATACATCTTTTCTTTTTTTTTTTTTTTTTAATTTAATAGCCTTTTATTTACAGGATATATACATGGATAACTTTACAGCATTAACAATTGCCAAACCTCTTGTTCCAATTTTTCACCTCTTACCCCCCCACCCCCTCCCCTAGATGGCAGGATGACCAGTAGATGTTAAATATATTAAAATATAAATTATATACACAATAAGTATACATGACCAAAACATTATTTTGCTGTACAAAAAGAATCAGACTCTGAATTATTGTACAATTAGCTTGTGAAGGAAATCAAAAATGCAGGTGTGCATAAATATAGGGATTGGGAATTCAATGTAATGGTTTTTAGTCATCTCCCAGAGTTCTTTTTCTGGGCATAGCTAGTTCAGTTCATTACTGCTCCATTAGAAATGATTTGGTTGATCTCGTTGCTGAGGATGGCCTGATCCATCAGAACTGGTCATCATCTAGTATTGTTGTTGAAGTATATAATGATCTCCTGGTCCTGCTCATTTCACTCAGCATCAGTTCGTGTAAGTCTCTCCAGGCCTTTCTGAAATCATCCTGTTGGTCATTTCTTACAGAACAGTAATATTCCATAATATTCATATACAACAATTTATTCAGCCATTCTCCAACTGATGGACATCCATTCAGTCTCCAGTTTTCAGCCACTACAAAAAGGGCTGCCACAAACATTCGTGCACATACAGGTCCCTTTCCCTTCTTTATAATCTCTTTGGGATATAATCCCAGTAGTAACACTGCTGGATCAAAGGGTATGCACAGTTTGATAACTTTTTGAGCATAGTTCCAAACTACTCTCCAAAATGGTTGGATTCGTTCACAACTCCACCAACAATGCATCAATGTCCCAGTTTTCCCGCATCCCCTCCAACAATCATCATTATTTTTTCCTGTCATCTTAGCCAATCTGACAGGTGTGTAGTGGTATCTTAGAGTTGTCTTAATTTGCATTTCTCTGATTAATAATGACTTGGAGCATCTTTTCATATGACTAGAAATAGTTTCAATTTCTTCATCTGAGAATTGTCTGTTCATATCCTTTGACCATTTTTCAATTGGAGAATGGCTTGATTTTTTATAAATTAGAGTTAATTCTCTATATATTTTGGAAATGAGGCCTTTATCAGAACCTTTGACTGTAAAAATATTTTCCCAGTTTATTGCTTCCCTTCTAATCTTGTCTGCATTAGTTTTGTTTGTACAAAAACTTTTCAGTTTGGTATAATCGAAATTTTCTATTTTGTGATCAGTAATGATCTCTAGTTCTGCTTTGGTCATAAAGACCTTCCCCTTCCACAGGTCTGAGAGGTAAACTATCCTATGTTCCTCTAATTTATTAATAATTTCATTCTTTATGCCTAGGTCATGAACCCATTTTGACCTTATCTTGGTGTACGGCGTTAAGTATGGATCAATGCCTAGTTTCTGCCATATTAGTTTCCAATTTTCCCAGCAATTTTTATCAAACAGTAAGTTCTTATCCCAAAAGCTGGGATCTTTGGGTTTGTCAAAGACTAGGTTGCTATATTTGTTGACTGTTTTATCCCTTGAACCTAATCTATTCCACTGATCAACTAATCTATTCCTTAGCCAATACCAAATAGTTTTGGTAACTGCTGCTCTATAATATAATTTTAGATCTGGTACAGCTAAGCCACCATCATTTGATTTTTTTTTCATTAATTCCCTTGAAATTCTTGACCTTTTGTTTTTCCATATGAACTTTGTTGTTATTTTTTCTAGGTCATTAAAATAGTTTTTTGGGAGTCTGATTGGTATAGCGCTAAATAAATAGATTAGTTTAGGTAATATTGTCATCTTTATTATATTTGCTCGCCCTATCCAAGAGCATTTAATATTTTTCCAATTGGTTAGATCAGACTTAATTTGTGTGAAAAGTGGTCTGTAATTTTGCTCATAAAGTTTCTGATTTTCCCTTGGCAGATAGATTCCTAAATATTTTATATTATCAGTAGTTACTTTAAATGGAATTTCTCTTTGTAACTCTGACTGTTGGATTTTGTTAGTGATATATAAGAATGCTGATGACTTATGTGGGTTTATTTTATAACCAGCAACTTTGCTAAAGTTGTGGATTATTTCTAATAACTTTTTAGCAGAATCTCTGGGGTTCTCTAAGTATACCATCATGTCATCGGCAAAGAGTGATAATTTGGTTTCCTCATTGCCTATTCTTATTCCTTTAATCTCTTTCTCAGCTCTTATTGCTATAGCTAGCGTTTCTAATACAATATTAAATAGAAACGGTGATAGTGGGCAACCTTGTTTCACTCCAGATCTTATTGGGAATGGTTGCAGTTTCTCTCCATTACATATGATGCTTACTGATGGTTTTGAATAGATGCTGCTGATTATTTTAAGGAAAAGTCCATTTATTCCTATACTCTCAAGTGTTTTTAATAGGAATGGATGTTGGATTTTATCAAATGCTTTTTCTGCATCTATTGAGATGATCATATGGCTTTTGTTAATTTGGTTATTAACATAGCCAATTATATTGATAGTTTTCCTAATATTGAACCAGCCCTGCATTCCTGGTATAAATCCTACTTGATCATAGTGTATTATCTTGGAGATAATTTTCTGTAGTCTTTTTGCTAATATCTTATTTAAGATTTTAGCATCAATATTCATTAGGGAGATTGGTCTATAATTTCTTTCTCTGTTTTCAGCCTACCTGGTTTAGGTATCAGTACCATGTCTGTGTCATAGAAGGAATTTGGTAGGACTCCTTCATTCCCTATTTTATCAAATAATTTATATAGCATTGGGGCCAATTGTTCTTTAAATGTTTGGTAAAATTCACATGTAAACCATCTGGTCCTGAGATTTTTTCTTAGGGAGTTGTTTAATTGCCTGTTCTATTTCTTTTTCTGAAATGGACTATTCAAGCAATTTACTTCCTCCTCTGTTAGTCTGGGAAGTCTGTATTTTTGGAGGTAGTCATCCATTTCACTTAGGTTATCAAATTTATTGGCATAAAGTTGAGCAAAATAACTCCTTATTATTTCTCTAATTTCCTCTTCATTGGTGGAAAGTTCTCCCTTTTCATTTTAAGACTACTAATTTCATTTTCCTCCCTCCTTTTTCTAATCAGATTTACCAAAGGCTTATCTATTTTATTGGCTTTTTCATAGAACCAACTCTTAGTTTTATTAATTAGTTCAATAGTTTTTTTACTTTCAATATTTTATTTTCTCCTTTTAATTTTAGAATTTCCAATTTAGTATTTGATTGGGGGGTTTTAATTTGGTCTTTTTTTAGTTTTTTTAGTTGCAAGCCCAATTCATTAATCTTTTCTTTCTCTGTTTTATTCAAGTAAGCCTCTAAGGATATAAAATTCCCTCTTATTACCGCTTTGGCTGCATCCCACAAATTTTGGTATGATGTCTCATCATTGTCATTATCTTGAGTGAAATTATTAATTGTAGCTATAATTTGCTGCTTCACCCAATCATTCTTTAAGATGAGATTGTTTAGTTTCCAATTACTTTTTGGTCTATTTCCCCCTAACTTTTTGTTGAATGTAGTTTTTATTGCATCATGATCTAAAAAGAAAGCATTTACTATTTCTGCTTTCTTGCATTTAATTTTGAGGTCTTTATGTCCTAATATATGGTCAATTTTTGCATAGGTTCCATGAAGTGCTGAGAAGAAAGTATATTCCTTTCTATCTCCATTCAATTTTCTCCAAAGATCCAACATACCTAATTTTTCTAATATTCTATTTACTTCTTTAATTTCTTTCTTATTTGTTTTGTGGTTTGATTTGTCTAATTCTGAGAGTGCAAGGTTGAGATCTCCTACTATTACAGTTTTGTTGTCTATTTCTTCTTCCAACTCTCTTAACTTCTCCTTTAGGAAGTTGGATGCCATACCACTTGGTGCATATATGTTTAATATTGATATTGCTTCGTTGTTTATGCTACCCTTTAGCAGGATGTAGTTTCCTTCCTTTTCTCTTTTAATTAGATCAAATTTTACTTTTACTTGATCTGAGATAAGGATGGCTACCCCTGCTTTTTTGACTTCACCTGAAGCATAATAGATTTTGCTCCAGCCTTTTACCTTTACTCTATATGTATCTCCCTGCTTTAAATGTGTTTCTTGTAAACAACATATTGTAGGGTTCTGACTTTTGATCCAGTCTGCTATCTGCCTCCTCTTTATGGGGGAGTTCATCCCATTCACATTTACGGTTAGAATTACTAAATCTGTATTTCCTACCATCCTAATAACCCCAGATTGTGCTTTACTTATTCTTGCCTCCCCCACCCCTCTTTCCCCCTTTTAAACTTATGTACCCCTCTTGTATCACGATACTTATCCTCTTTATAATCCCTCCCTCCCCCCCTTTGAGTCTTTCCCCCTTCCTTCCCTTATTACTCTTTTTCTTTTCCCTTTTCCTCTCCCTCGTTTTTAATGAGGCGAGAGAGAATTTTCTCTAAAACAAATGTCAATTATTTTTTCTTTGAGCCAACTCTGATGAGAGTAAGATTCACACAATGTTCCTCCCCCTCTCTAAATTCCCTCAGATATGATAAGTTTCCTTTGCCTCTTTGTGGGATGTGGTTTCCCTCTTTTTATCCCTCCTTCCCACCTTATTCTGCAATCATCCCTTTTCCATATCTACTTCCCTTTTTTATGTTATATCAGTACAATCAAATTATACATGTATTCTTTTTGTATATCCACAACAGAAATACAATTCTCAAGAGTTATTTTTATCTTTTCTGCATCTCTTGAGTTCTATGGTTGGAGATCAAATTTTTTATTCAGTTCTGGTTTTTTCTTCAGAAACAAATGGAATTCATTTATTTCATTAAATGTCCATCTTCTTCCCTGGAAGAAAATGCTCAGCTTAGCTGGGTAGTTTATTCTTGGCTGCATCCCAAGTTCTTATGCCTTTCGGTATATCAGATTCCAGGCCCTTCTTTCCTTTAATGTAGAGGTAGCCAGATCTTGGGTGATCCTTATTGTGGCACCTCGGTATTTAAATGTTTTTTTGTTTTGGTTTTTTTTGCTGCTTGTACAATTTTTTCCTTCATCTTATAGTTCTGAAATTTGGCCACAATATTCCTTGGGGTTTTTATTTTAGGGTTTCTTTCAGAAGGTGTTCGATGAATTCTTTCAATGCCTATTTTACCTTCTGATTCTATTACATCTGGGCAATTCTCTTTGATGATTGCTTGTAAAATAGTATCTAGACAACTTTTATACCGACAGAGAGCAGACTCTAAACCCTGAGGAGACTAAAAGCAGATTGTTTCCAGGTGAATCCCCAAAGGAGGAGATCATCTGTTCCTCAGCACAGATGAATCTCATAGAAGAAATTAAAAAGGTTCTCACAAGAGAGCTAGAAGAAAAATGGGAAAGGGAGAGGGAAGCTTGACAAGAGAGCCTGGAGAAATTGTCCCACTCAGTTAAAGACAGAATGGATAAAGAAAACAAATCCTTAAAAAATAGGATTAGTGAACTGGAAACAGAAAATAGCTCTCTAAAGAATAAAATTGGTGAAATGGAAAAACATTCCAAAGAACAAATTGGACAATTAGAAAAAGATATAAAAAAAAGTGAATGAAGAAAATACTTCATTGAAAATCAGAATCGAGCAAATGGAATTGCATGACTCGAGGAGACAAGAAGAATCAGTCAAGCAAAACCAAAAAAAGCAAACAATGGAGAAAAATGTGAAATACCTTCTTGGAAAAAGAACAGACCTGGAAAATAGGTCTAAGAGAGATAATCTGATAATTATTGGACTCCCAGAAAAATACGATGAAAAAAAGAACCTGGACAATATTTTCCAGGAAATTATCAAAGAGAACTGCCCAGAAGTCATAGAAACAGAGGGTAAAATAGACATTGAAAGGATTCATCAATCATTCACTGAAAGGGATCCTAAAATCAAAACACCAAGAACCAAATGCCAGAACCCTCAAACGAAGGAAAAAATACTCCAAGCAACTAGAAAAACCCAATTCAAATATAGAGGAGCCACAATAAGGATCACCCAAGATCTAGCAGCATCCACATTAAAAGATCGAAGGGCCAGGAATTCGATCCAAAGGCTAAGGATATTCCAAAGGCTAAGGAACTCGGTATGCAACCAAAAATAACTTACCAGCCAGAATGAGCATCTTTTTCCAGGGAAGAAGATGGTCATTCAAGGAAATAAGTGAATTTCATCTATATTTGGTGAAAAAACCAGAACTTAACAAGAAGTTTGATCTACAAATATAGAACTCAAGAAAAACCTAAAAAGGTAAAAAGAAATCTTGGGAAGTATATTTTTGCTGTAAAGATGTATAAAAAATACATGCATACCTTGTTCTAGAAATTAGAGGTAGAAAAGATATTGTACCAGAAAAAGGGTAAAGTGGGGGTACTATATATCACAAAGAGGCAAAGGAAACCTATTATATCTGAGAGAAAGAATGAAGGGGGATGAATATAGTGGGTATCTTACTGCCATGAGAATTGGCTTTAAGAGAAAAAAATTTAGACATATTCAATGTATGGTGAAACTTCTCCCATCTCATTGAAAAGTGAGAAAGGAAAAGTGAAAAGGCAAGGAATAAGCAAGCAGAAGGGAATACAGAAACTGTGAGGGAAAGGAGTAAGATAGGGGGAGGAACTCTAAGGTGCGGAGGAGAGATACCAAAAAAGGAGGGCTGTGAGAAGCAAGTGGTGCTCACAAGTTTAATACTGGAGAAGAGGGAAGGGTGAAAGAAGGGAGAAAAGCATAAAGAGGGGTTAACAAAATGGCAAGTAATACATAATTGGTAATTTTAACCATAAATGTGAACGGGGTAAACTCCCCCATAAAGAGGAAGCGATTAGCAGAATAGATTAAAAGCCAGAATCCTACAATATGTTGTTTACAGGAACACACGTGAAGCAGGGAGATACATGCAGAATAAAGGTAAAAGGATGGAGAAAAATCTACTATTCTTCAGGTGAAGTCATAAAAGCAGGGGTAGCCATCCTGATCTCAGATCAAGCAAAAACAAAAATTGATCTAATAAAAAGAGATAAGGAAGGACACTATATCTTGCTAAAGGGTAGCATAGATAATGAAGCAATATCAATATTAAACATATATGCACCAAGTGGCGGAGTATCTAAATTCTTAAAAGAGAAATTAAGAGAGCTGTAAGAAGAAATAGATAGCAAAACTATAATAGTGGGAGATCTCAATCTTGCACTCTCAGAATTAGATAAATCAAACCACAAAATAAATAAGAAAGAAATCACAAAGAGGTAAATAGAATACTAGAAAAGTTAGTTATGATAGATCTCTGGAGAAAATGAAATGGAGACAGAAAGGAGTACACTTTCTTTTCAGCAGTTCATGGAACCTATACAAAAATAGACCATATAGTAGGACATAAAAACCTCAAACTCAAATGCAGTAAGGCTGAAATAGTAAATGCATCCTATTCAGACCAAGATGCAATAAAAATTACACTCAACAAAAAGCCAGGGGAAAGTAGACCAAAGAATAATTGGAAACTAAATAATCTCATACTGAAGAATGATTGGGTGAAACAGCAAATCATAAACATAATTAATAACTTCACCCAAGAAAATGACAATAATGAGACATCATACCAAAATGTGTGGGATGCAGCCAAAGCAGTAATAAGGGGAAATTTCATATCTCCAGAGGCCTACTTGCATAAAATAGAAAAAGAGAAGGTCAACGAATTGGGCTTGCAACTAAAAATGCTAGAAAAGGAGCAAATTAAAAACCCCAGCCAAACACTAAACTTGAAATTCTAAAAATAAAAGGAGAGATCAATAAAATTGAAAGTAAAAAAACTATTGAATTAATTTATAAAACGAAGAGTTGGTTCTATGAAAAAAACAACAAAATAGACAAACCCTTAGTAAATCTGATTTAAAAAAGGAAAGAGGAAAATCAAATTGTTAGTCTTAAAAATGAAAAAGGAGAACTCACCACTAACGAAGAGGAAATTAGAGCAATATTGGGAATTACTTTGCCCATTTTTATGCCAGTAAATTCGACAACTTAAATGAAATGGAAGAATACCTTCAAAAATATAGCTTGCCCAGATTAACAGAGGAAGAAGTAAATATCCTAAACAGTCCCAACTTAGAAAAAGAAATAGAACAAGATATTAACCAACTCCCTAAGAAAAAATCCCCAGGACCAGATGGATTTACATGTGAATTCTACCAAACATTTAAAGAACAATTAACCCCAATGCTATACAAACTATTTGAAAAAATAAGGATTGAAGGAGTCCTACCAAACTCCTTTTACGACACAGACATGGTACTGATACCTAAACCAGGTAGGCTGAAAACAGAGAAAGAAAATTACAGAACAATCTCCCTAATGAATATCGATGCAAAAATCTTAAATAAAATATTAGCAAAAAGATTACAGAAAATCATTCCCAGGATAAAACACTATGACCAAGTAGGATTTATACCAGGAATGCAGGGCTGGCTCAATATTAGGAAAACTATTAGCATAATTGACTATATCAATAAGCAAACTAACAAAAACCATATGATCATCTCAATAGATGCAGAAAAAGCATTTGATAAAATCCAACATCCATTCCTAATAAAAACACTTGAGAGTATAGGAATAAATGGACCTTTTTCTTAAAATATTCAGGAGCATATATTTAAAACCATGAGTAAGCATCATATGCAATGAGGAAAAACTGGAACCTTTCCCAGTAAGATCTGGAGTGAAGCAAGGTTGCCCACTGTCACCATTATTATTCAATATTGTATTAGAAACACTAGCCTTGGCAATAAGAGTCGAGAAAGAGATTAAAGGAACTGAATAGGCAATGAGGAAACCAAACTATCACCTTTGCAGATGATATGATGGTATACTTAGAGAACCCAGAGATACTACTAAAAAGCTATTAGAAATAATCCATAACTTTAGCAAAGTTGCAGGTTATAAAATAAATCCCCATAAATCCTCAGCATTTTTATACATCACCAACAAAATCCAACAGCAAGAGATACAAAGAGAAATTCCATTCAGAATAACTATCGAAAGCATAAAATATTTGGGTATCTATCTACCAAAGGAAAGTCAGGAATTATATGAGCAAAATTACAAAAAACTTTCCACATAAATAAAGTCAGACTTAAACAATTGGAAAAAATATTAAGTGCTCCTGGATAGGTCAAGCAAATATAATAAAGATGACAATACTCCCTAAACTAATCTATTTATTTAGTGCTATACCAATCAGACTTCCAAGAAAATATTTTAATGATCTAGAAAAATAACAACAAAATTCATATGGAATAATAAAAGGTCAAGAATCTCAAAAGAATTAATGAAAAAATTAAAATGAAGGTGGCCATGTACCTGACCTAAAACTATATTATAAGCAGCAGTCACCAAAACCATTTGATTGGCCAAGAAAAAGATTAGTTGATCAGTGGAACAGGTTAGGTTCACAAGACAGAATAGTCAGCTATAGCAATCTAGTGTTTGACAAACCCAAAGATCCTCACTTTGGGATAAGAATTCATTATTTGACAAAAACTGCTGGGATAACTGGAAATTAGTATGGCAGAAATTAGGCATGGACCCACACTTAACACCATACACCAAGATAAAATCAAAATGGGTCCATGATTTAGACATAAAGAACGAGATTATAAATGGAGGAACATAGTTTATTTCTCAGACTTGTGGAGGAGGAAGAAATTTGTGACTAAAGATGAACTAGAGACCATTATTGATCACAAAATAGAAAATTTTGATTACATCAAATTAAAAAGCTTCTATACAAACAAAACTAATGCAAACAAGATTAGAAGGGAAGCAACAAACTGGGAAAACATCTTCACAGTTAAAGGTTCTGATAAAGGCCTCATTTCCAAAATATATAGAGAATTGACTCTAATTTATAAGAAACCAAGCCATTCTCCAATTGACAGATGGTCAAAGGATATGAACAAACAATTTTCAGATGATGAAACTGAAATTATTACCACTCATATGTAAGTGTTCCAAATCATTATTAATCAGAGAAATGCAAATTAAGACAACTCAGATACCACTACACACCTGTCAGATTGGCTAAGATGACAGGAAAAAATAATGATGATTGTTGGAGGGGATATGGGAAAACTGGGACACTGATACTTTGTTGGTGGAGTTGTGAACGAATCCAACCATTCTGGAGAACAATCTGGAATTATGCCCAAAAAGTTATCAAACTGTGCATACCCTTTGATCCAGCAGTGTTTCTACTGGGTTTATACCCCAAGGAGATACTAAAGAAGGGAAAGGGACCAGTATGTGCCAAAATGTTTGTGGCAGCCCTGTTTGTAGTGACTAGAAACTGGAAAATGAATGGATGCCCATCAATTGGAGAATGGTTGGGTAAATTGTGGTATATGAATGTTATGGAATATTATTGTTCTGTAAGAAATGACCAGCAGGATGAATACAGAGAGGCTTGGAGAGAATTACATGAACTGATAATAAGTGAAATGAGCAGAACCAAGCGATCATTATATTAGTCAACAACGATACTGTATGAAAATGTAATCTAATGGAAGTGGATTTCTTTGACAAAGAGACCTAATTCAGTTTCGGTTGGTCAATGATGGAGAGAAGCAGCTACACCGAACGAAAAAAACACTGGGAAATGAATGTAAACTGTTTGCATTTTTGTTTTTCTTCCCAGGTTATTTTTACCTTCTGAATCCAATTCTCCCTGTGCAACAAGAGAACTGTTTGGATCTGCACACATACATTGTATCTAGGATATACTATGACATATTCAACATATATAGGACTGCTTGCCATCTCGGGGAGGGGGTGGAGGGTGAGAGGGAAAAAACGGAACAGAAGTGAGTACAAGGGATAATGTTGTAAAAATATTAACCTGGCATGGGTTCTGTCAATAAAAAGTTACTATAATAAAAACAAAAAAACAAAAATAAAGGAAAAGAAAAAAAAATAAAAAGCTTCGTGTGTGTGTGTGTGTGTGTGTGTGTGTGTGTGTGTTTGTGTGTGTAAATCAAGAAAAGAGAGAAATAGCAGATCAATGAATTGGGCATGCAATTTTAAAAAAACAAGAAAAAATTAATCCCCAATTAAACACCAAAATGGAAATCATGAAAATCAAAGGAAAAATTATTTTTAAAAAACTAAAAAAATTAAACTCAAAAATAAAACTAGGATGTGGTTTTGTAAAACAAGTAAATTAGATAAAGCATTAGTTAATTTGATACTTAAAAAGAAATAAGAAAATTACATTATCAGTATTAAAAATGAAATTATTTTATGTGCCACCAATGAAAATTAAGTCAAAGTAATTATTAGACATTATTTTGCCCAATTATATCATGAAAAGGTCACAATGGATTTAGACCAAAATGATGATATGATAAGCAAACAAGGGGAGAAAGGAAAACTTTATCCATCATATCTACAGATACCAGAAGATTTTTAATGACTAAATAAAATGCAAAGATCACAGGAAGCAAAATGTATAATTTTAACTACATGCAATTAAAAAGTTGTTGTTCAAACAAAACCAATGCAGCCAAAATTAGAAGCAAAGCAGGAAACTGGGAAAAAAAATTTTATAGAACATTTCTATGAGATATTAAAGAAGGGAAAGGGACCTGTATGTACCAAAATGTTTGTGGCAGCCCTGTTTGTAGTGGCTAGAAACTGGAAAATGAATGGATGCCCATCAATTGGAGAATGGTTGGGTAAATTGTGGTATATGAATGTTATGGAATATTATTGTTCTGTAAGAAATGACCAGCAGGATGAATACAGAGAGGCTTGGAGAGACTTACATGAACTGATGCTCAGTGAAATGAGCAGAACCAAGAGATCATTATATACTTCAATAACGATATTGTATGAAGATGTATTCTGATGGAAGTGGATTTCCTTGACAAAGAGACCTAACTGAATTTCAATTGATCAATGATGGACAGAAGCAGCTACACCCAAAGAAAGAACATTGGGAAATGAATGTAAACTGTTTGCATTTTTGTTTTTCTTCCCAGGTTATTTTTACCTTCTAAATTCAATTCTCCCTGTGCAACAAGAGAACTGTTCGATTCTGCACACATATATTGTATCTAGGATATACTGCGATATATTTAACATATATAGGACTACTTGCCATCTAGGGGAGGGGGTGGAGGGAGAGAGGAGAAAAATCAGAACAGAAGTGAGTGCAAGGGATAATGTTGTAAAAAATCACCATGTCATGGGTTCTGTCAATAAAAAGTTATTATAATAAATTTAAAAAAAAGAAAAACTAGAAAAAGAAAAAAAGGAACATTTGTCTGATTAAGTACTAATTTCTTAAAAACCTGGAGAACTTAGCCAAATATATGAAAAAGTCTTTTCCTAATTGGTAAATGGTCAAAGATTACAAACAGGCCGTTTTCAGGAAAAATGAAAATAATAAGTAATCATGTGAAAAAATATTCTAAATCACTATTGATTAGAGAATTGAAAATTAAAACAACTCTAAGGTATCACCTCATGTCTCTAAGATTGGCTAAGATCACAGGAAAAGTAATGATAAATGTTGGAGAAGATGTGGGAAAGAGGGTACACTAATAAATTGTTTGTATAGTTGTGAAATAACCCAAACATTCTAGAGAAAAATTTGGAATTTTGCATAAAGGGATATAAAACTCAAAAAAAGTATACATTTTAATTCTTTTTCTTTTATCTTTTGTGACAAAGATTCTCATACAAATTTTTTTCTCCAATATCAAAATATCAGAAAATTCAATCTATTAAAATGTTCTGTTCTTCAAGAAAAGTAGTTAACTATTTAGAAAAAAAACTATGCCTATTTCTTGGTTATATAACTAGAATTGCATTCAAGTAAAATATGAGTAGATATTTTGCCACTAGGTGGAAAGTCCTGTAAAAATCCTTTTCAAGTTTTCAGAAAATTTATTTTTTTTTCTCTAAAGGAGGAAAAGATGGGGAGAAAATTGGAGTGTTTTTTTTTTTAACTCTACAACACCTCCCTCAATACAGCAGCACATATTTTTTTTCATCAGTGAGGAATTTCTATCTAATGTTGATCATCTATGAACTTGTGAAAAACATTAAAATTCATTTTTACATATATTGTAGGTAACAGAATCCTAGCTCTGAGATTTTCTAGTTATATGACCATCGCCAAATTATATAAAATCATTGCACTTCAGATTCCTTAAATTTCAAATGCACAAAAAAAAATCTTATTCAAGTCATTTCACATAATTTATAAGAAAGTGCTTTGAGGGGAGAAGGGAAATAACTTTTTCTATTAACAGTTTTTCTTTTTCAGTTTTTCAAAAAGATCCCTTGAGGAAAAAGTAGTTTGGAAAAGTGGTGCTTCCTCATCCTTATTCATTTTCTCCTGATGAATTGGTATGAATGCTGAATTAAATGTCAAATCTGTTCTTAACAACTAAAGAAAACAATATTTATCTTCTAGTGAATAAAATGCAAGAAAAACAACTGTGTATTTGGTATGTTTTTAACTCTTCCAGTCCACCTTAACTTTCCCTTCTCCTAATCTAGCATAGTGTTATTGTGGTGCCCTCCCCATTTTATCAAATGTTTCCATTATTTTCCTTTGTCCCTAAGAAGTAATTGAAATGGGGAATTGTTCAGAATCACATAACACACATACACACTCAGAGACAGACAGACAAATAGAGAGATTTAGTAACAGTTGCTCTTTTAATTCGAGTTTTGGATAAATTAGCTGCCACACTCAGAAGGAAAGAAATAGATTTAAAGACTATTAAAGATTATTCTTTGTATCCAAAAAAAATTTTAGGAGTTAATTGTATCTATATTAGCTATATAGATGGTACAATGGCCTTTAATTTCATATTACTTGATGTAGAAAATAATGTCATGTCTTCAAATAATTAGTAAAGGTTAATAACATCTGATATTAAAAAAAAAAGAAAGAAAGCAAAAGTGATTCACTATCAGTGATATGAGTGGAGTAGATACTTGTTGTGAAGAGTGTGTGTAAGATTGGGGGTGAGGCATCTATCATGCCTTAGGGTGCTGTGTCTAGAGTCAGAAAGATCTGAATTCACTTACTCCCTTCTACACTTACTATATAATTCTGGGCAAATGACTTAATCTCTGTTTGCCTTAATTCACTAAAAAAGGAAATGTCAAACTACTCCAGTGCTTTGTCAAGAAAACCCCATGGTCAGTATAGGCATTCTATGGTCCATGGAAGTCACCAAGAGTGACACAATTGAATGACTGAACAAGAAGAGGATTGACCATTTCCATCTGATTCATGTACATTGGAACTCTATTCACAGGCAGCTTTAATGTCTAATGTCTAATCACTCAGAGGTTGAGGGGTAAAATAATGGATTCATTTAATTTAAAAAAATTATAGATTTTCCATAAAAGCAGCTTTCATAATATATATATTTTAAAGTAACTTATGAAATGATGAGCCTTCATCCAGGAAATTAAAAGCAGTTAGCAAGGAGGTTCCCTGAGCTCTCCAGGAGCACCCTGACAAAGTCCTAAAAAAAAAAAAAAAAAAAAAAAAAAAACTGCTTTAATATTGTTGACCCGAAGGGCCCACAACTTTGTCCCACGTCAATCAATCTCCCTAGGGGCAAAGTTAAACTGTCGTAAAGTTCTCATCAAAATTTCTGCTCACAAAGTGTGTGTGTGTGTGTGTGTGTGTGTGTGTAGGTCAAGTCAAGATGATCTTTATTCCAGGCTATTGTTTCCCATTTTAATCATCAGTTAATTTACTATCTACCCATTTGGAATTTAGCTTCTAAAGGATTTCTGCTGTCTTGAAATCTCTTCCATTTCCCCCTTGTATAGTTAATCCATAAGCAAACCCAATGAGGGACAGATATATTCATTCTAGATTTGCCTTTAATCTTATAACTAGTTTTGTTTTAATCATTCTGTTTTAATATTTTTGTGGGAGACAATTTCATTAGATTTAATACAACAATTTGAAGTGGTAGGAGAGGAAATAATTTAAAAATAACTCAGTTGCTATCATTTTTATCTATAGTAATTTTTTGGTGGGATGAGGTGAGATATATGAGAGGAAATATGCTTTTATTCATTTTTTTCATATTTCTTCTGTGACTCTTTTCCCTTGACAGTAGCTACCACATGTCTGCTTTCTGCTAAACTATAAAGAAGCATAGAATTGAATGCTTATCTAACAATTTTTGACACAATGATTAGAATAAAAATGAATAGGGGAGATTTTAAAAGTTTATACAGTTTGAGTCATCAGCAATATAATTCTCTAGGATCATTGGTTACTTCCAGTTGTTCCTTTATGTTTTTAGTAGCATTAATCGATTCTTTGAAATATCAAATAGAAAGAAATGCACCCCAGAATCTCAGAGTTGGAAGAGAACTGATGGGCCAGTTATTCCAATGTATAAATCAAAAAGAATCCTTTAGGCAAATTAATAGACAAATAATTATCTAGCTTCTATTTGAAGGACTATAAAGAAGACCTTTACATTTTAATGACCAGATAGAATCTAGCAGTGCTTCTGGTACTTGTTGAAGACATTTTGGAGAAAATGCAACAGACTTTTTTGTTACTATCAGTAATAAGAACATGCTATATTAGTAGATAAAGCCAGCATTGCTGACCTATTCTCAATAGGTTGGTAACATCAAGCTATTTCCCCCCCTGAGTATTGACTTGGAGTCAATTCATTCATGTATTTGTAACCAGACTGATTTCTATGGAGACAGAAAACTATTTTAAAATTAACTGTGTGAATCCTGGTAATTTGCCTTCTGTGCAAGAAGAAACTGAGCCTGCGAGAGATTCACATTATTAGTAGCCGTGATTCAGATGTGGATTTCAAATGTCCTGAGGGTTTTTTTTGGGGGGGGTGTAGTTTTTTGTTTGTTTGTTTTATTATATTTCAACAAGTCAGTGTTTAGTTTGAAAGAGAAAAAAGCATGACCGGGACAAAAGATGGACAATGAAAAACAGAAAGAAATGGGTCGCATAGAAAAACAAAGGGAAGAAAACAAGAGTCAGAAAGAGAGGCAGATGGAGACAGTGACACAGAGACATAAGGATGTGGAGACAGAGGAAGGGGTAGGAGGTGAGGGGATGGGGAGGTGGGAAGAGCACTCAAAGCATTTTTGATTAATGCAAAAGTATTCTGAGCACTGGTGTCTCCAGCCTCTGCTCAGGAGCAAACAATTCTGAGGGGAAATGGCTTGAATATATTGGCACTGCCTTCTATTTCCACTTTTTGAAATCAGTGAAAGACAATAACATTAAATCTTCTCTTTTCCTTGTCTTGACAGTTTACAGGTATTCCTATACAATCTCTCTTTTCTTAAGCTATTTCTAATGCCTAATTTATGTGAAAACTATGATCAATCATAACTTCTTTATGATTCATGCTTATATATTAATTGTGTACAAAGAGGATTAAAAAAAGAAAGATAATGAATAGCTTCTGATAGAAATACAAAAAGAGTGAATGAAATTTCTTTGTCTGATTGTCTGGGGTAACAAGGAAAAAATACATTCCCCCAACCTACCCTTAGGCAGGAGATAAGCTAAATATGAATATATCATGGACTTGATTGTACTAATATCGCTCAAAAGCTCCTAAATATAAAAATGGATGGATCACAGGCCTCATGATCATTTGAATATTATACAGTAGGGTAATGTGTAACCAAGATTCAGTTAGAGTGACAGGCATTTCAATAAATTCATGCCTTTGAAATAAAGGATGGAAAAGAGACCTGGAAAAAGAAAAGTCATACACTTTGGATTACCCTGTGGAAGAAAAGTGTATGGTTTGGGAAGAAAAGTCATATCATGTGGCAAAGTTGCCAAATTCTAGAGTGAGATGCTGTTCTTTCACCTTCACAGTCAAACTCAGCCTCACAAACCATAGCAGAGTTGGGAGGAAAGGGGAAGGTTTGTTTGAGTATAGACTAAATATTAGTAATCTGAAAGACAACTGGACAAATTTCTTTCCATTCTTATTCAAAAAGCTTTGTTGCTTTTATCTCCCTTCTGCTACTGTTTCCTTTCAATGATAATTGCTTAAGTGAGGCATTCAGTGACTAAGCAAAGGAAGTTGCATCTAACAAATTTGAGTATAAGCATCAAATTCTATAAACAAAAAAAATCAAAATTCATAGATCTCATTTTATATAGTCAAGAATATTGCTAGATTATCTAAATCTGCATTGATACTTTATTTGATATATTCCATGACTCATCCTGGATAGGGACTTTACAAAATTGAAACTTAACAATTTAAAACCTTCAGACATTTTCCCCTAACCAATGAAACACTTTCATCAGCCTTTCTCTATAGTCCTTCTAAAAGCAATGATTTCACCAAGGAATGGCAACAGTTTCAGATAATTCATCTTTCCAACTACATATGTTTCCTCATCATTCTTTGGTAAGGGGCCAGTGTTCATGAAATTGTATGGGATATGAGGCATGTGCCCAAAATGCCAAAACAGTGCTAAGATAAAACTAAAGCACTATTAACTTTGTTTTCCCACACTTTCATAGTCACTGCTCATATTCAATTTCAGAACCATTGGCTACCTAATAAATAATCTCAAATGTACTAAACTGTTTTGTCTACTGTGCTTTTTGCTGTTTTGCTGTTGTTGAAGGATTTTTCAATTCTTCAGCAGCATACAGTAGCAGCATAGGTAAGTCATATGAGCAGTTGGAATCAATGATAATTTCATTAACCAAGAGAATTTTTAGTTGATCTCTAAGGTCATTCATCATAAATGGGAATTTTCATCAATTTTTTTCCTGGAATGACCAATATTTGCTGAGCTAGATTTCTGTGAGGTACATCCCATATCCCATTCATGCAATGAGATCTTGTTGACATCCTGCTAAACTTCTGGATTAACCATTTTTCTGGTAAGCTTATCCCCACAATCAGATTTCTCTAAATCATTTGACTCTGTCCTCCAGAATGCCTTTTCACAGGACATATATGTAATCAATAAGCCAGTTAAAATAAGATGTTGCTAAATCATAACCAAGTTTTCTCCCCAAAAAGACACATGAAACGGCATCTCCCCACACTTCTATACTGAAGTTAAGAGATCTACAGGTATAAAACACTGAACATATTGTCAGACATTTAATTTGTTGTTTTGTTTTATCCCCCCAAATTTTTTTTCAATTCTTTATTATAAGAAATTTGCTTTTGGGAGTAAGACAGCAAAGGGATACACTGGGGAATATAGAAAACATAAAACAAAGGATGTAAATTGTTTGTGTTTCTTTTTCCAAAACACAGACAGGCGATAAAAGTTCAGATCTTTTATTGTGACCTTCAATATAGCCCAGTTAGCCCAGAGGCCTATCTCTCTGCTTGGTTCTAAGAGTTCCACTCGAATGTCTCCAAATCCAAAGTTTTGTCCTTCTGACTCCAGCCAGCACCAAGGTAGAAGATATGATGAATCTCTCTTGCCTTGAAGATAGGACTTGTAGGCTTTCTTGTAGAGTGCTCCTCTCCAACTCCTGGGAATGCTCCCAAGAAAAACTCCCTCTAGTTCTAAGAGCTTCCTGTATATATATGATCTCCCAAAGGTTAACTCTGCCTTCTGGAGGGAGAGAGATTCTAGGTTATCTCTCAGAGTGCTCTCTGGCCCTAAGGGAGGTGTGAATTTGGATATCTCATACTAAGCCATACTAAGCCCTGAAATCTCCCAAACGTGTGAACTCCATTGAGTACTTAGATACTTATGAGCTCTCTATACAAGCATTGTTTCCATCAGTTGTACTTAGTACCTTATTTCAAGTTCTGGCCCAAAATATCTCCTTTTAAGATCAAATCAATCATATTGAACCATGCCAAATTAGATAATTATTGTCTCTATCAACTTCAATGGCTTAAAAGTTTGTAAAGATTCCAACAGTAAATTAAAATTTTAAAGTGATACTTTTAATAAGTATTTCAGTGTGGTAATTCAAAAACAATTTATGATGAAACTACTTAGTTCCCGGATTGAACTGAGTACCTCTGATATCAAGAATGTGTTTGTAGGGGAATAGAGCCAAGATGGTGGAGAAGGCACACTTTCTAAGCTCTTCTCATCCCCTCACAATCAACTATTAAATTCAGCCTCAAAAATAGTGCTTGAGTGCTAAAATTCATGAAGATTAGAAGCACACAATTTACCACACAAAGATAATTTGGAAGATTGCCAGGAAAGGTTTGTCCTGAGGGGACAGGAACACACCAGCACAAGAAGGGAAAGATTAGTGTCCTAAGCAGACCAGGGGCAGGGGTGATCTCTGTGGCTAGAGAAGTTATAGAGAACACTCTGGTATAGGCTAACTGCTCTTCTTTGGTTACAAAGCAGTAAAACGTCAGAGAAATTAAAGCCTAAAACAGAGGGTACTCTAAAAAATGCCACAACCTAACAAGATCTGGCTATAACTACTCAAAATCGGAAGTGACTCAGGCAGACCCATAACACAGCCCTGCAGTCACATCCTGCAGTATAGGGCTTTTTCGGGGGACAGTTACAAATCTGCACAGCAAGGGGGCACAGCCCTGGGCAGCCTCTAATCTGCACAGTGGGAGGCTCGGTCTGGGGCAATAGAACTTCCTCAGCACAACAGTACTTCCTGGGGTAGAGACACTTCCTGTGCCTTCAGGGCTATTTACTGCTCAGCCATTAATACCCACAGCCTCAGGGCGGGATTTGGCTTGGGGTAGTGAAACTTTCATTGCTCAGCATCTAGCCCCAGGGGAGTCGTTAACCCGAACAGCAAAGTTCTTTGCAGGGCACTTTCCCAGCTCGGCCCTGCAGGCCTGAGTTACTTCCTGTTGGAGAACTCTTTCCCAGAGCACTCTAGTACCTTACTGCTCTTTGTAGCTGGTTGGCAGGACAGCTATCTGTCCATACACCTATCACTGCTCTGTAGAGAAAGCTGGTAACCTCCTCATCCTGAAGGCAGACCCTACAGGCTTTAAAAAATGAGTAAAAAAATCAATAGGACGATCAATAGCATCTATACAGAAAGAAGCTTTTTAACCCCAAGGAGACTAATAGCAGACAGTCTCCAGACAATTGTTGGTCCCCAATACAAAAGGCTCTCCTAGAAGAGACTATTAAAAACCTTAAAAGAGAACTAGAAGAAAAATGGGGAAAGGAAAGAGAAGCTATGCAAGAGAGCAACAACTTCCTGAAATGTGAATTGGAAAAGGTAAAAAACTCCCAAGAAGTACAGGAAAACAGAATTTGTGAATTGGAAAAAGAAAATAACTCACTAAAAAAAATAGTGAAATGGAAAAAATTCCATACAGCAAAACAACTCATTTAAAAACTCACTTAGCCATGTACAAAAAGAAGTAAAAAAAACTAATAAAGAAAATAACTCACTAAAAATCAGAACTGAACAAATAGAAATGACTGATTCATTGAGACATCAAGAATCAGTCAAGCAAAACCAAAAAATGAAAGATTGGAGAAAAATTTTTCCAATCCAATCCAATCCAATTTCCAATCCAAATATTTGCTTGGAAAAACAATAGATGTGGAAAATAGATCTAGGAGAGATAATCTAAGGATCATTGGACTACCCAAAAATTTGGATGAAAAAAAGAACCTAGATATTATTTCACGGGAAAGCATAAAAGAGAACTGCCCAGGTGTAATGGAACCGGAAAGTAAAATAGGCATTGAAAGAATTCATCAAACACCTTCTAAAAAAAGACACTAAAATAAGAACTCCAAGGAATATTGTGGCCAAATTTCAGAATTTTCAGACTAAAGAAAAAATATTACAAACAGCCAGGAAAAAACAATTTATATACTGAGGTGCCATAATATAGGTCACTCAAGATCTGGCTGGCTCAACATTAAAGGATTGAAGGGCCTGGAATCTGATATTCCAAAAGGCAAAATAACTTGGATTGCAGCCAAGAATAAATTACCCAGCTAAGCTGAGCATTTTTTCCATGGAAGAACATGGACATTTAATGAAACAGAGGAATTTCATTTGTTTCTAAGGAAAAAACCAGATTTAAACAAAAAAAATTGATTTCCAACCACGGGATTCAAGAGAAGTAGAAAAAGCTAAAAAGAACTCTTGATAACTGTATCTCTGTTGTGGATATACATAAAAACCACATGTATATTGATTTTACTGATACAACATAAAAAAGGGAAGTAGAAATGGAAAGGGGATAGTGTCAGAAAAAAGAGAAAAGGGGAGAGAAAAAAGAGAAAAACTACATCTCACTATAAGGCAAAGGAAACCTATCATATCTGAAAGAACTTAGAGAGGGGGAGGAACATTGTGTGAATCTTACTCTCATCAGAGTTGGCTCAAAGAGGAAATAATTGACATATTTGTGTTACAGAGAATCTTCTCTCACCTCATTAAAAAGTGGGAGAGGAAAAGGAAAGATGAAAAAGTAATAAGGGAAGGACACAAGAAAGGGGAAGGGATTCAAAGGGAGGACGGAGGGATCATGAAGAGGGAGAGCTGCATGATGGAAATGGGACCCATAAGTTTAATAGTAGGGAAGGGAAGAAAGGGGGCAAGAAAAAGAAAAGGATAATCTGGGGATATTAGGATGGCAGGAAATATAGAATTAGTAATTTTAACCATAAATTTGAATGGGATGAACTCTCCCATAAAGAGGAGGCAGAGAGCAGACTGGATCAAAAGTCAGAACCCTACAATATGTTGTTTACAGGAAACACATTTAAAGAAGGAAAATAATACAGATTAAAGGTAAAAGACTGGAGCAGAATCTATTATGCTTCAGGTGAAGTAAAAAAAGCAGGGGTAGCCACCCTTATCTCAGATCAAGCAAAAGCAAAAATTTATCTAATTAAAAGAGATAAGGAAGGAAACTATATCTTGTTAAAGGATACCATAAACAATGAAGCAATATAAATACTAAATATATATGTACCTAGTGGTGTCACATCTAACTTCCTAAAGGAGAAGTTAAAAGAGCTGCAAGAAGAAATAGACAGCAAAACTATAATAGTGGGAGATCTCAATCTTGCATTCTCAGAATTAGGTAAATCAAAACACAAAACAAATAACAAAGAAATTAAAGAGGTAAATAGAATATTAGAAAAATTAGATTGATAAATCTTTGGAGAAAACTGAATGGTGACAGAAAGGAGTATACTTTCTTCTCAGCAGCTCATGGAATCTATACAAAAATTGACCATATATTAGGACATAAAGACCTCAAAATTAAATGCAGGAAGGCAGAAATAGTAAATGCTTTCTTCTAAGATTGCAATGCAATAAAAACTACATTCAACAAAAAGGTAGGGGTAAATAGACCAGAAAGTAATTGGAAATTAAATAATCTCATCTTAAAGAATGATTGGGTGAAACAACAAATTATAGACACAATTAATAATTTCACTCAAGATAATGACAACAATGAAACATCATACTAAAATTTGTGGGATGCAGCCAGAGCAGTAATAAGGGGAAATTTTATATCTTTTGAGGCTTACTTGAATAAAATAGAGAAAGAGAAGATCAATGAACTGTGCTTGCAACTTAAAAAGCTAGAAAAAGACCAAATTAAAAATAACCAATCAAATACTAAGCTTGAAATTCCAAAAACTAAAAGGAGAAATTAATAATATTGAAAGTAAAAAACTACTGAATTAATAAAACTAAGACTTGTGTTTATTAAAAAGTTATGAAAAAATAGATAAACTTTTGGTAAATCTGATTAGAAAAAGGAAAGAGGAAAAGCAAATTGTTAGTCTTAAAAATGAAAAGGGAGAACTTTCCACTAATGAAGAAGAAATTAGAGCAATAATAAGGAGTTCCTTTGCCCAACTTGACTACCTCCAAAAATATAGGCTTCCCAGATTAACAAAGGAGGAAGTAAATTGGTTAAACAGTCCCATTTTAGACAAAGAAATAGAACAAGCTATTAATCAACTCCCTAAGAAAAAATCTCCAGGACCAGATGGATTTACATGTGAATTTTATCAAACATTTAAAGAACAATTAGCCCCAATGCTATATAAACTATTTTAAAAAATAGGAAATGAAGGAGTCTTACAAAATTCCTTTTATGACACAGACATGGTACTGATACCTAAACCTGGTAGGTTGAAAACAGAAAAGGAAAATTATAGACCAATCTAACTAATGAATATTGATGCTAAAATCTTAAATAAAATATTAGCAAAAAGATTACAGAAAATTATCCTCAGGATATTGCACTATGACCAAGTAGGATTTACACCAGGAATGTGAGGCTGGTTCAATATTAGGAAAACTATTGGCATAATTGACTATATCAATAACCAAATGAACAAAAACCATATGATCATCTCAATAGATGCAAAAAAAAAAATCTGATAAAATCCAACATCCATTTTTTATAAAACACCACTTGAGAGCATAGGAAAAAAATGGACTTTTCCTTAAAATAGTCAGGGGCATATATTTAAAACCATCAGTAAGCACCATATGCAATGGGGAAAAGCTGGAACCTTTCCCAGTAAGATCAGGAGTGAGGCAAGGTTGCCCACTATCACCATTATTATTCAATACTGTATTAGAAACACTAGCCTCGGCAATAAGAGTTGAGAAAGAGATTAAAGGAATTAGAGTAGGTAATGAAGAAACCATACTACCACTTTTTGCAGATGATATGATGGTATACTTAGAGAACCCCAGAGATTCTACTAAAAAGCAATAGAAATAATTCATACCTTCAGCAAAGTTGCAGGATACAAAATAAATCTACATAAATCCTCAGCATTTATATGCATCACCAACAAAATTCAACAGCAAGAGATACAAAGAGAGATTCCATTCAAAATAACTGTCAATGACATAAAATATTTGGGTATCTATCTACCAAAGGAAAGTCAGGAATTATATGAGCAAAATTACAAAAAACTTTCCACACAAATAAAGTCAGATTTAAATAATTGGAAAAATATTAAGTGCTCTTGGATAGACTGAGAGAATATAATAAAGATGACAATACTCCCTAAACTAATCTATTTATTTAGTGCTATACCAATCAGGCTCCCAAAAAAATAATTTAAGGATCTAGAAAAAATAACAACAAAATTCATATGGAAGAACAAAAGGTCGAGAATCTCAAGGGAATTAATGGAAAAAAAATCAAATGAAGGTGGCCTAGATGTGCCTGATCTAAAACTATATTATAAAGCAGCAGTCACCAAAACCATGTGTTATTACCTAAGAAATAGATTAGTTGATCAGTGGAATAGGTTAGGTTCACAAGACAAAATAGTCAGCTATAGCAATCTAGTGTTTGATAAACCCAAAGATCCTAACTTTTGGGATAAGAATAAATTATTTGACCAAAACTGCTGGGAAAACTGGAAATTAGTATGGCAGAAATTAGGCATGACCTACACTTAATATCGTACACCAAGATAATATCAAAATGGGTCCATGATTTAGGCAAAAAGAATGAGATTATAAATACGGATATTTATAAAAGAGGAAACATAGGATAGTTTACCTCTCAGACTTGTGGAGGAGGAAGAAATTTGTGTCCAAAGATGAACTAGAGACCATTATTGATCACAAAATAGAAAATTTTGATTATATCAAATTTAAAAGCCTTTATACAAACAAAACTAATTCAAACAAGATTAGAAGGGAAGCAACAAACTGGGAGAACATTTTCACAATTAAAGGTTCTGATAAAGGCCTCATTTCCAAAATATATAGAGAATTGACTCTAATTTATAAGCCATTCTCCAATTGATAAATAGTCAAAGGATATGAACAGACAATTTTCAGATGATGAAATTGAAATTATTTCCACTCATATGAAAGAGTGTTCCAAATCACTATTGATTAAGGCAAATTAAGACAACTTTGAGATACCACTACACATCTGTCAGATTGGCTAATATGACAGGAAAAAATAATGATGAATGTTGCAGGGGATGCTGGAAAGCTGGGACACTGCTGCATTGTTGGTGGAGTTGTGAATGAATCCCATTCTGGAGAGCAATCTGGAATTATGCCCAAAAAGTTATCAAACTGTGCATACCCTTTGATCCAGCAGTGCTACTACTAGGCTTATACCTCAAAGATATACTAAAGAAGGGAAAAGGCCCTGTATGTGCCAAAATGTTTATGGCATCCCTGTTTATAGTGGCTAGAAACTGGAAAATGAATGGATGCCCATCAATTGGAGAATGGCTGAGTAAATTGTGATATATGATTATTATCAAATATTATTGTTCTGTAAGAAATGATCAGCAGGATGTATACAGAGAGGCTTGGAGAGACTTACATGAACTGATGCTAAGTGAAATGAGCAGAACCAGGAGATCATTATACACTTCAATAACGATACTGTATGAGAATGTATTCTGATGGAAGTGGATTTCTTCGACAAAGAGAAGATCTAATTCAGTTTCCATTGATCAATGATGGACAGAAGCTGCCACACCCAAAGAAAGAACACTGGGAAATGAATGTAAATTGTTTGCATTTTTGTTTTTCTTCCCAGATTATTTTTATCTTCTGAGTCCAATTCTTCCTGTGCAACAAGAGAACTGTTCAGTTCTGCACACATATATTGTATCTAGGATATACTGTGACATATTTAACATGTAGAGGACTGCTTGCCATCCGCGGGAGGGGATGGAGGAAGGCAGGGGAAAAGTGGGAACAGAAGTGAGTGCAAGGAATAATGTTGTAAAAAATTACCCAGGCATGGGTGTGATGACTGCGTATTTTTCAAGCTTCAGCCCATTACACATGGGTTCTGTCAGTAAAAAAAAAAGTTATAATTATTTAAAAAAAAGAATTTATTTATAAATTAATAGAATTTATTCTTATAATAAAGGTATAAACTTTCCAAAGATAACCCAAGTACCATAAATGTCATTTCCAATAGTTAAAATTGGAAACTTCTACTAGGTTGACAACTCATGGAAACAAAATAAGTCACAGTTGTGAGGAAGAAGATAAAAATATTTCACTAACCTTCCCAAATAACTTTCTGGAGAAAAAAGTCAATTGTTCTTCAATGTTCATTAGTTGCTTGGTGCTATTAAATATTTATGTTTGTTCATCTGAGTATTGATAAACTCCTTTTAATGATTAAAACCTTCTTAATGTTACTGCTTGTGATTCAAGAGGTAAAGATTTTTCTCTTCTATCCTGTATTTAATGTTTCATGAAATGCCACTTGAATGTCCTGCATTATTGATTTCATTAGCATGGGTCAGAAAAAAGACTAAAGGTGGAAGTAACAACTATGTGTGTTCCATAAGTAAAAACGCAACCAAAAAATGCTGCCCCATTGGAGGAATGTCTGAGCCTGGTACCAGGATGGTCAGCTTCATTTCCTAAGAAATTCTAATTCTTCTAATTCTAATTTGAAAAATTCTAATTTGGCAAATAGAAGTTTACACTAAATGAAAGTAAAACAGATGCAAGATCTACATTTGTCTTTTCTACCTCAGTTAATGCAATAGGGATTCTACAACCACTATTAAAATAATGGTCAATATAGGCCAAAGTAAATTTAAGAAAGGGAAAAAAGCAATAAAAATTATCTTCAGTTGTAACCAAAACAACCTCATAGTCTTTGCAGGATTTAGTCTCCATTATTTACAGGAAATGTATCTTCAAAACTACATGTAAAACTTGCACTTTTCTTTGTGTATAATGATACATTCCCCTGGGAAGATGTATTTACAAAAAGAAAAAATAGAATCCAACTAATAATTCATAGAATTTTATCTTGGAAACATACTATATATAATGTTCTAGCATCATCTTTACTTCTTTTCTTAAAAAGAAATGTTTGGGGTCAAAATTGTTTTCATTCATTTTGATGACATTAAATTATTTTGTTTTTGCCAAAACAAAATGAATGCAACCAAGATTATGAAGAAAGGAGAAGATAAATTTAGAGCAATTGTTTTTGATAAAAATTTCTTTTCTCAAATACATGGAGAACTGATTCAGATTTATAACAATTCTAATCATTTCCTAATTTATAAATCATCAAAGGATATGATTTAAATATTAAATAAAAATATGATATAAATGATTAAAGGCAATTTTCAGAAAAAACTCAAAGCTATCATCATATAAAATGCACCATATAAAATCATATTAAATGTACCATATCACTATTGACTGGAGAAATACAAATTAAAACAACTTTGAGATAATATCTGGAATGTATAAGATAGGCTAATATAATAGAGAAAAGAAAATGAAAAATGTTTTATAGGATGTAGGAAATTTGGGACACTAATGAATTGTTGATAGAATTCTGAATTGATTCAATCATTCTGGAGAGCAGAAAAGTGCCCCAAAGTCTATCATACTCTGCATGTTCTTTGACTGAGAAGCACCACTACTAAGTCTATATCCCAAAAAGAGCAAAACAAGGGAAATTTATATATATTTATATATATGTGTGTGTGTGTATGTGTGTGTGTGTGTGGTTATAATTGATAGCAGTTCTTTTTGTGGTTACAAATAATTGGAAATTGAGAGGCTGCCCATCAATTGAGGAATAGCTAAACAAGTTGTGGTATATGGTATATATTGTACTGTAAGAAATGACAAGGAGGATGGTTTTAAAAGAAAAACTTGGAAAAGTTTATATGACTTGATACAAATTGAGATGAACAAAACCAGGATAATATAGTACTTAGTAACAACAATATTGTATAATGATCAACTGTGAATGACAGAAACACAAGGATCCAAAGACTTATGAGAAAAAAATACTATCTACCTCCAGAGAAAGAACTGATGGCAAATGAATATAAATTGAATCATACTTTTTTCTTTGTATTTCCCCCTTGGAAGTTCAAGGGAGCAATTTCTTCTTTTGTTACATGGCTAATATAGATATATATTTTACATGACCACACATGCAAACTGATATCAGATTGCTTCCTTTCTCAATAAGGAGTGAAGGAAGGAATTTGAAATTTAAAATTTTTTAATTAATTATATAAATTGTCTCTATATATAATTGAGAAAAAAATTAAAGTTAAAAATTAAAACCTCACATTAACACTATCTATATTGTACTGTATTTTTTTTCAATAAACAAATTCCAATTGTATTTTAATGGGTGGGTCCCACTTGGGCCCTCTCCAGTTCATTTTGAAAGAGAAGTCATCTTTGACTCTTCCCCATCATATCAGTGTTCTGGGCATACAATCTACAATAGCTCTCTCACCCATTCCCTTTCCATCACTGATATAACTTCCATACATGCACCGTCACATCACCTCTTGGCTAGATTATTTCATGAGCTTCCTATATGGACTCTAAATGCAATATCTTCCCGTTTTCATTTATCCTCTATACTACTTCAAAGTAATCTTCCTAGAGGAAAGATATGACTATATCATTCTACTTTTTATAAACCTTTAGTGTCTCCCTACTATAGATAGAATTAATGGCTTGTGGCCAATATTTAATAACTGTTCAATGGATTAGATTGGATTTTTCGAGACTCTCATAAAAACATTTTCTAAACTGGTGTAGAAAAAATAAACAGATTTACCTGGGAAAACACTGAAGAATATTGTAAGAAGGTACATTAGAAGATCCCTGTATTAGGAGGAGTCAGGATATACACGTTTCAAATCTAGTTCTAGGACTTAAATTCTCTGAGTTGCAGCTTTTCTGATCTGTAAAAATGAAAGGATTGAACTAAATTTAGGATCTTTAGAGTATTCAAAACTTTACAATTCTATAATTATATATGAATAGTTGTGGAGTTTTTTGTGAGGGAAAAATTTTGTTTGTTTTTGAGGATCATGGAGATTATATATTTTGTTCCATAATGCAAAATTAATCAGGGTGTAACACTGAACAAAAAATCATTCTATTTTTGTTTTCAGTGTTCTTATACGTAAAATGAAATGGTGGGAAAATTTCCAAAAGAATAATTAGCGGGGCGGAGCCAAGATGGCGGAGAAGACACACGCGTCTTTCTAAGCTCTTCTCTTACCCTCTTTATCAATATTATATCGAGCCTCAAAAATAGTCTTGACTGCTACAATTCGTAAAGATAAGAAGTAGAACAACTCACCGGCCGAAGAAAATCTGCAGTCTCGCCAAAAAAGGTTGGTTCCGGGGCCAGGGGGGAGATCGGCACAGACTGGGAGAGAAATTAGGTTCCGAGGAGAGTCTCAAACCCAGGGTGAAGGCACAGATCTCAGCACAAGCGCGCAGCCCCAACCCGCAGTAAGGGGCTTTTCCTTGGGGCAGTTGTGATCCTGCACGGCAGGAGGACGCAACCCAGGTTAGCCTCCAATCTGCACAGGGGGGAGCTCGGCTTGGGGCCATAGAGCTTTTCCAGGGCCGATTTGCATCAGGCAGAGACACTGGGCAGAGTTTGTGGCTGTCTGCATTCTGCGGTCTGCGCTCAGCTGCTAATACTCACAGTCCCACAAGAGGCTCCGGCCTGGGCGGTGACACTTTCACCACTTAGTCTCTAGCCGAGGGCAATCGATAATCCACTCAGCCCTACTAAGCAGTTTGATAGCTCGGCCAGTGCTGAATCCACTTCCTGTTTGGGGAAGGGAAAACTCTCACCCAGAGCACTCCCATACCTGGAGCCGGAAATCGGTTTACATCTTTCCTGCTCGCAGAGGAAGCTGGTAACCCCTTGCCTAGGAGACCACCCTAAAGGCTTTAAAACATGAATAAAAAGATGAAAAGAACAATCGACAGCTTCTATGCAGAAAAAGAGCAGGTCAGCAAACCTGAAGAGACCTCAAACAGCAAAAATGCATCAGACTGTCCTCCTTTACATAATGCTCTCATAGAAGAGACCATTAAAAGTCTCAAAAGAGAGTTAGAAGATAAATGGGGAAAGGAAAGAGAAGCCTTACAAGAGAGCAACAACTTCCTGAAATACGAATTGGAAAAGTTAAAAATTCCCAGGAAGTGCAAATTGGTGAATTGGAAAAATAAAAAAATCACAGGAAAGTAAGAATTGTGAATTGGAAAAAATAAAGAATTCACTAGAAAGTAGGATCTGTGAATTGGAAAAAGAAAATAATTCACTAAAAAAAAAAATTAGTGAAATGGAAAAAAATTCCACAGACCAAAACAATACATTCAAAAACTCAATTGGACATATACAGAAAGAAGTAAAAAAAGCTAATGAAGAAAATAATTTTTAAAGAATTAGAACTGAACAAATTGAAACTAATGATGCATTGAGACAGCAAGAATCAGTCAAGCAAAACCAAAAAAATGACAAACTGGAAAAACCATGAATTATCTACTTGCTAAAATGACAGACTTGGAAAATAGATCTAGGAGAGATAATCTGAGGATTATTGGACTTTCTGAAAACTATGATGAAAAAAAGAGCCTAGATACTATTTTACAAGAAATCATCAAAGAGAACTGCCCAGATGTAATAGAATCAGAAGGTAAAATAGGCATTGAAAGAATTCATCGAACACCTTCTGAAAGAAACCCATAATAAAACCCAAGGAATATTGTGGCAAAATTTCAGAACTATCAGATTAAGGAAAAATTTTACAAGCAGCCAAAAAACCATTTAAATACTGAGGTGCCACAATAAGGATCACCCAAGATCTGGCTGCCTCTACATTAAAGGAAAGAAGGGCCTGAATATGATATTCCGAAAGGCACAAGAACTTGGGATGCAGCCAAGAATAAACTACCCAGCTAAGCTGAGCATTTTCTTCCAGGAAGAAGATGGACGTTTAATGAAACAAATGAATTCCATTTGTTTCTGAAGAAAAACCAGAAATAAACAAAAAATTTGATCTCCAAGAATAGAACTCAAGAGATGCAGAAAAGGTAAAAATAACTCTTGAGAATTGTATTTCTGTTGTGGATATACAAAAAAAATACATGTAAAATTTGATAGTACTGATATAACATAAAAAAGGGAAGTAGATATGGAAAAGGGATGATGGCAGAATAAGGTGGGAAGGAGGGATAAAAAGAGGGAAACCACATCCCACAAAGAGGCTAAGGAAACTTATCATATCTGAGGGAATTTAGAGAGGGGGAGGAACATTGTGTGAATCTTACTCTCATCAGAGTTGGCTCAAAGGAAAAAATTGACATTTGTTTTAGAGAAAATCTCTCTCGCCTCCATTAAAAACGGGGAGAGGAAAAGGGAAAAGAAAAGAGTAATAAGGGAAGAAAGGGGAAAGACTCAAAGGGGGGGGGAGGGATTATAAAGAGGATAAGTATCGTGATACAAGAGGGGTACATAAGTTTAAAAGGGGAAAGAGGGTTGGGGGAGGCAAGAATAAGTAAAGCACAATCTGGGGTTATTAGGATGGCAGGAAATACAGATTTAGTAATTCTAACCGTAAATGTGAATGGGATGAACTCCCCCATAAAGAGGAGGCAGATAGCAGACTGGATCAAAAGTCAGAACCCTACAATATGTTGTTTACAAGAAACACATTTAAAGCAGGGGATACATATAGAGTAAAGGTAAAAGGCTGGAGCAAAATCTATTATGCTTCAGGTGAAGTCAAAAAAGCAGGGGTAGCCATCCTTATCTCAGATAAAGCAAAAGTAAAAATTGATCTAATTAAAAGAGATAAGGATAAGGAAGGAAACTACATCCTGCTAAAGGGTAGCATAAACAACGAAGCAATATCAATATTAAACATATATGCACCAAGTGGTATGGCACTCAGCTTCCTAAAGGAGAAGTTAAGAGAGTTGCAAGAAGAAATAGACAACAAAACTGTAATAGTAGGAGATCTCAACCTTGCACTCTCAGAATTAGACAAATCAAACCACAAAACAAATAAGAAAGTAATTAAAGAAGTAAATATAATATTAGAAAAATTAGGTATGTTGGATCTTTGGAGAAAATTGAATGGAGATAGAAGAGAATATACGTTCTTCTCAGCAGTTCATGGAACCTATTCAAAAATTGACCATATATTAGGACATAAAGACCTCAAAATTAAATGCAAGAAAGCAGAAATAGTAAATGCTTTCTTTTCAGATCATGATGCAATAAAAACTACATTCAACAAAAAGTTAGGGGAAATAGACCAAAAGTAATTGGAAACTAAACAATCTCATCTTAAAGAATGATTGGGTGAAGCAGCAAATTATAGATACAATTAATAATTTCACTCAAGATAATGACAATGATGAGACATCATACCAAAATTTGTGGGATGCAGCCAAAGCGGTAATAAGAGGGAATTTTATATCCTTAGAGGCTTACTTGAATAAAACAGAGAAAGAAAAGATTAATGAATTGGGCTTGCAACTAAAAAACTAAAAAGAACAAATTAAAACCCCAATCAAATACTAAATTGGAAATTTAAAATTAAAAGGAGAAATTAAAAATATTGAAAGTAAAAAACTATTGAACTAATTAATAAAACTAAGAGTTGGTTCTATGAAAAGCCAATAAAATAGATAAGCCTTTAGTAAATCTGATTAGAAAAAGGAGGGAGGAAAATGAAATTAGTAGTCTTAAAAATGAAAAGGAGAACTTTCCACCAATGAAGAGGAAATTAGAGAAATAATAAGGAGTTATTTTGCTCAACTTTATGCCAATAAATTTGATAACCTAAGTGAAATGGATGACTACCTCCAAAAATACAGACTTCCCAGACTAACAGAGGAAGAAGTAAATTGCTTGAATAGTCCCATTTCAGAAAAGAAATAGAACAGGCAATTAAACAACTCCCTAAGAAAAAATCCCCAGGACCAGATGGAATTACATGTGAATTTTACCAAACATTTAAAGAACAATTGGCCCCAATGCTATATAAATTATTTGATAAAATAGGGAATGAAGGAGTCCTACCAAATTCCTTCTATGACACAGACATGGTACTGATACCTAAACCAGGTAGGCTGAAACAGAGAAAGAAAATTATAGACCAATCTCCCTAATGAATATTGATGCTAAAATCTTAAATAAGATACTAGCAAAAAGACTACAGAAAATCATCTCCAAGATAATACACTATGATCAAGTGGGATTTATACCAGGAATGCAGGGCTGGTTCAATATTAGGAAAACTATCAATATAATTGGCCATGTCAATAACCAAATTAACAAAAACCATATGATCATCTCAATAGATGCAGAAAAAGCATTTGATAAAATCCAACATCCATTCCTATTAAAACACTTGAGAGTATAGGAATAAATGGACTTTTCCTTAAAATAATCAGCAGCATCTATTCAAAACCATCAGTAAGCATCATATGTAATGGAGAGAAACTGCAACCATTCCCAATAAGATCTGGAGTGAAACAAGGTTGCCCACTATCACCGTTACTATTTAATATTGTATTAGAAACGCTAGCTATAGCAATAAGAGCTGAGAAAGAGATTAAAGGAATAAGAATAGGCAATGAGGAAGCCAATTATCACTCTTGCCGATGACATGATGGTATACTTAGAGAACCCCAGAGATTCTGCTAAAAGTTATTAGAAATAATCCACAACTTTAGCAAAGTTGCTGGTTATAAAATAAACCCACATAAGTCATCAGCATTCTTATATATCACTAACAAATCCAACAGTCAGAGTTACAAAGAGAAATTCCATTTAAAGTAACTACTGATAATATAAAATATTTAGGAATCTATCTGCCAAGGGAAAATCAGAAACTTTATGAGCAAAATTACAGACCACTTTTCACACAAATTAAGTCTGATCTAACCAATTGAAAAATATTAAATGCTCTTGGATAGGGCGAGCAAATATAATAAAGATGACAATATTACCTAAACTAATCTATTTATTTAGCGCTATACCAATCAGACTCCCAAAAACTATTTTAATGACCTAGAAAAATAACAACAAAGTTCATATGGAAAAACAAAAGGTCAAGAATTTCAAGGGAATTAATAAAAAAAATCAAATGATGGTGGCTTAGCTGTACCAGATCTAAAACTATACTATAGAGCAGCAGTTACCAAAACTATTTGGTATTGGCTAGGAATAGATTAGTTGATCAGTGGAATAGATTAGGTTCAAGGGATAAAACAGTCAACAAATATAGCAACCTAGTCTTTGACAAACCCAAAGATCCCAGCTTTTGGGATAAGAACTTACTGTTTGATAAAAATTGCTGGGAAAATTGGAAACTAATATGGCAGAAACTAGGCATTGATCCATACTTAACGCCGTACACCAAGATAAGGTCAAAATGGGTTCATGACCTAGGCATAAAGAATGAAATTATTAATAAATTAGAGGAACATAGGATAGTTTACCTTCAGACCTGTGGAAGGGGAAGGTCTTTATGACCAAAGCAGAACTAGAGATCATTACTGATCACAAAATAGAAAATTTCGATTATACCAAACTGAAAAGTTTTGTACAAACAAAACTAATGCAGACAAGATTAGAAGGGAAGCAATAAACTGGGAAAATATTTTTACAGTCAAAGGTTCTGATAAAGGCCTCATTTCCAAAATATATAGAGAATTAACTCTAATTTATAAAAATCAAGCCATTCTCCAGTTGAAAAATGGTCAAAGGATATGAACAGACAATTCTCAGATGAAGAAATTGAAACTATTTCTAGTCATATGAAAAGATGCTCCAAGTCATTATTAATCAGAGAAATGCAAATTAAGACAACTCTAAGATACCACTACAACCTGTCAGATTGGCTAAGATGACAGGAAAAATAATGTTGATTGTTGGAGGGATTGGGAAAACTGGGACATTGATTCATTGTTGGTGGAGTTGTGAACGAATCCAACCATTTTGGAGAGTAGTTTGGAACTATGCTCAAAAGTTATCAAACTGTGCATACCCTTTGATCCAGTAGTGTTACTACTGGGATTATATCCCAAAGAGATTATAAAGAAGGGAAAGGGACCTGTATGTGCACGAATGTTTGTGGCAGCCCTTTGTAGTGGCTAGAAACTGGAAACTGAATGGATGTCCATCAGTTGGAGAATGGCTGAATAAATTGTGGTATATGAAAATTATGGAATATTACTGTTCTGTAAGAAATGACCAACAGGATGATTTCAGAAAGGCCTGGAGAGACTTACACGAACTGATGCTAAGTGAAATGAGCAGGACCAGGAGATCATTATATACTTCAACAACAATACTAGATGATGACCAGTCCTGATGGATCAGGCCATCCTCAGCAACGAGATCAACCAAATCATTTCTAATGGAGCAGTAATGAACTGAACTAGCTATACCCAGAAAAAGAACTCTGGGAGATGACTAAAAACCATTACATTGAATTCCCAGTCCCTATATTTATGCACACCTGCATCTTTGATTTCCTTCACAAGCTATTTGTACAATAATTCAGAGTCTGATTCTTTTTGTACAGCAAAATAATGTTTTGGTCATGTATACTTATTGTGTATCTAAGTTATATTTTAATATATTTAACATCTACTGGTCATCCTGCCATTTAGGGGAGGGGGTGGGGGGGGTAAGAGGTGAAAAATTGGAACAAGAGGTTTGGCAATTGTTAATGCTGTAAAGTTACCCATGTATATATCCTGTAAATTAAAGGCTATTAAATAAAAAAAAAAAAAAAAAAAAAGAATAATTAGCAATTTCAACTGATTTTCTGAAAAAAGATCTAGGAGTTTTAGCAATAACCACCTGAAAGAAAGCCTACAAGAAAAACAACAGGAACATTCTAACTTAGTTCAGATTATGGAGAAAATATTATGAACAACAATAAAAAAAGCAATTAAAATATAGTAGAGCTACAATTAGACACAACATCTAACAGTGACAATACTAAAATAATATAATATAATATACTGAAGAGCAAAAGCTCTGGGGTTATGGTTGAAAAAATCATGCCCAGCAAACTTTAGCATAATCTTGTACAGAAAAAAGGATATTCAATGAATTGTAAGACTTTTGGGATTTTATACCAAAAAGCCCTGAACATAAGAGAAAATTTGACATACATGATCCAAGAAAAATTTAAGGTAAACATCAAAAATTCATTACAAAGGACTCATTAAGGAAAATTTGTTCACTTTTATTTGTGGAGATGTAAACCATATGTCTAAGATTGTCATTAGTAGTAGAGTATTTGAAAGAAAGATTAGAATAGAGCTGAGCATAATGTTATTCTAAAGAACAAACGTGTGTAAGGAAACATAAAAAAGAATAATTATGACATAAAAATGATGGCTGAAGAGAGGAACTAAAACAAGAGGGTAAGGTAGTAGCAGGTAGAAGTAAAGTAGTAAAGTGCAAAGAGATAGGAACAGGGTGAGAAAGATGCTGAGGAAAATAGGAAGGAGGAAAATAAAACAACTAATTATAGCTTAGAAGGTGAATTAGATGAATTCGCCCATAAAATTGAAACAGACAGTAGATTAAAAATTTGAACTCAACAATATGATGCTTTCAGGAAATGTTGTAAAAATGAGAAGTATACACAAGCATGATATAAAAATCAGGAATACGTATGCTAAGAAAAAAAAAAAACTAGGGGGAGTAATCATGATCTCAAAGTTCAAGCTAAAATAGGTTTAATCAAAGGTGAAATATAGGGAAATTGCATATTAATCAAAATTGGTATAGATAATTAAAATAACTAGACAGGATAAAGGTGGAGCTTCCTATGGTGTAGGAAATAAAAATATGGAAAGACAAGGACTTATTAAAGATGTTTTTCACCTTCAGAGAAGTAGAGGACAAATGGTAATAAACATAATATGCTCTTACATATTTGTGAATGAATATATATTATGTATATATGTGTATGGTTATATATGTGTGAGTATATATGTGCATAGATATACATATATGACTTTAATTACATCTTTTGGGGGGAGGAGCAAAAAATAAAGTAAAAGGGCACAGCAGAGAACAAAAGAAAACTTACAAGGAAGCAAAGAAAAAATGAACAACTCTTAATGTAAAGTGTGGTATTTTATATATAAGCTTTCTTGAAATGGAAATTTTATTGGGAGAGAAGAAGGAATGGAAGGAGGGAGGGAGAGAAGGAGGGATGAAGGGAGATAGGAAGGAAGGAAGATGAGAAGGAAGGGAGGGCAGAAGGAAGGAAGGAAGGAAGGGCAGGAGGGAGGGAGGGTAGGAGGACAGAAGGGAAGAAGGAAGGAAGGAAGGAAGGAAGGAAGGAAGGAAGGAAGGAAGGAAGGAAGGAAGGAAGGAAAGCAGGTAGGAAGGAAGGAAGAGAAGGAGGGAGGGAAGAAGAGAGGAAGGGAGGAAGGGAGGGAAGAAGGGAGGAAGGAAGGAAGGAAGTTAAGAAAGAAAGAAGGAAGGAAGGAAGGTAAAGAGGAAAGAAGGAAGGAAATTGTCACCATCATAATTTCTTATAGCACAATATTCTATAACAATTATATAATGCAACATGTTTACCCACTCCCCAATTGATAGGTATTCCCTTGCTTTCAAATTCTTTGCCAACACAAAAAAAGAATTGTTAAAAATATTTTGTAAAAATAAAAAGGATAAACTTTGTAATTATTAAAGGTACACAAAACTAGAATGGGTTGACTAGAAATATAATAGAATCTCTTTTCCTTGAGGTATTCAATTCAAATGAATTCAAGAAAACCTTAGGTACCTAAAGGTGCAAAATAATGTAATTCATAATGTTTGAAGGCATTGAAGTGAAAGATAGCTATTAAGTTGTAGATATTTTTGAAGGAATTTCTTTAGTCTCTTCCAACTCTTAAATGCTATTAGTCTAAGCACTATGAAATTATAGGATTCTAATAAGCAATGTTGACTGTTTTTTCACATTTGTATAGAAAATAGCTTCAGTAGCCTCTTGAGCTTATAATCTGCTTCCATTTTTCACTTACCCATCATTTCCAAAGGAAGATATTGCAGTCTGAAATAAATAACAAAATAGCAAAACATATGAATGTCTTCAAATAGGATCATTATCTCAGAGACTCGATGAATAGATATATGTTCTATTCTGGTTTATATACATGATCTAGTTAAGACATGTTACAGGTTATTGTATCCTTCTAAAATCCCCCCCCCTTCAAATAAAAATTACTGATATTAGTACATTCTTTAGGAATAAATTATTCCAAGTTGTTATATGTCCCTTTCCTCATATCCCATCCTTCTCTGGTGTAAATTCCAATCGCTTGTTATTACTCTGGCAATTTTGGAACAGGTTGTTTTGCATCTGTATAAGAGGTGATGATGAGTTTTCTTGAGTTTGTTTATTTCATTTATATTCAGAATATCAGTCACCTGCTGTTATTCTATGTTATGGTTCTCTATAATCCAAATGGCAAGTTATATTTTAGTGGAAGTTATAAATATAGTTTGCAACAGTAATATTTAAAAAGTAGAAGGCACTTAAGGCTGTTTTAATCGTTTGTGAGCACTGAAGACTCAGACAGAAAATGCTTTATTGTCTATGTTTATAATTTTATTCCTTCTTCTCAAAAGGATTGAAATGAGAAAACCCTAAAAAGTTTCAAATCTTACTATATCTGAAGATTGAGCTGTGAAAAAATAATAAATAAATTATGTTTGTTACTAAAGGGAATAGCTTTACCTCTCCGTCTTTAGAGTAATTACTTTGTGTTTTGCATTGTGATGATGTGAAGTGGACCATAAAATATTCTCATTGGGTGTTATTTTCAAAATTGGTTTGTAAAATGCACTTGACACCCTGCTTCGCACACTGAAGCATTTCAAGACTACTGAAAACATTCACTGAATATATTCAAGGTATAATTGCCATTTTTGAAGCTCTTTAAAATGGACTTAGACATGGAGAAAAAGGAGTAGGGCCACAGCTGTCTATGACAAAATAAGCCCCTTTTCTGGTATTCTCTAAGAAGTTGTATACCTTACTTGTGGACAAACTACCTAACTGTGTTGTCTGTTTGACCTTTACCTTAAAAGAAGATGGTTAGTAGGAAAATATATAAACAGTAAGGGAGAGCACATTTCATCTGGGAGAAGAAGAAAATGATTTTTCTTCAAAACTGATATCTCTAGCACCAAGAAACACTGTATCCACTGGGTCTCAATCAGCCAGAGGTGGCTACTGTTTTTACTTGCTATCTTTAAAGTTCAGCTTAGATTTAGACTTTGAAGAAGAGAGGAAGGAATTTGTATGAACATGCCCAAAATTGGTCCCTAGTTCCATGGACAACTGATAGCCCAGCCAGTTTCATGACACAGTGGCACATAGTAGTTAAACTTAGGAAGTTTATCTAAGTGATTTTTTTCTTTCTATTGTATGTAAGCCCATCTCCACCCATCATTCAGTTTTGCTTCAGTAAAACTTTCATCCAAATATAATTAGTTATAAATAAAAATAAATATAAGTATAGATGTATAGATAGATATATGTACCTACATAAATAAAATGTGTTTGAATATTTACATGTTATTATTAGCTTTATGTTCTTTGAAAAATTTTTGTCTATTGAGCTAAAATTAGCTCTTTTTAATCTATTTTATTTAAGAAGGGCTTTTTGAATTTTATAAATTTGATATATAATTTTGTTAAGAATGCTTTTGTATTTTTATCATTGAAATTTACTGTCTAATTTTGAAAATCCTGTTTCTGTTTTGGTTTTCTGTCAGTCTATATTAGTTTTTAGTTTTCTGTACATATTTTCCTTAGCCATATTCAATCCAAAGTATTTATGATGAAGACAAATATAAAAGCTTATAAATTAATGCTGCTAACAATGTTATACATTATTTGCAGAACTTATCCACCTCTGCTAATTGAATTCTTACTGTAATTATATGCCTTACCTATATTCCAGTTATTGCTATTTGACTATAGAATCATGTCACTATTCATAGCTTTCCTATTTTATGGCTTATGTGCCAAGTGTGAATTTTAATTTATTGTGCCACTGTTTTAGTGCATATGAGTAATGCATTTTTAATGCTTAAAGTTGCTTTACTGGGTACTTAAATGTTCTTTTTATGGATCAGTCTTTTCAATATATGGAGATTGTATGTGCAATATTTGTTGTATGATGGGCATTAAGATTCCTAAGGGATTACAAAAACACTGAAAAAAAACAGTAAAAGAGTTAGGGGATTATAAAATAATTTATAGTGGTACCATGCCAGATGAACTCTCTAAGAATGTGATCTATGAATTATTACTGCCATTTGATCACTCAAAAATGCCTGATAAAATCCAAAGAAGGGACTAAGGTACCTGGAAATTAGATCACAAATTCCATTTGGAAAGAACCTAATGAATTTTAAAGTATTAATGATCAAGGAGAGACATGTTCCAGTGAATAGATGGTATGGCTGTGTTGGGATAAACTAAAAACCCCATATAGAGAGGAAGCTTAAAGAATAATTTTTTTTCCTACCAGAAATAAATTCTACAGGTGAATCTATATTTTCCATGGCAAAAACAAAAGTCCCACCTGTGAAAAAGGCAAGGATTAGTTCCTTTAGAGCAGAATTTATTAATGTTAATAGATAATATAAAATTTAAAGCGATCACCAAGAAAAATAATTATTTTAAAAGATATACTTCCCCCAATCCAAATTAATGAACGCTTTTAAATCTAGAGTTTTGTGGTCCCAGAATAAAACTTCATATAAAATATTCATAGAAAGGAGCAATATCCGTTCACAATGGATTAATTCCCAGAGTTTTTCAAAAGAGTAACACCTGCAGGTGAGATAAGGGCTAGGAAACAGAAGCCTTCATTTGTGGAGAGGACCAAAACTAGACATCTCAGAGTAGAGAGATTGGTCCAAAATAGGAATTTTAACAAATAAGAATATCTCCCTGGGAGAAAATGAGAAGAAATCTGAGTGGAGGGTCATAAGGAAGAACTCAGGGTTGGCAGCTGAGAACATAATGAATTGGGTGATGGAGAATAAGTTTTTAAATACCTGTGGTCTGTAAGAAAAATTATCCCTAGAAATACATAACCAAAATTCTGACAAAACTTGAGTGATTTACTTTCTCTAGATTAAAGCAAGAACAGAAAAATAATTAAAGCCTAAGGAAAATTCCCCAATTGAAAAATGGTCAAAAATATGAACAATTTTCAGATGAAGAAATTAAAGTCATCTATCCTTATATGAAAAAAATGATCTAAACCACAACTGATTAGACAAATCCAAATTGAAACAACTCTAAGGTAACACCTCCTACCTCTCAGATTGACTAAGATGACAGGAGAAAATAAGGATAAGTGTAGGAGAGGATGTGGAAAAACTGATACTTTAATGTATTGGTGGTAGAGTGCTGAACTGATCCAACCCCTCTAGAGAATAATTTGGAACAGTCCTCAAAGAACTATAAAACTGTGCATGTCCTTTGATCCAGCAGTGCCACCACTGAGTCTGTATCCCAAAGAAATTATAAAGCAGGGAAAAGGACCCACATGTGCAAAAAATCTTTGTAGCAACTATTTTTGTGGTGGCAAAGAATTCAAAAAAGAGTAGATGCCTATTAATTGAGGATTAGCTGAATAAGTTATGGTATAAATAGTTGAATATCATGATTTTATTAAAAAATGATAAGCTGATTTTAGAAAGGCCTGGAAAGATTTATATGAACTGATGCTGAGCAAAGCAAAGTTAAGCAAAGAATACATTGTACACAGTAACAGCAAGATTATGGGATAACCAATAATTACAAATTTGGTTCTTTTCAGCATGTCAGTAATACAGGGAAATCACACTAAACTTAGATGGAAAATACCATCTACATCCACAAAAGAAATTATTCAGACTGAATGTAAATCAACATATACTATGTTCACTTCCCCCCCCCCTTTTTATTCTGGCTTATTTTTCTTTCATAGTTTTTTTCCCTTTTGTTCTGTTTTCTCTCCCAATGTGATTCATAAGGAAATATATAAAAAATGAATTAATAAGTATAACAAAAATTAATTAAAAAGATATAAACAAAAAAAGACTAAAGAAATTGACACAAACCAAAAAGCAAGACAATAATGCTAGAGTACTCAACTTTCAAGAGAAAGGGGGAGAGGGAGAGAGAAGAGGAGAGGAAGAGGAAGAGGAAGAAGGAGGGGGGAGAGAAAAAGAGAGATAGAAACAGAAAGGGAAGGAAAGAAGGAAAGAAAGAAGGAAGGAAGGAAGGAAGAGAGGGAGGGAGGGAAGACAGAGACAGAGAAAGACAGAGAAGGAAGGAAAAATCCTAAGAGTACAGTAATATTGTTAGCTAACCTGAGTCTGCTACGAATTCAGGTTTAGGATTAACCGTAATATAGCAATTCTCATGAGAACTATGAGCAATTCAAATCATTAATTAGCTCAAGCTATAGGGACAAACAGATCAATAGGCCAAAAGGAAGACAGGCTTATTTGACTTGCTACCAGACTAATTGACAATATTCCAAATGAAATTGGAGAAATTATTACACAAGCATCCTGATGACAATATTTATGTTTACTCATGTAATTTATATTATGAATGCTGTTTGTAATTGCACAGGGAGTCTATAATGCTAAATGCTGCCATCGCAAGTTGAATTCATTACTATCAAGAATTAGTGATCTTCAATGACTAAGATAAGTACTGGGAAGCTAGAGAAAGAATCCCAGATCCTATAGGTGATCATATGAATTTCAGTAATGGGCCAGTGATTAGTCCTTCTATTAGCTTAGCTCCTCTTCTTTCCTCAATGTTTCTTTCTTTTGGAAAATTTGGGAGATCTTATATGCAATAATTGCTGGTTGCTTTCCTGCCCTATATGCTCACAAATGGAGAACTGAATAAATGGGAAGTGAATTGCACTGCTTTTGATTACCTTCATGGGAAGCTATAGAACAATATCCAATTCTAAAGCTTGCATTTATAAAACCATATTGTTTGAAGTGTTTTCTCAGTACATATGTCAATTTATTAAAAAACCATGTCAATTTGTTTTTAACTTAAATGCTAACAATGAAGTTGAGGACTGAGGAAAGACAAAATCTTGATGATAATATCAATAAATTGTAGGACTTTATCCCTATATAACCCAAATACAAAGAATAAGATTTATTGCTGGGGATTCAAGAAGTCAAACATTAAGAAAGACAGTATTTTGTTTGAAGAAGAGATGGAATGATTCTCAAAACTATAACGCCAGCACATATGAATCAACAAGTATTCAGTTTATTAAACAGTTCAATTTGGCCATTAAGATACTTGAAATGACCAAAGTGATCATATTACAGGACTCTAACTGGGTTATAAAGAAATAACAAAAACTTTATTTTTTTATGTTGCCCTCTAAATGAGCATGATGTTGTTTCTTCATCTGGAAAACTAGGCTAGATAGAATGTATTTTGTTGGATTTCAAACCTCACATTTCATGTCTTCTACTTTTCACAGACCTTTGAGCTCAAATTAAAAATACAACTCTTGTATTTTATATTGGTTTGTGTCATAAATTCTGGACTATCAACTTCTCTTGTAAGGTAACCAGAATTGTCTTAAATATTCAAACATAAACTAAAAACAGAAAACAAACAAAAAAAAGCAATGACAAAATTTTATGGCTTAGCAAATAAGAATGCACAGTTTTAGTTTCATGGACATTAACTTGGGTGCAATCATCTGGGAGATCTATAAAAACTAGCTAGCTGTCCATGCCATAATTGATTCATGAATTCAAAAAAATATAATAGGAAATAAAAGAGCCTACTTTAACCTGTTCCTGTCAGTCCCTGCAGAATTCTCCTGATATAAGATGCAAGTGTCTTTAATACAGCTTTATAGATACAACAGGGAAAAATTTTTAATCAGTTGTCCAGAAGTAGAAAATAAGCACCTTTTCTGAATAGTCAGAAGTTTGAAGCATCTGAGTGCATTACACCAGAAATACATATAGATTGAAACATGTTTTAAAAATCCAATATTTGAGATTTATCTAGTTGTATTAAGTAAACTTCCATCTTTTTCAAAAACTGAAAGATTTTTGCAGCATGAAATCTACTTTTCACTTGTTAAGACTAATAGTCAATGCATTTACCCTGTCCTGTTGGATTATAAAATGGGGGCAGAAAGGAAGTTTGAGATCTGTTAGAATTTCTTTATTTTATAGGTTTACTTGCTTGGGCATATTAGTGGATTTGGAGAAAAACTAGTAAATTTTCAGAAGCTGGTACTTAGCTCTTCATACTATTCCATCCTTGTTTCAATTGACTTTTATTTTTATAAGGATCAAGTCATATTTAATTTATAAGTATAATTGAATAACAGAAGTTTTTTGGTTCACTGTTGTCCTCAAGGAGTTATTTCAGAAAATAAAATGAAATCCTATGGGTTAGGATGAAACTCAGGGATACTCAAGAAAGGCATGCATACTGAGGAACAAATTATTTCCAATTACTTTTAAATCTCCTTTAACAAAATTTAGACTGTTCTTATCTCTTTTTGAACACCAAAGATTCCCATTTGGAATTGTTGACATTTGAGGTTGGCTGCAGGTTATTTATAAATTCTTTAATGAAATTTCTTTTGATATAAGAAAATAAAAAATGTTTAAATAGAAAACAGATAGCATTCTCCCCTCATTGTTTTTATTAAGTTGGGATTCATAAGAAGGATTCATATGGTATGAGTTTAAAAAGAATTGTTAATTAGAAAAAGGCTGTTTTTACAAGATTGTTCAAAAGATCTTCCCTTAGAAAAATTAAATAGTTACCCAGTCAGAATTACTAACCAAAATTCTAACCAACTTTTGTTTTGAATATTAACCCAGATATATAGACTTAATATTGTTAATCAAATATCTTGTAGGAAAATTTATCAAAAGAATATAAAAAATTGAGCAGTAGCCAAATTGCATTATTTTAATAGTTTTAATATTAAATTTAAAACAAATGCAAACTATGAAAGGAGCTTTATACTAACCAAAATTGGAAAACTGATTATTGTTCATTTGATTTATTATTCAAATGCAAGAGAACAACATTTTGGAAGATTTTGCTTCAGTGGTAAACCAAGTCCTTTTATGCAATGATACCTTATTGAAGAGTTTTGTAGGGACTTTCAAAAAGACAATCTTTCTTTCCCAATACAATCAATGGTTCAAAATTTGGCATGTGTGTCTATGTATGTACACAAAAAACACATTCTTATGATTCAAATATAAAATTTTATAATTTTATGAATAAAATATTGTTTGATCCCTGTACCAAAACCTCAAAAATAATTCTGTTTTTGTGCCACATTGTTTATATTTTAAAGTTTACTTTTTACTTTAAAATATAATTGTTTTAGTTTAGTTTTAGTTGATATGTTTAAATTAAAAAATTTGTTGTGGGATCATAGGATACAGGCTTGAATATAATTTCTGTTGCTTATACTTTGCAATCTTGAGAAAACAACCTCTCTGGACTTTTTCCCCCTCGTATATAAAATGAGAGAAGTTGACTAGATCAGAGGTTTCAAACATATAGCTAGTCTCCCATATGCAACCCAAATGAGAATAAAATGTAATTGGAAAATGTTTAACTAAATAAAAATATAACTAAAGCAAATAATATTACATTTTAAGTCAACATGCAGCCTACTAGGATCTCTACATGTGGCTTAATGGTTTCCCACTCCATGTGAGTTTGACAGTACAGTAATCAAAACTGGAAGTCCCATATGAGCTTCTATTCTCCCATTCACAAATCATAATGTTCAGGTAGCTTCTTTATTCTACTTCCCTTGTGCAAAGTAGGACTTCTAGAGAACAAAGTTTGATTGTGTTCTTCTATTCTATTTTTATATTAGTTTATTTATAAGAGTGTGCTGCTAAATGTTTAACAACTAGCTCTCAGGGAAAAAATTTAACTGTATATTATATATATACATATATATGTATACATGGATAGATATTGTATGTATATATGCATGCATATATGTGAAAACACACCTACATATACATTTTTTTCACGAGGTGGTTTTGTTAATTTTTTGCCAAATCTTTATATTCACAGCTAGTCATTATTTGCAATTCAACTATTATTTCACAAATGGTGTTAAATTCCAATCTATTAATTATGTTCCCACCAAATTTAGCATTTTTGAATCTACTGTTATATAGTGTTAAAACTCTTTTACACTTCTGTGCAAATTACATTCATTAGAAAGAAACTTCTTTCAATTCAGCACTATTGATCTTAATAGTACTTTTTAATAGTACACATTTATAAGTGTATATACATGAATAGATACAGATATGATATCTTAAACATCAAATTAGCGTGACTTCCCCAAGAAAAAAAAACAAATAGAAAATATGTTTTGTGTTTTATTCTACACTTTGAGTATATCAACTTTTTATGTGAAATAATAGTCTGATTCCTCACAAGCCCTTTGAAATTGTGGTTGGTCATTTTTTGATCAGGATTTCTAGGTCTTTCAACTTGATTAACTTTACAGAAATTAACTTGATTAACTTTGGTGGAGATTAGAACACTATTTAATTCCACATTATACAGCCCAGAAAAATCATTCAAAATGAATTGCAGTTTTAAATTTTTACTTAAATGGTATAGTGGGGGATTTTTCTACAAAATATGTATGGGTATAGATAGTTCTTCATAAGGCCAATTATATGGTCTTAAAATTTAAGATGTTTTCATTTTTTTTTTCTTCCTTATGTCCAAAAAGAAACATAAGTTCTTGCTACTATATTTTTCTAGTAAATTATTCATAGTAAAGGAATTAAATTTATCATTTTTATTGAATGGAATATCTTTAAACTTATCTGATTTAATCAAATATTCAGCTTGAGATCCATGCTTTTCAGTACCAATCTTTAAATTTCCAAACCTTTTATTGTGCATTTTATTAATTTTTGATCTATCTGAATTTTAATTGATCTTGACTGCAACGCAGTTGAAAATAATGAAAATTCTTCAAAAATGCTAATAATCAAAGAAAGGTCACACAAGAAATTAGTTTTTAGATCTCCAACCAAATTAGATCTCCAACCAAAGGAATCAAGAGAGGCAGAAAAACATAAAAAGAACTCTTGAGAACTGTATTTCTCTTATGAATATACATAACAAGTACATATATAATTAAATGAATAAAAAATTAAAATTTTGGAAATTAATTTTTAATTTCCCCTCCTCTCCCACATTTAATTATGAATGTAGACAGAAAGGAATATACTTTCTTCTCAGAAGTTCATGGAACCTATACAAAAATTAACCATATATTAGGACATAAAGACCTCAAAATTAAATGCAGGAAGGCAGAAATAGTAAATGCTTTCTTTTCAGATCACAATGCAATAAAAATTACATTCAACAAAAAGTTAGGGGTAAATAGACCAAAAAGATGAGTAAATAATCTCATCTTAAAGAATGATTGGATGAAACAGCAAATTATAGAAACAAATAATAAATTCACTCAAGATAATGACAACAATGAGACATCATACCAAATTTTGTGGAATTTTGCAGCCAAAGTGGTAATAAGGGGAGATTTTATATCTTTTGAGGCTTGCTTGATTAAAATAGAGAAAGAGAAGATCAAAGAATTGGGCTTGCAATTTAAAAAGCTAGAAAAAGACCAAATTAAAAACCCCCAATCAAATACTCAATTTGAAATTCTAAAATTAAAAGGAGAAATTAATAATATTGAAAGTTAAAAAACTATTGAATTAATAACTAAAACTAAGAGTTGGTTTTATGAAAAAAAGCAATAAAATAGATAAACCTTTGATAAATCTGATTAGAAAAAGGAAAGAGGAAAATCAAATTGTTAGTCTTAAAAATGAAATGGGAGAACTTTCCACTAATGAAGAGGGAAATTAGAGCAATAATAAGGAGTTACTTTGCCCAACTTTATGCCAATAAATTTGATAACCTAAGTGAAATGGATGACTATCTCCAAAAATATAGGCTTCCCAAATTAACCAAGGAAGTAAATTGCTTAAATAGTCCCATTTCAGAAAAAGAAATAGAACAAGCTATTAATCAACTCCCTCAGAAAATATCCTCAGAACCAGATGGGTTTACATGTGAATTCTACCAACCATTTAAAGAACAATTAGCCCCAATGCTATACAAACTATTTGAAAAAATAGGGAATGAAGGAGTCTTACCAAATTCCTTTTATGACATAGACATGGTACTGATACCTAAACCAGCTAGGGTGAAAACAGAAAAAGAAAATTATAGACTAACCTCCCTAATAAATATTGATGCTAAAATCTTAAATAAAATATTAGCAAAAAGACTGAAGAAAATCATCCCTAGCATAATACACCATGATCAAGAAGGATTTATACCAGGAATGCAGGGCTGGTTCAATATTAGAAAAACTATTAGTATAATTGACCTTATTAATAACCAAATTAACAAAAACCATATGATCATCTCAGTAGATGCAGAAAAAGCATTTGATAAAATTCAACATCCATTCCTGTTAAAAACACTTGAGAGTATAGGAATAAATGGATTTTTCCTTAAAATAATCAGTAGCATTGACTTAAAACCATCAGTAAGCATCATATGTAATGGGGATAAACCAGAATCATTCCCAATAAGATCAGGAGTGAAACAAGGTTGGCCACTATCACCATTACTATTCAATATTGAATTAGAAATGCTAGCTTTGGCAATAAGAGTTGAGAAACAGGAATTAGCATAGGTAATGAGGAAACCAAATTATCACTCTTTGCTGATGATATGATGGTATACTTAGAGAACCCCAGAGATTCTACTAAAAAGCTATTAGAAATAATCCACACCTTTAGCAAAGTTGCAGGATACAAAATAAACCCACATAAGTCATCAGCATTCTTATATATTACTAACAAAATACAACAGTTAGAGTTACAAAGAGAAATTCCATTTAATGTAACTACCAATAATATAAAATATTTAGGAATCTATCTGCCAATGGAAAATTAGAAACTATATGAGCAAAACAACAAAACACTTCCCACACAAATAAAGCCAGATCTAACCAATTGGAAAAATAATAAATGTTCTTGATTAGGGCGAGCAAATATAATAAAGATGACAATACTACCTAAACAATCTATTTATTTAGCGCTATACTAATCAGACTCCTAAAAAACTATTTTAATGACATAGAAAAAATAACAACAAAGTTCATATGGAAAAACAAAAGGTCAAGAATTTCATGGGAATTAATGAAAAAAAATTAAATGAAGGTGGTCTAGCTGTACCAGATCTAAAATTATATTATAAAACAGTGGTTACCAAAACCATTTGCTATTGGCTAAAAAATAGACTATGTTAATCAGTGGAATAGGTTAGGTTCAAAGGACAAAACAGCCAATAACTTTAAAAATCTAGTCTTTGACAAATGCAAAGACACCAATTTTGGGGATAAGAACTCACTATTTGACAAAAATTGCTGGGAAAATTGGAAATTAGTATGTCAGAAACTAGGCATTGACTCACCCTTAACACCATACACCAAGATAAAGTCAAAATGGATTCATGACCTAGACATAAAGAATGAGATTATAAATAAATTGGAAGAGCATAGGATAGTTTACTTCTCAGACTTGTGGAAGAGGAAGGAATTTATGACCAAAGAAGAGGTGGAGATCATTATTAATCACAAAATAGAAAAATTTGATTACATCAAATTGAAAAGTTTTTGTACAAACAAAACTAATGCAGACAAGATTAGAAGGGAAGTAATAAACTGGAAAAACATTTTTAAAGTCAAAAGTTCTGATAAGGCCTCATTTCCAAAATATATAGAGAATTGACTCAAATTTCTAAGAAATCAAGCCATTGTGCAATTGATAAATGGTCAAAGGATATGAACAGACAATTCTCAGATGAAGAAATTGAAACTATTTCTAGCCATATGAAAAGATGCTCCAAGTGATTATTTATCAGAGAATGGCAAATTAAGACAACACTGAGATACCACTATACCCCTGTCAGATTGGCTAGAATGACAGGGAAAGATAATGCAGAATGTTGGAGGGGACGTGGGAAAACTGGGACACTGATACATTGTTGGTGCAATTGTGAATACATCCAGCCATTCTGGAGAACGATTTGGAACTCTGCTCAAAAAGCTATCAAACTGTGCATACCCTTTGATCCAGCAGTGTTACTACTGGGCTTATATCCCAAAGAGATTTTAAAGAAGGAAAAGGGACCTGTCTGTGCAAGAATGTTTGTGGCAGCCCTCTTTGTAGTGGCCAGAAACTGGAAAGTGAGTGGATGCCCATCAATTGGAGAAGGGCTGAATAAGTTGTGGTATATGAATATTATGGAATATTATTGTTCTGGAAGAAATGACCAGCAAGATGAATTCAGAAAGGCCTGGAAAGACTTACATGAATGATGCTAAATGAAATGAGCAGGACCAGGAGATCATTATATACTCAACAATACTATATGATGATCAATTCTGATGGACGTGGCCCTCTTCTACAATGAAATGAACCAAATCAGTTCCAATAGAGCAGTAATGAATTGAACCAGTTATACCCAAAGAAAGAACTCTGGGAAATGACTATGAACCACTACATAGAATTCCCAGAATTCCCAATCCCTCTATTTTTGTCCACCTATATTTTTTATTTCCTTCATGCTATTATACACTATTTCAAAGTCTGATTCTTTTTGTATAGCAAAATAACTGTATGGACATGTATACATACATTGCATTTAGGGAAAAGTTGGAACAAAAGATTTGGGAATTATCAATGCTGAAAAATTAACCATGCATATATCTTGCAAATAAAAAACTATAAAAAAAAAAAAAAGTCATGGAGAAAATGATGATCATCAGCATGGTCCCTATTTTCTCAGGGAAAAAAATAAGAGGTAAGGAGATATACCAGAGAAGGAAAGGAAATAAAGATTTAAAGTGAAAAGAGAAATATTGTAACAACTAGAAGTAGAGAAATCCTGGAGAGATTAGATAAATTATTGCACTGGAATCAAGTGTATGTAGGTGTAATACTTCTTTCAGTTGTAATCAGTCACAGGAAGAAAGTAGATTACAACATATAGCCAACTGTATCTAAGATGTATAATTCAAAAAGGCAAAAAGTTTTTTATATATTGTGAACAAATGATTACAAATCAATTAGGTTAGTACTGCACTGTCTCCATGAAATATTAAAGAAATCAGACAGCCTCCACATTACAATAGATAAATTGTCTCTAGATAATTTCTGGAAAGATATAGATGAAGATCATACAGCTAAAAAGGAATTATGAATCATAGTGTAGCCCAGCAGATAGATTACTCACATTGATGAGATTTACCAAATTATCTAAGTGGTGATGTCTTCAAATTGATAATTATTCTGTATGATACAATATGGTTCTGCTGAACTTTGTTGCTATGCAGTTGTGCAACCATGTCTGACTTTTTCTGACCCCATGGACTATAGCAAGACAGGCCCTTCTATGATCTATTTAAGGTCTGTCCAAATTCACATTCATTGTTTTCATGGCGTTATCTACCTATCTCAACTTCCAATATACCCATTTCCTTTCTATTGATTCCAAATCAGTATTTGACCTTCCAATGAAAAAACTGAATTAATTTCTTTAAGTGTTGATGTCCTTCCTGTAGAAAATTCAAAAGTCTTCTTCAGCATTACAATTCAAAATTGTTTATTCTGTGTCATTCTGCTTTCCTTATAGTCAAATTCTTAAAACAATACATTGCTAGTAGGGGAAACAACAACAACAAAATGCTACAGCTTTGATTACATTTTTGTTGCCGGCAACATCACTTTTCTTGGGAAGGTAATGTCTCTGCTGTTAGTATGGTGTCTATATATGCCATAATTTTCCTTTTAAGGAGAAAGCAAATTTTGGGTTCATGTCTGCAGTGATTTTCAAGCCCAAGAATATAAAATCTCACATTGGTTCTATCTTTTCTCCTTCTATTTGGCTAGAAGCAAGGGAACCAGTTTTAATTTAAGGTTTCTTTTTTATGTTAAACTTCAAGCTAACTTTTACACCTCTTCTTTCATCCTCATTAATAGGGTAAACTAACTATTTGATAACATCTAATAATATTTGCATGACTAGCTATTTGATAATGAAATAATAATTTTCTTTAAAATGCTAGGGTTCTTATTTCAGTCCTTACTTCCAGAATTTTTAAACAGCAGCTTCACCAACAAAAAGCTCATAAAGCAACTACTCTTAAGGAGAATTAGGAATAGAACCATGATGACCCTGTCAATATGTTTAATGTATATGCTATCACTCAAATTCAAAACATTTCACACACTATTTTAAACACAAATAGTCCATTGCCTGAGAATGTTAACCCTTTTACTCAAGAGGTTTCTTACTAGATCACTTCATTCTTCTGAATTTTTAGGTTTATGAGACTTGGTGAAATCTATAAAAGCATTGTAAGCATTTTGTTTTAATTTAATCATATTTAAATTAATTTTTTGCCTCATAGATGTAAGGAACCAAGATTTTTCATGATATTTGGACATATACTGTATTATACAATGCTATGTAACTCTCACACCTTGTACTTGAAGGGAACTCAACTGAATAACATTTATATCATCTCTGACTTTGTGCAAATAAAATCATTGTTTGGTAAGTATTGTATCTTTTGGGATATGTCAACTATAGAGAACCATCTCTTCTAATGATCACAATGAAATAACATTGCATTTGTTTTGATATAAAACTATTAATGGTGGTTGATGGTTTTGTGGCATTATTTCCCAAATCTCTATAGTGTTCCCCTCAGTCCCCACATTTGAGGCTATGTAATCATAAAATGAAATTACAAATGATGTGTTATCATGTTAACAATGTGACTCTAAAAACAAACTAAAAAACAATATAATCCTATATCTGTACAGGTTTGAACAATATTTTCTGATTCATTTGGGAAGGTTCAAAACCATTGGATAAGCAAAAACAAGTTTGTCAACATTTTCCTAAATTTTAAATACCAAAGCCCTAGAAATAATTTGGGGAAATAGAGGATCACAGGATCTGAAGCATGACCTCTTCAAGGTGATTTTTCTCTAACAAGCTGTTTCCATCATCATCATTGTTGTCTTGTCTTAAAGATATTTATCAAGGACATTATTCATCCATCATTTAAAAAGTTAGTTTTAATGAAAACCATTCAGCAAGCAGAAACAAATACTCATAAATCTAAAAAGGCAGATCTTTTGGGCTGGAGGAAGTTTCATGAAGTATAATCTGTGGCAGCAAACAGGTTTGGATGTGGACTCAAGAACTGGCTAGCTCTGAACATTTAGAGCTAAGATGTGTGATCAATCTACCAGGAAAGAAAAGGAATCAAAGTCCTGCAAGACCAAAATTGTGAGTTGTCTCAGCTAGCTATGTTTCCTGCATCTGTGTTTCACTTCCATTGTACTCTGGACCTATTCTTGGCATGGGTGTTATGTATTTTGTGTAAAAGTGCTTCTCAAATTTCTAGGGAAATATTCTATTACTTCTTTTAAAAATTATTCTATCTAAGTAAACATCTTTACTAAGAATTAATGTTGTCTAGTAGCTGATTACTAAGGGTAAAAGTGGCAGTAGGAGCTTCTAATTTATAATATTAGGAATGAATACTCACCAAGTACGTCATAGAACTTTGGAATAGCAGTCATGCTCTGAGGACCATATTTATAAATGCAAGTATGATCATCTCTCTGATTAAGCCAGAAGGAAATAATGAATTTGAACAAATAATGATAGGTCATGACATTGTAGCACTTTAAACAGCAAAACCGTAGAAACAGGTTACACAGTGGGGAGTTTGAAGTATTCCAAGGGATTATCAACAGTCAGGAAATAATTTTTCTATAGACCTCTTTATGAGGCTGGAGGTGAGGGTTCTCTATATATATCTCCATGGCTAAGATGTCTGTAAGGGGAACTGTTTACTTAGAAAATGCTCAAGAGTTAGAAAGTTTGAGAGAGCACTTGAGGGAGCAGAGACATGCATTCCACATAGTGAAAAAGAGAGGAACTTATTAAAAGCTAGAAACGGTCCTTAGAAGAAAAACTTTTCATAGCAGAGACATGAAATTACTATAACCTCCAGAGATAGCTAGTCTTGGCAATCAGCAATCACTCTGAAGAGAGGAAAACTCTGGAAGTCCAGATGAGCAACTAACCGGAGAAGATACTTCACCTATGACAGAGTTTTATGTGAATTGTAGGAGCAGAAATGAAGAATCACAAATGTATATTAGAACCTAGAGATAGCAGATATTCTTTGGTGACCAAAACTGTAAATGAGAATGCTGAGTTTGAGGACTTCCCCAGAGAGGGTACTATATTTGAGAGCCTAAGAAATTGAAAAGCAATTTAAACAAATGTTTAGATTTTTTTCAATTAGAATAAAATATGTTTTAATTCCTTAAGTGTCTGTGATTCTCTTGGGAAGAGTACCTTTCCTTAGGGATAGAGAGTGAAACCAGATTGAGTGCACATCCTTTCAGAGTAGGGATTGCTTTAAATTTCTTCAGTCTTGTTAGAACCTGTAAAAATTTGGTATTTTTTTCTTTTAAAATATTTACTTATTTATTTAATATTTTCTCCAGTTACACTTAAAACAATTAAAACAATGAGTTTTGAATTTTTCCCTTATTCCCAACCCCAGCCATCATTAAGAAACTACAAGTAAAGTTATGCAAAAAATTTCCCTAAAACACATTGTGAAAGAAAACATGAATCTAAAAAGCAAAAACAGAAAACAAAAAACCTTCAAGAAAAATAAAGAGAGACGGAGAGAGAGAGAGAGAGAGAGAGAGAGAGAGAGAGAGAGCTTCATTCTGTATTCAGACACAACCAGTTCCTTCTTTGGATAGTGATAGGATTTTTCATGATATCCCTTCATAGTAGTCCTGGACCATTGTACCACTGAGAATAGCAAAGTCATTCACAGCCAATCATCTCACAAAATTGCTATTATTTTGTGTACAGTACATTTTACTTTGGTTGAGTTCATTGAGGGCTTTCCAGGTTTTTTTCTGAGAGCATCCTTCTTATCATTTCCAGTAGAACAATTCCATCATAATCACATATATATTTTAATCAGCGACTCTCCAATTGAGGGACAGCCCCTCAATTTCCTTTTTTTTTTTTGCCCTGGGAAGAGAACTATAAATATTTTTGTACATATAGGTCCTTTCCCTTTTTTAAAAAAATCTTTTTGGGGGATTCATGCTTAGTTCTAGTATCAATGAGCCAAAGGATATGCATGAACTTATAGCCCTTTAGAAATCATCATATCTTTTGATTTATCAATTGGGACATGGTTCTTAATTTTTATAAATTTGATTGTCCTCTATACATTTGAGAAATGGGGCCATGTCAGAGAACCTTGTTTCAAAATCCTTTTTTTACAATTACTATTGCGAAATGCATTTCTCTCCATTTATTCTATTCTCTCTCCTTTCACCCTCTGTTCTTAAAATGCTTTGTTACTGACCACTTCCTCCTGCAATATGCCCTCTGTTTTATCACCCCTCCTTCTTATATCCCATCCCCTTTCTATTATCCCTACAGGATAAGATAGATTTCTATACCATATTGAGTATGTATATTATTTCCTCTTTGAGCCAATTCTGGTGAAAGAAATATTCACTCACACACCATCTTGTCCCCTATTCCGCTCCACTAAAAAAACAAAAAAAAAAATTGACCTCTTTTTTATGGCAGATAATTTACACCATTCTCCTTCTCCCTTTTTCTCCCAGTACATTCCTCTCTCACCCTTAATTTATTTTTTAAAATATTATCTTTTCATAGTCAACTCAGAACTGTGTTTTTTGTGCTATAATAATGAGAAACTTCTAATGAGCTGCAAGTATCATCCTCCAATGTAAGAATGTAAAGGGATAAATGTTATTAAATCCTTTTGATATCATTTTCCTGATTTATCTCCTTAAGCTTCTCCTGAGTCTTGTATTTGAAAATCAAATTTTCATTCAGCTGTAATCTTTTCATCACAAATATATGAAAAATCTCTATTTTCATTGAATTTCCGCTTTTCCCCTGGTGGATTATACTCAGTTTTTCTGGGTAGATAATTTTTGGTTTTAATCTTAGTTCCATTGCTCTCCAGAACATCATATTTCAAGCCCTCTGGTCCTTTAATGTAGAAGTTGTTAATCTTGAGCTATCAAGTATTCTAAACCTGAATTGTTTCTTTCAGGATGTTTGCTAAATTTTCCCCTTGAACTAGTAATTCTGGAATTTGGCTATAATATTCCTGGGAGTTTTCATTTTGGCATTTTTTTCAGGAGGTGAAAGGATCTTTAACTCTTTCAATTTCTACTTTACCCTCTGGTTCTAGACTATTAGAACAGTTTTCCTAGATAATTCATTGAAAGATGATATCCAGGCTCTTTTTTTGAACATAACTTTCAGGTAGACTAATAATCTTTAAATTATCTCTCCTGGATCTATTTTTCAGGTCATTTGTTTTTCCAATGAGTTAGTTCATTTTTTTTACTTTTTTTTTGGGGGGGGGGGGGGGGGCGTTTTCTTTATCTTGATTTCTTATAAAGTCACTAGCTTCCCTTTGCTCAATTCTAATTGTTAAGGAATTATTTTTCTCAATGAGCTTTTGTACCTCCTTTCCCTCTTGATCAATTTGCTTTTTAAGCCATTCTCCTAATCAACTTTTTGTATTTTCTTTTGCACCATTCTCAATTTTTTCCCTAATTTTTATAGCATATATTGTTGTTGTTTTGTTGTTCAGTTATCACCAACTCTTCATGACCCCATGAGCCAATGACAATACTGTCCATGGAATTTTCTTGGCAAAGATACTGGAGTGGTTTACCATTTCCTTCTCCAGTTAAGATAAACAGCATTTAAATGACTTGCCCAGGATCACACAACTAGCAAGTGTTTAGTTCCTGAGGTCATATTTGAACTCAGAACTTCCTGACTTCAGACCTAGTGTTCTAATAACTGAACCATTTAGCTGCCCCATATTCATATGTGTGTATGTATACACATATACATAAATATGTATGTATATATATATATTTGTTTGATATGTATGAATGCATGTGTCTGTATATATTTATATAATAGATAGATATGTACTTTTCTGCATATGCATAATGGATGCATGCACACACAATTTTTTATATATGTATGTGTGTGTTTACCTACTAGTCAATAGGTTGTTAGAAGGTTGGCAATTGGGTGATGATGTTTTTAGAAACAAAATTCATTGAATGAACTATATGTTCATGTTTGTAAGTATGTGTGCACATATATATGTATCCATGTTCCTGGTAAAGTTTTATGGAGTTTTTGTATCATGTAATTTGGTTTTAACTAGATATAGTTGTGACCCAACTGAATGGAGTTCTGAAAAACCAAGATAAAATGCCAAGTATTTTTCAATACAATTTTTGCTGTATTTTCTTTTTTATATTTCTGAATGATGTTGTCATCCAAGCTCTTGCTCTACCCATGACGTTCTCCAGTGATGAGCAATATAGCTCAAATATTTCAAGATCAATACAGTGTTGGGCATGTGTCATTGGGAAACCAATGTGTCGGGTCTTTGGGATAATTTGCATTCCATTCTTCACATGTAGAGAATAGTGAAACCCACTGAATTATCAAATTACTTTATTCTAAAAATGAGTACCAAAAAAGGCCCTTTAAGATTCAGATTAGGGGACAAGAGGTTTATTTTTTTAATCAAACAATCAGTAACAAGTCAATGCCATACCTGTTATTGTGTTGGTTATAAGAGGTAGAAATAAATGCAATAATAATAATAATAATAAAACATTTGTAGCACTTCAAAGTTTGTGAAGTATTTTCCAAATGTTACCTCATTCTATCCTTTCCAAAATTCAATGAGATTGGTTGTATTATTGTTCCAATTTTATAGATAAGGAAACTAAAGCTGAGAGAGATTAAGTGATCTCTCCAGAGTCATACAGATACTACATGTCTGAGCTAAGATTTGAATCAAAGTCATTCTTACTCTAAATGTAGCACTAAATCCAGTATGCTACCTATATGTCTCCAATCTATGAATATAAAAACAAAAAAGCCCCTGCCCTCAATATAATGTTTTACATAAAATAAGATAATATTTAAATATATATGTATATGGAATACATACAAAGAATATAAAAATAATCTTATGGTGAAGAAACTCTGCAGCTGTGAACTGTCAATATAATAGCAGATGCTAAATTTTAGCAGGCAGTCAGCTCCTAGTAAACCATTTTGATTTTTCTGAGTTTTTTTTTCTCAAGAGAAATAGTCATTCTATTAGCTCTCCCATAAAAATGCAGCAGTGAGAGCAATTGTTAGGTTTATGGCACACATTTGTGCTGTTTTCATCATCCTTGGGTGCTATTGACTGTAAACATATCCGTTTCATGCCCTTTAAATCAATCAAACCATCCTTAGAAAAAGGAAATGGTTACATGCCATATATTTATTTGTCATTTCAGATGCTAAGTACCTTATTACTACCTAGTTGCCAACGACCAAATATCATAGCATATTATTCTGAAATGTTAATATATTTTGGCCAATTTATTTGAAACTGAAGAGATTCAGGGAAGTTGAATCCGGAACAAGTCTCTTTCCTAATATATCAACTATTTCAATACATATACCATGTGATGAGAAATCTATATGTAAAGCAGAAGCAGATTTTCTTTGAAGAGCTAGAAAATAACTCATGTTCTATATCCTCTAGATCATTAAAGCAAAATGATGAGATTTTGAGATTTACCAGATTAGTCATTGAAGGACCTTCAGGAATTTTAGGAAGCATATTAAATACTCTTGAGAAACTGACACTATTCTGCTTTATTACTCTTCCATGAACGACAGATTTTTAGATGTTTTAGATTCTTGGTAATAGGAAATAAATGAGAACTAAAAGATAATATTGTTAAATTATAATAATAATTAAGGTGACATAAACCATTTCTAACCTTTAGCAAGTCTTCATTTTTGGAAGTCAAATAAAAGTCAGAAATATAATAGTGACCATTTTGTTCATGTCTGTGGGACTTTCTATTATGTTTTCTAATGGATCATAGAATGAATAAGCTGACATGACAAAATCGTCTTAGTTTTTTGACCACAAGTCTGACTGATGATTTTGCTCATCTCAATATTGTAATCAGTTCAGAAATTCTATGTATGGATGTCTTTCTCTCTTTATGAAACATAATATGCCATGCACATTCATTCAACAAAGATTTATTAAGAGCTTATTGTGCACAGCATACTTCATTAGATAAAATAGAACAGGAGAATCAAAGAATTTGAGAGTTGGAAAGGAGCCTGGAAGTCATTTATTTTAACCCATATACAGAAAGCATCCCCTTGCTGTAAAATCTTGACAGGTAAGATTATCTAGCTTCTGCTCTGAGGCTTCCAAAAGAAGGGAACACACTATTTCTCTGGAAATTTGATCTTATCTGGATCTGACTGAAGGCAGTCCCATGTTTGTTTATATTTTGTATTCAAGTAAAATAAGATACTTGTAAATCATTCAACAATAAATAGAAGATTTGCTCAGTTGTAGCCAAAGAACAATATTCAAATAAGAGGGAAATTTCTAGATGATTAAATTGAGTAGTCTCCTCTGCCCGAGTTGCCTGTTGTGGTCTACCAACCAAGTATCAGAGAACATCCAGAGTTCCCCCAGGTCATTTAATACCAAAGTAATAAGGAAAATGTGAACAGATGAATCTTTATTTTTTCTGCTAATCAAATCTATAAGATGGTTTCATGCTAGGAACACCTAGCATACCCTTCACAGGGGCAAGAACTAGAATATGGCTTCCACCATAGCAAGTCATTCCATTTTTATCATATTTAATCATGAGAAATGTTTTGCTTTCTTTTTTTGTTTTGTTTTTCTGAAAACAAATCCAAAATTACCTCTTTACAGATTCTATTTTTTTTTCTTAATTCTGCTTTCTGAGGCCAAACATAGGAAGTCTAATGTCTCCACTATGTGAGACTCCTTCAAATATTCAAAGACAACCATAAAACCCCTATCTCCTTTTCTTTAGCCTAAACATTAGACAAGTTCCTTCAAACTAACCCCAGGTGTAATATACTAAAAAATCTCTTGCTGCTCTCCTCTGGACACTTTACCTATTTGTCAATGCATCAATAAAATCAAAGTTTCTTAAATATGTGTGCAATTGCACATAGGGCAATAGAACTGAATGTGGGAGTTGTGAAAAAATTAGCAACAGTAAAAAGGTTTCTGAACACAGTAACCAAAAATTAATTCAAAATCAAATTACAAAATGTTTTTGGCAGTGCTTGCCTCTGTTGCATTGCACAACTTCACTGCAATCTTGATTCTGAACATATAACATTAGCACTTTGCACTGCTCACACAAGAAGGCAACCACAAACACTCTGGCTCAGATTTGAGATAGGATTGCTTAAAAATTTCTCCAGCAAAAGGGATCATGAATAGAAAAAGTTTAAGAATGCTACATTAAAATATCACATCTAAAGCTGAACACAAAGCTCCAGAAAAGATCTGATGGAAGCAGAATATAGCTGACTATTATCTCTCTATTCCTGGGGGTATCTCTTTCTTTTTAATCCAGTCCAATATCTCAGTAATTTTTATAGCTGTTACATAATACTATTTCCTCATATTGAGTTTGCAATCCACTAAAACCTCTAGATTTTTTAAAAACAACTTATTAAAACTTTGTTTTTATGAGTTTTTTTTAATACTAGATTGAAAGAGTTTTCTTTTAGTTCTGTGGGATTTAATGTTACCTGATTTGGCCTAATATTTTAGCTTGCTAATATCCTTTTCAATACTGACTGTCATGATCTATGAAAGTTATCACTCACCACTTTGTATAATTTGTTAATTTAATGAAAATACCATCCATACCTTTCCAAGTGATTTATAAAAATGCTAAACATCACAGCACCAGAGACCACTGTATTTTCCACTGAAAAGTTCATATATTGAAATTAAACCTTAAAAAAGAAAGAAATTAAATCTTTAAGCCAAAACTTAAATGGCTGATTAAAGTTAGTAAATCACCTGAGCTCTCCCAAGTTGCCCTCCAAACAACATTAGAATAACACCTAAAATGAATCATAAAGTGGCAAAACCAACAAAAGAATAGTATGGTACAATTTTCTAATGCAAAACAACTTAGAAGTTTGGCAAAAAAAAAAATCTGTCTCTCTGGGGTAAAAGTGCAGTACAAGCACAGCCCATGCCCTGCAAGTTAGTAGCAGGTTTTAGGACCCTCCAAATTAGCAACAGCAGTTTTTGGAATTTTCAACACAGAGATAGTAAGGGTGGTAGACAAGTGATCAAAAAGAGACTACAGAGGACTTTTTGCTGGCCCTGAAAATAAGATTCTGTTTACAATTCCCCAATGCATTATTAGGTCACAGGCTCAGAGCAAGAAAAAAAAAAAAAAGAATAGTAGCAGGAGTGGGTCCTCTAATGAGTTTTAGAGTAGAAAAGAGAGCTTGTGGTTGCTCACATAACAGAGCACAGGCCAAGAGGCCAGTGACAATACTTATCCTTAGATAATATCACCTTGAAATAACTAAATTTATAAACTCCCAGAATTGTCTCTGAAAACAGCAGTAAAAAAGAAGCAAACAAAACAAAGCAAAACAAAAAATCCACAACAACAATGACAAAAAGCTGAAGGTTGGGACAGTGCCTACTCCACCCTAGGAGCAGAGCCCAACTTTATCATAAACTTAAAAGTCAAGAAAGAGTCTGGGGAAAAAAATGAGTCATCAAGAATCAATCAAACAAAATCAAAAGAATGAAAATTAGCAGAAAATGTGAGATACCTCTAGAAAAACAACAGAGCTGGAAAATAAATCCAGGAGATCTAATTTAAGAATGATTAGACCACTGTGTAGAGAACAGAACTTTGAAGAAGTATATTTGAAAGAAATATATGTGAAACAAGGTGTTAACTCAGTGGAACTGATGATACAATGGTTATCTAGTTTACATATACTTAGTACTTAGCATGGTGATGTATTAGTTCTACAATTGATGTAATTGTAATAGAGTTTTTAAACTAAGGACAATGTCAGCTACAGACGTTCTATCTTTGATCATCCTCGTGGTGGCTCTCCTGCTTCCTTCACTAAGATCAGACTGGCAGACCAGCAGAATGCTGGCAAAGGAGATTAGATCAAACTATGACAGACACAGACTGCGATGGGGCAATAAAGACTTTGGACTTTATTCCTGACTATTCTTGTGATGATTTTTCTTCTGAGACCAAGGCTGGTCCCAAGGCCCTCCAGAAAACTAGCCTGGTGATCTCGCCCTCCCTGACTTCTCAGGAAGGGAGATGAAAACACAAAAAGAGAAATGGGGAATCAAACCAGATATTGTTAGCAGGTTTCTTCTGGGCTGAACTTGAAATAGAAATACATAAATCCATCATCATGGGAGGTATTACGCAAGCACATGGTAATATAACACAGGCTAGTAGTGATGACCCTCCCCACAACTAGCACAGACTCATGTAATAAACATGACTGATACATGCGAGTAGTGATATAACAAATAATATGAATCAATATGGTATTGTAAAAGATTTCCATAAGTCCTAGAAGGAGGGTAATAAATAACAATCATACATACATCTCCTTTAGCAGCCAAAAGATATTCCAAAAACAGTCTATTGTCCATTACTTCATGTGTCAAGGAATCCAATGATTCCTCCAAGTTTTGAAGTCCTGCAATAGTCTCATCATGTGTTAGGGAAGCCAATGATTCCTGAAGGTTTTCAAGTCCTGCAACAATCTTATCATGTCTCAGGGAATCCAATGATTCCTGAGAGTTTTGAAGTCCTGCATCAGTCATATCATATCTCAGGTAATACAATGATTCCTGTGGTTTTGAAGTTCTGCAATAGTCTTATCAACAATTTTTGATGTTCATGAGTCAATTGCCATCTGATGTTTCCTAGGTCTTCTCCTTTTCTCTCTGATGGACAAGGTGAATATGGCTCATTGGCACCCATCTGATTCCTTCTCCACCTGTAGAGATACAAGCAAACTCTCTCCCCCAAGCAGTTAATCTAGCTGGTCCCTTACATTCACCACTTTCTGAATCTCTCCATTTCACCTGACAATTATCTAAAGATAGTGGAACTGCTCACACTGGACATTGCTCTTCTGACGGGTTATAAAACCTGTCTGCCAGAGTCAGTGTATCCTTGTCAAAAATCAGAAAATTATTAGTACAAAGAGACCTAAGTGAAGAAACTTTTATTAGTGCAGACTAGAATCTTCTCTTCAACTTACAGTATTAGGAAGTTGTCTAGAGTGTTCAGAGGTTAAGCAACTTGCTTAGAGAAACACAGACAGTATATTTAAAAGGTAGGCCTCCTAGTCTCAGTGCTGGCTCTGTGTCCATCATGACACATTTCCTCAGGCAAATCATGTAAGGGCACTCTCTTCGTTGCTCCCCAGTTGTAATCCCTTTCTCCCATCAGACTGCTTCTCAGCTGATTGATCATGTCTGAGTACTGAACTTCTAAAGACTCTCTGAGTGTAGCATTGATTGGCATCGTGCTCCAAGTGTTTTTTGTTTGGGGCCCTAGATGTGGGCCCCACTTCCCATTTCCCTGAGTCAATCTACATTCTGATGCCCAATGGAAGCCTTGTCATGAAATAAATTCTGAGAACAAAGACAGAGATTAAGTAGATGTGTGTGTCCTCTCTGCCATCTTGGCTGAAAGTCTCCCTCTTAATTCTTAATGTGGTGTTTTCTTTGTATATATTTGCTTTCAAGTTATCTCCCACATTAGATCCTTGAAAGCACAGACTGTCATTTGATCATATTCATATATCCAGTGCTTAGCACAGTGCCTGACACATAATAGCCATTATGTAAATGTTTATTTTGTCATTATTATTATACCAAGAATAAATAAAATAATACTTGAAATAATATTCTAAAAAGTAGTAGCATAAAAATGGTATTATTATTTCTCTTCAAGGCTAACCAAACCAGGAGGGAAGATAGAAAGAGCAATTCCATTCAAAATAACCACAAAATCCACAAAATGGATAAGAAATTCTTAAAGGTGAAAAATTCAGAGAAATATGTGAAGATTATATAAGTGCTTCTTGGGAATATTGTAAAAAAATATATGTTAAGATATGTGTTGGACTAGATTGTTTTTGAAGTTCTTTCTGAGAATAGCTGAATAAATTATAGTATATGAATGCTATGGAATACTGTTGTTCTGTAAGAAATGATCAGCAGGATGATTTCAGAGGGGCTGTAGAGACTTAACTGAAGCAAAGTGAAATGAGCAGATCATTATATACAGCAAAACAACAACAAGATGATCAATTCTGATGGAAGTGATTCTCTTCAACAATGAGATGATTCAAACCAGTTCTACTTGGGCAGTGGTGAAGAGAACTATCTACACCTGGAGAGAGAGAGCCATGGGAACAGAGTGTGAAACCCAACATAGCATTCTCATTCTCTCTTTTGCTATTTGCTTGCATTTTGTTTGGTTTTTTCTCCATTTTTCTTTCTCTTACTTCTTGATCTGATTCTTCTTGCACAACCAGATAACTATATAAATATGTATACACATATTGCATCTAATATGTATTTCAACATATTTAACATGTATTGAACTACCTGCCAGATGGGGAAGGGGTGGGGAAAAGAAGGGGAAAATTTGCAACAAAAGGTTATGCAAGGGTTAATCTTGGAAAAATTACCCATGCGTATGCTTTGTAAATAAAAAGCGATAATTAAAATAATAGAATGAAGTTCTCTCTAATTCTGAGATTCTGTTATTTTAGTTGAACAAATTGAAAAAGTATCACTAAAATATATCAATTTATCACATAGACAAATAATCTGTCTTAATTATCTCTGTCTAGCTGTCTCTCTGTCTCTCTGTCTCTGTCTCTGTTTCTCTCTGTCTCTCTGTCTTCCTCTTTCTCTCTCTCCCTTTCTTCTTCTTTCTCTCTCTTTCACTTTCTTCTACCATCCTTATTCCTCTCTCTTCCTTCTTCCCTTCCCTTTCTCTCTTTTTTGTCATATCTATCCTTTTTATCTTATTGCTCTTCTAATTTTCTTTTTCCAATATCATCCTAGGTTTCTGGAAGGATAACATCCTTTCTTTTCTAAAATTGGTTTCTAGGAAAAGACAAAATATTTAAACTGAGACGAACATTATGGTAGTTTAGATCTGAATTCAGAAGTGAGACTATATAGTAGAGATATCATAAAGGACCTGGAGTTTAACATTTCAGTTGAAATCTTGCCTCCAATATTTTCATGTTGTGTCAAGATGGAAGTACTCTTCCATCTTGACTTACTAGTCAATTAACCTTTATGAATCTTAGTATCTCCCTGTGTAGAGAGAGGGTGATTACAGTATGTATAGGACCTTTTCCATAAGACAATTGTGAGGCCCAAATGTAATAATGTCTATAGAACACTTGCAAGCCATAAAGCCAACATAAATTATTAAAAAGTTAAATCTAGGGAATTTTTGTTTTGCCATGAAATTAATAAAAACATATTTTAGCAATGCTACTTGTGTTTAATCTACATTACTTTAAAAAAATGGAGGGGTAGAGGTCAAGAGCAAATCACTCCAGCCCTAATTGCACTTCTGCACAATGAATGACTGCTTTCAATAACATTTACTGTATCATAATTTGATTTTATTTTCCCTCTTTTCCCTAAAGATTTATTATGACTGCCAATCACTTCAAAGAAACCATTTATGTTTTTATGTCTCTGTAATGGAAAGAGTTTGCTTCTGCATTTGCAAAAACAAATACTTTTCCTTAAGGATTTCTTCTGTTGTATGTATATACCATTGAAATGTCAAAGAGAGGCATAAGTTGTTAGATGCCCTTTGAATATTATAAGGCTACATTTTGCAAAGAATGTTTTAAAAATGAGTCGAAAGCCGTTTTTAATATCTTCCTGAATATGGAAGTGTTTTCATAGATTAGACACATTAAAAAGTTGAAAGAGTTAAGACGTGGCTAAAAAATTACTCCTATTTCATCTTAATTATTAAAATATGTAGTATTGAACTTTTAGATTTGTATTATTTACCAAAAGAAAAATAAAACAAGGAAAATAATGGAAAATAAGCAAACATAAGGGAAAGATAATAAGATTAGTAACATGGGGGAAATCACAAGTATAAAATATTTTTTAAAGTTTCAATGCTGGTTCTGTATGACCTTAGGCACCATCTCCTATTGTCTCAGAACATGTTCTATAATAAAATAGGTGTGAAGAATTTTTCCAACTCTGAAATAATATATTCTGAATCCTTAAAATAAATTAGAACTTTAAGAATAAATATAAATTGTCTGTCTTCTCTCATATTTAAGAACTGTCACACACTCCCTATGTCTTCTTTGATAAAAATAAAATCTACTTATTTTGGCATTTTAAAACTTTCACAAAGTAACTCTAGCTTCTCTTTCTTGATTTGCTTGACATTATTCTCTTCACATACATTTGAATCAGATTAAAACAATATTTTTTCATGAGCCCAATATTCTATCTCTCATCTTTGTTTGCAAAAGACACCTTTCCTTATCCAATTAATTGTTAGTGTTTTTTTCTGTCCTCAAATTTATTCACACATCTGTCTACAAGTTGTAACTCTCATTACAATGTAACTTCTTTTTGGACAGGATCCCTTTTTTGCCTTTTTTTCCCATTTGCATCCCCAAGACTAGCATGCAGAAAATGTGCTTTTTGATTCGTGATTCTTGATGAAGTAAAATAATTTTCTTTTCCTATATTTTTCTAGCCTCTTTCACAAAAAAAGATGAAAAACTGCTACCTGGAAAATGCTAATAGATTCAGTCCTTTCAACACAGAATGGACATTTTTTCCTATACTTTGTTTCCATTTGGTATAGTATCCCATCTATCTTCCAATCTTGGGTTATCAGGAACCTGATCCACCCAATGGGTCCTTAACCTTTTGTCCCTGAAGCAAATACTGCTTACAAACCTGCCTGATGGAAAAGTACCTCTCTTAGAACTGGTGTGTTTCCTATTTGCAGGCAACCAGTTCTTTCCAAAAGTGTTTCTTTTCATTGATAGAGAACCAAGGATTTGCAGGAATGTCTGCATATTTCCAGAAGCACTGTGTAAACTTTAAGGAACCCTATTTCTCTCCAAATTATTGATAATCAGTCAATAGATGTTTTAAAGTTCTTACTAAGTTCCAGTCACGTTTGTAAGTGTCTGGAGAAGTATAGAAATGCAAAAGATAGTCCCTTCTTTCAAGAATCACAGGTCTGAATGCAAAAGGTATGGATGAATAAACAATAAATTACATAAATTTGAGATAAGCAACAAATGGAATGCACTCAAATTAAAAGGGACCCACAAAGACTTACTGTAGAAAGTGGGATTTGAAGGAAGCCAGGAAGAAGAGAATTCCAGACATAGGGGACAGTATGAAAAATCCAAAATCTATAGAATAATACTACATATATACACATGTATCGAATGCATGACAGCACTGAATAAGGTTTTGGACTAAGGAATCTTCCTGAAGACATTGCCTCTTTCAGTGAGAAATTTCAGAGCCCCAGAACTTTCATACCAAACTAAAAAAAAAATTCTATTTAGCATGGGTCATTCAGTATATATATATGCATAAAAAGCACAATGTGAAGGAAAAGAATAAATAGCCATGTACCACTATACTCACATTCCACACACTCTCTAGTATGTGGATTTATATAGAAAATATATTAGAAGTCATCCAGAATCATACATTTACGACTGGGGGAAGCTAGATAAAGAACTTGGGAAAGGAAGGAAATTAATATTTATATATAATATCTACTAGATTAAATGCATGTAAGATATTATCTCATTAGATTATCAAAAACAACAGTGCAATGTAAATTCTATTATTGTCTCCATTTTACAACTGAGGAAACTAAGGCAATTGGTGTTTTAGTTAGTTACTTAAGGACAAACAAATAGTATGTGTCTGAGATCAGATTTAAATCCAGTTCCTCCAGACTACAGACCCAGAATTCCAATACACCACCTTCCATGCCTTAATATATGCCTTAGACCCAACATAGTTGAGTGACTTGCATAGAAAAGTAGTAAAATAACAGAGGCATAATTCAAATTAAATTCTTCTGACTCTAAGACTAACATTCTTCCCACAGCACCACCTATTACCTAAATTCTTTATTTTACAGAAAAGGAAATTGATTTCCAGAGAAATTAATCCATATATGACTTAATTTTTGAAGGTAAGTAGAAAAATAACATTTAAACTCAGTTCTGATTTCATATATACCAATCTTTCCACTGCTTCTAAACTGATACTAAAGCTAAGATAAATCCTTTTTTCCAACTGTATTGTTTTATTTTTCTGTAAAAGATTTTATTTTTCTTTTTTTGTCGAAGCTTTATATTTACAAAGCATAAGCATAGGTAATTTTTTCAACATTGATTCTTGTATAACCTTTTATTGCAAATTTTTCACTCCTTCCCTCCACCTCCTCCCCTAGATGGCAAGTAGTCCAATACATGTTAAATATGTTGAAATACTTAGATCCAATATATGTGTACATATTTATACAGTAATCTGGTTGCACAAGAAAAATTAGATCAAGAAGGAAGAAAAAGAAAAACTTGGAAACAAAAACAAAATGCAAGCAAATAACAAGAGAGTGAGAATGCTATGTTATGTTCCACCCTCTGTTCCCCTGGTTCTCTTTCTGGGTGTGTATGATTCTCTTCAGCACTGCACAAGTGGAACTGGTTTGAATCATTTCAATGTTGAAGAGAGCCATGTCCATCAGAACTGATCATCATATAGTCTTGTTGTTGCTCTGTATAATGATTTTCTGGTTCTGCTCATTTCACTTTGCATCAGTTCATGTAGGTCTCTCCAAGACTCAAATCATCCCGCTGGTCATTTCTTACAGAACAATAGTATTCCATAGCATTCATATGTCATAATTTATTCAGCCATTTTCCAATTGATGGGCATCCACTCAGTTTTCAGTTTCTTGCCACTACAAAGACGGCTGCCACAAAAATTTTTTGTATATGTGAGTCCCTTTCCCTCCTTTAGGATTTCTTTGGGATGTAATCCCAGTAGAAACACTGCTGCATCAAAGGGTATGCACAATTTGATAACTTTTTGAGCATAGTTCCAAATTACTTTCTGAAATTTGATGCATTCACAGTTCCACCAACGATGTACAGTGTTCCAGTTTTTCCACATCCCCTGCAACATTGATCATTATCCTAGGAAATCTTACAAGTATGTAGTAGTACAGAGTTGTCTTAATTTGCATTTCTATGAACAATAGTGATTTGAAGTACCTTTTCATGTGTCTACAAATAGTTTTGATTTTTTCATCCAAAAATTGTTTGTTCATAACCTTTGAACATATCAAGTGAAGAATGGTTTGAACTATTATAAATCTGATTCAATTCTATATATATTTTAGAAATGAGGGCTTTATTAGATCCTTTGGACATAAAAATGTTTTCCCAGTTTGTTGCTTCCCTTCTAATTTTGTCTGCCTTAGTTCATATAAAAACTTTTTAAGTTAATATAATCAAAATTTTCTATTTTGTGATCAATAATGATCTCTAGTTCTTCTTTGTCACAAATTCCTTCCTCCTCCACAGATCTGAGGGGTAAACTATCCTATGTTCTTCTAATTTGTTCATATTATCATTCTCTATGTTTACATAATGAACACATTTCGACCTTATCTTGGCATATGGTGTGGTGTGGATCTATGCCTACTTTCTGCCATATTAGTTTCAAATTTTTCCACCGTTTTTGTCAAATAGGGAATTCTTATCCCAAAACTTGGGGCCTTTGGGTTTATCAAGTACTAGATTGTTATAGTCATTGGTTATTTTGTTCTGTGAACCTAACCTATTCCACTGATCAACTTCTCTATTTCTTAGCCAGTACCAGATAGTTTTGTTGACCGCTGCTTTATAATATAGTTTTAGGGGAGTTAATTTGTTCTTTTTCTAGTTTTTTTAGTTGCAAGCCAAATTTATTGATCTTCTCTTTCTCTATTTTATGCAGGTATGCATCTAGACATATAAAATGTCCCTTTATTGCCGTTTTGGCTGCATCCCACAAATTTTGGTATTTTGTCTCATTATTGTCATTCTCTTGCATGAAATTGTTGATTGTGTCTATGATTTGCTATTTCACCCATTCATTCTTTAAGATGAGATTATTTCTTTTCCAATTTCTTTTTGGTCTATGTTCTCCTGGCCCTTTACTGAATGTAATTTTTATTGCATCGTGATCTGAAAAAAATGCATTTACTATTTCTGCCTTTCTGCATTTGGTTTTGAGGTCTTTATGTCCTAATATATGGTCAATTTTTGCATAGGTTCCATGAACTACTGAGAAGAAAGTATATTCCTTTCTGTCTCCATTTAATTTTCTCCAAAGATTTACCATATCTAGTTTTTCTAGCATTCTATTTACCTCTTTAACTTCTTTCCTATTTATTTTGTGGTTTGATTTATCTAGTTTTAAGAGAACAAGATTATTTTAGATCTCCCACTATTATAGTTTTGCTGTCTATTTCTTGTTGCATCTCTCAACTTCTCCTTTACAAATTTAGATGCTACACCACATGGTGCATATATGTTTAATATTGATATTGCTTCATTATCTATGGTACCCTTTAGCAAGATATAGTTTCCTTCCTTATCTCTTTTAATCAGATCTTTTTTTTTTCTTTTGGTCGATCTGAGATCAGGATGCCTGCCACTGCTTTTTTTACTTCACCTGAAGCATAATAGATTCTGCTCCAGTCTTTTACTTTTAATATATATATTGCTCTGCTTTAAATGTGTTTCTTATAAACAACATATTGTAGGATTCTGACTTTTGATCCAGTCTGCTATCCGCTTACATTTTATGGGGGAGTTCACACATTCACATTTACAGTTAAAACTACTAAGTCTGTATTTCCTGCCATCTTATTAATCCCAAATTATACTTTTCTATTTCCTTTTCCCCTTTCCCTCCTCCTCAGTATTTTACTTATGAGCCTACTTGCCTCAAGCAGTCCTTCCCCTTTAGAGAACCTCCTCCTTTCTTATACCTTTCCCCTACTATTTCTCTTTTCCCTTCTATTTAGCCTACCACTCCCCTTTTCCTCTTTCCTCTCCCACTTCTCTATAAGAAGAGAGATGTTTCTCAGTGAAACCAGATATGTCTAATAGTCTTTCTTTGGGCCAAATCTGATGAGAGTAAACGTCACACAGTATTTGTCACTCTCCTTTCTTTCCCTCAATTATAATGTTTTCTTTGCCTCTTCCTGAGATGTAAATTCCCTCATTTTACTTCCACTTTCCCCTTTTTTTCTGTTGCAATCCTCTTTCCATATCTAGTTTCTTTTTTATATTATAACAATAAAATCAGATTATACATGTACTCAATGTATACCCATGATAGAAATACAATTCCCAAGATTTTTTTTTCTTTTTACCTTTTTATGCTTCTCTTAAGTTCTATATTTGAAGGTCAAATTTTTGTTCAGCTCTAGTCTTATTGTCAAAAATAAATGGAATTCACCAGTTTCATTTAATGTCCATCTTCTTCCCTAAAAGAAAATGCTCATTTTAGCAGGATAGTTTATTCTTGGCTGCATTCCAAGACCCTTTGCTTTTTGGAATATCAAATTCCAGGCTTTTTGATCCTTTAAAGTGGAAGCTGCTAGGTCCTGAATGATCTTTATTGTGCTCCTTGGTATTTGAATTGTTTCTTTCTGGCTGCTTATAATATTTTTCCTTGGTCTAATAGTTTTCAAATTTAGCTATGATATTCCTTGAGGTTTTAATTTTGGGGTCTCTCTCAGGAGGTGTTTGGTGAATTTTTTCAATGGTCATTTTACCTTCTGTTTCTATGACATCTTGGCAGTTCTCTTTGATGATTTCCTGAAAAATAGTTTCTAGGCTCTTTTTTTATCATGTATTTCAGAGTCCAGTAATTCTTAGATTGTCTCTACTAGATCTATTTTCCAAGTCTACTGTTTTCCCAATTAGGTATTTTACATTTTTTCTATTTTTTTTTCTTTTTCTTTTTTTTTTTTTTTTTGGTTTTGCTTGACTGCCTCTTATCTTATTGAGTCATTCATTTCCATTTTTTCAACTCTGAATTTTAGTGAGTTATTTTTTCCTTTACTTTTTTTTTTTTTACTTATTTTTGTATTTGCCCAATTGAATTTTTAAATGAATTATTTTGTTCTATGGAATTTTTTCCATTTCACAAATTCTGTTTTTTAAGGAATTATTTCCTTTTTCTGTTTTGCAAATTCTGTTTTTTCTGGGAGTTTCTTTCTTTTTCGATTTTATCAAATTTATCTTTTAATGAGTTATATGTTTTTTTTTCCATTTTACTAAGTCTATTTTGTAGTGAATTTTCTTCAGATAATTTCTGTGTTGCCTTTTGCAGACCTTCTTGCAAATTTTTGATTTTCTTTCCTTATTTTTCTTATAGCTCTCTTTTAAGATCCTTTTCAATTTCTCCTAGAAGAGCCTTGTGTGATAGGGACTAGGTTATATCACTTTTTGCAGCTTTATTTGGAGAAAAATCTACCTTTAGTCTCCTCAGGGTTTAAAATTTTTTATTTTCTTTCACCATAAAAGTGAAATCATTAGAGTCCCCTTTGCTTTTTTACTCATTTTTTTAAAGTTAAGGTATCCCTTAGGGTAGGGGAGGTTTTTCAAGCTGCTGCAGCTTTGCTGAATCAGTGCTAATTCACTCCTGGTTTTCATAATTATTGTGAGGGTTGTAGAGGTCAGAGAGAAGCGTGTGTTGTCTCTGCCATCTTGGCTCCACCCCTGGAAGTCCTAAGCTTTTTATTTTTCAAAATAAACACATGTACAATTTTTCAACACTAGTCCTTGCAAAACCCTGTGTTTAAGATAAATCCTTAAAGTAAATCATTCAAAATTGGCTTCTAGAGACATTTTGTTGCCTTCAGCCTATTCTTGTTCTTAATCCTCTCCACCAACAAAGTGATCAACTTACATCAATAAGGCTTTCTCCACTGAAATTTATTCTTTCCATTTTTTGTCCTATAATAATTTCCATATCCTATATGTTATTATCTGTCAGCCGCTAAGTCATCTCTCCTACTCTCACATGAAATTTAAGGCCTGACTCATTGTCTTCCTCTTCACCACCTCCTCCTTTATACAAGATTTCATCATATATGCTGTCTCCTCAAACTTTCTTATCTATATTTATTAAGATTACTTAACTCCCAAGACCAAGAGCTTTTACATGTTATCTCACCTATACAAACATCTATACAATACCAAGGATGGAAATGTCCTTGGTATTGCAACTATCTACAAAAATACTGCTTCCATAATTAAGATATCTTAGTTTCACTTTTTGATCATAATCTCTTATCATTCCATCTCTCGATGTAATGGGCTGAAACTGAATTGATGCACTGAGGTCCGATCACTTAAGATTAATTATCAATTGGACAATACTCTATTACCATATGCTTGGAGAAGGAATGGCCTTGACCACTACTGTATGCAGGTTTGATCTGTTTAGCAAATAGGGAGATTGAGACAGAATTTGGATGGTGGAGTAGGACAAGCAAAGTGGCTTGGAGCTAGAGAAGAAAGAGGAGATCCCTGTGTCTGCAAGCTCTCCTCTCCCTTCAATAAAGAATAAAAATCAAGGACTTTCGCTTTTCCTGATATGGCTGATTTTAAAGTATCCAGGGTGTTAACACCTCTATATGCTTTATTCATCTTATACCAATCCTTCATCCTCACTATGATTCTCTATCTCTATTCCTCAATATATAATCACATATAACCACACCATTACCCAAGCTCTATATTGACTATTATTCATTGTCAATACTGACCTTTTAATTAACTACTTCATCATTGCACTAACCTCTATTCTTGAATCCTTTTGCCTTGTCCTAACATTGTTTATGTATTTCTGATTCCAAACCCTGGAATCCTCCTTCATACTGTTCAATTATTTCATGCTTATTAATGGGCATCGTTAAAGGAAATTAAATAATTATGCTTACTGGCCCCACTGCAAATCTATATTACCAAATATTAACTGGATTCTCACTGCAGCAAGGAAGTATTTTTCCTTTTTCTTAATTGATTTCTTATTTCAGTCTTCATGGCATGTTTTCCAAAAAATTCTCTTTTACTTTCAAGCTTTTCATCTCTCCTTGCATTCTCACACTTGGGAAACTTACTTCATCCTTTACTGAGATAAAAGAAGTCATTCTTCATATTTTCTCTCCTTCTTGCACATTTCACATATTATATCTTGACATTCTCCTACATTTTCTCTTTCTTTATTTCCATTTACTTCAGTTTTGGGTAAGAGTAACAATTTTCTTTATAAAGGTCAATTTTTCTACATGTGCCCTTTAACCCATACATTCCCACATTTTCTCAGAAAATTTCCCCTCAGAATCATCCCCTTTTTCTTCCTTTCTTTAAATCTCTTTCTTTCTCTATTGACTACCTCCTTTTCCATACACTTGCCTAAGTCACTTCATCCTTAAGAAACTCTTTCAAAACTTAAGGACTTTTATATTGTGTGACATTATGGTTTGGACGTTTTAGTGATGTACAACTCTTTGTGATCCCATTTTGGGGTACAAATACTGTAGTAGTTTGCCATTTCTTTCTCTAAGTCATCTTGCAGAGAAGGAAATTGAGGCAAACTAGGCTGAGTAGCTTACTTAGGCTCACACAACTAGTTGATATCTGAGGATTATATTTGACTACAGGACATTGAGTTTGATAGAGTTTAAAACTCTATCCAGTGTACCAACAAGCTTGTTTTTGTTTGTGTTTTTTGATCTTATTTTGTTTTGTTTTACAAACTAACTGGTCTAAGAATTTTAAACATAATTTTCTGTAACATTCTTCTTAGGACACTCTGTGGTTTCCCTTACTTTTTTGTCAGTTCAGCATTCCACATGGTACTAGCTGTTTTCCTAGGAGCTGTGTGAATAAAATATCTTTCAACACATGCTCTGTGTCTTTCTCCAGATCTGAATGGAATGTTGCTCTTCATATTCTCTGCAGGAGAACTGACAGGCAATGGGAGAGGAAGTTGGAGAAAGTCAAGGAAGAGATGAAAAGGAAAAGGGAAACAAAGGAAAGGAGAGGGAAAAGCAAAAGATAAAAAATTGTTAAATGTTTTATCTCATAGACTAACAGATAGATAGTTATCTATGTGGGAATATGTGAAAACCAGAGTCACATTAATTCTCATTGCTACCACAAATATAATATGAAATGATCCTAGGAGAATCAGAATAAATAAATGTATTAATCTTAATCTGATTTTTCTGAAGAAAATAGGCATTGTCATTATTTCTAAAATGGAACTAAGCTTATTAGTGTGACACTGGACACAATGCAAAATTTCCTGAATATTATTGCTGAATCTTTATGAGAAAAATTACCTTTCTAAAGCAAATTGCCACCACTAAAATCACATGGCACATTGCATCTTATTTATTTCCCTCCCACAATACTACCTTTTAAATAATAGAGGAACCTTTAAATATATCAGTTTTAAAGCATTAAACTTAATATTGTCCCAAATGTATATTATATATATATATATATGTATATATATATATATATGTATATATATATATATATTCCATCTATGCATACAAATGAATATTTATATTTTATACGCTAAATAGGAAGGAGCCCTACCAAATTCCTTTTGTGACACAAAAATGGTGGTGATACCTAAAATATGGAGAACCAAAACACAGGAAGACAAATTTCCCAAATGAAAATTCATGCAAAATTTTTAAATAAAATAGTAACAAAGTGATTACAACAATTTATCATAGTTTACTACATTATGACCAAGTGGCATTTATACCAGGAATGCAGCAATAGTTCAATGCCAGGAAAAAATCAGCATAATTGACCATATCAATAACAAAAATAACATAAATCTCAATAGATTATTTTAATAGATGCATGAACAGTTTCTGACAAATACAGCAACCATTGATATTAAAAAAAAAAACTAAAAAGCATAGGAATAAATGAAATTATCCTAAAAATGATAAGCAGCATCTATCTAAAACCATCAGAAAGAATTATATGCAATCGAAATAAGCTAGATTTATTCCCAATTAGTTCAGGCATAAAAAAAAGATACCTATTATCACCACTACTGTTCAATACTGTACTAGAAATATTAGCTTTAGCAATGAGAAGAAAAACTGAGTGAATTAAAAGATGTAATGAGGAAACAAAACTATCCCTCTTTACAAATAATTGAAGGATATTCTTAGAAAATCCTAACGAATCAACTAAAAAACTACTTGCAACAATTAACAACTTTTAGCAAATTTGCAGAATATAAATTAAACCCATATAAATCAGTGACATTTCTATCTATTAACAACAAAGTCCAGCAGCAAGAGACAGAATGGGAAATTCCATTTAAAATAATTCTAGATAATATAAAATAATTGAGAGTCTACCTGCCAAGAGAACCCCAGGAATTATATAAATACAATTACATAATGCTTTTCACACAAATATGATCATATCTAAACAATTGAGGAAAATATCAATTGTTCATGGGTAGCCCATTGTAATATAATAAAAACGACAATTATACATAAATTGGTCAACTTATTCAGTGCCATACCATTCAAATTGCCCAAAAAAATCATCTTTATAGAGCTAGAAAATGTAACAGCAAAATTCATCTGGAATAACAAAAGGTCAAGAATATCAAATGAATTAATGAAAAAAGAAAAGCAAAGGAAGTTTGCCTGGTCATATCAGATCTATAATTGTATTATTAAGTGACAGTCATCAAAACCATTTGGTGTGGGCTAAGAGAGTGATGGATCACTGCCATCAGTTTAGTATATAGACACAATGACTATCAAACAGTAGCTTGATAAACCCAAAGACTCTATCTTCTAGGATAAGAAATCACTATTTGAGGAAAAAGAAAAGAAAAATGGCTGAGAAAACTGGAAAATAATATGGCAGAAAGTAGGCATAGATCAACATTTCATATAATATGCCAAACAAGATCAAAATGGGTACATGATTTAAACATAAATGGTGATACTATAAGCAAATTATCAAAGAGAGGAGAAAGGAGGAATTTATGACCAAGGAAGAATTTGAGAACATTGTTAAATACAAAATGGGTAATTTGATTCTATCAAATTAAAATTTTGCATAAACAAAACCAATACAGCCAAGATTAGAAGAAGAGCAGAAACTAGGGAGGAGGGGAGAGTAGTCAGTGGAAATTTACAGCTAGTGTTTCTGATAAAAGTCTTGTTTTTAAAATGTTTAGAGAACTGACTCAACTTTATAAAAATAGACATAATTCCCCAAATGATACATAGTCAATATGAACACTCGGTTTTCAGATGAAGAAATTAAAGCCATCTGTGAGAATACACACACACACACACACACACACACACACACACACACAAAATCACTATTAATTAGAAAAATGCAAATTAAAACAATATAATATGTAATACCTCACACTGATCAGATTGGCTACTATGAAAGGAAAAGATAAAGATAAATGTTGAAGAGAATGTGGGAAAACTGTAACACTAATGTTGGCAGAGTTGTGAAATGATTGTACCATTCTAGAAAGTATTTTGGAATTGTGCCATAGGGCAATAAAACGGCAAACCTTTTGATCCAGCAGTTCCACTACTGGAATTTGGAATTCAAAATCTCACAAAAGTGAATATTAAAGACTATTTTTACATGTTATTGGAAAAAAATAAAATATTCTTAAGTGGAAAAAAAGAAAAAGAAACAATTTGTGTAACTACAACACAAATAGCACTACTAATTTAAATGAAATACATAAATAATTACAATTTTTTTTAATTCACAGATTAAAAGGACAAGAAATGGAGATTTTTTAAAAGTAGCCCAGTCTTAGGAAAAGGAAATTCAAGAAACGAGAAGAAACTTTCAAAGAGGAAAACATGGGACTATATCATTTATTAGTGTATTCCACTAAATATCCAAAGAAAAAAATAATTCCAGAAAAACCATATTTAAAATCTTAAGAATCAAAGGAATAAGTGGGCATTTCTCAATATGATATAATTAATCTGTTGAAAACTGAGATTTATAATTATAAATTTGAAGAAAGTATTTCTTTCCAATAGGACCAAGCATAAAGCAGCAATTTTCAACATCACTTATTGTATATGCAATTATTAAATTTCTACATATAAGCAAATATAAGAAAATAACTTGTGGAAGTAAGAATAGGCAAAAAGTAAAAACATTGCCATTTTTAATATAATAATAATAATAATTTATTATATATTATTTATTAAACATGACATGATATATATTATTACTGTATATAACATACATATTATTTATAATAACTTGTAATAAATATAATTATTTAAACAACCTCAGTGATGCAATTTAAAACAAAAGAAACAATCATTTCAAGAAAGTAACACACTATAGAATGGACCTTTATAATTAATAAACCTTTCCACCTATTGAAAAGTAAAATGAACATAAGAAAACAAATTTGATTCATAATAATTAGAGAATGCATAAAATATCTGCGAATTTATTTACAAACATATGTGCAAGAATTACATGCAAACACATTTGTCTATAGTGACTTTATACTGATGTAGCATCTGGTATAGAGTTTGTCAGCTGCTTATTCTGAAATCTGATTCACTAACCCCAAAACTGCACTATCACTGGTTGGTTGTTGTCCATTCCTGAAAAGGACCAGAATGACACCACTATGTTAAAGTACAGTTACAGTATGTAACACAGTCTGACTGTGGCTGCTCAGACCAATGTGCGCTTGGAATGCTCTGCCATACAACATAAATATTCCATGTGAACATTTGTGGCTTCTCTAATTTTGATCATCTCATGTTTCTTTTGAGCTAATTCAATTTTCCTTTGCTCATAGAGCCCACCTTTCTGATAAGGGCACACCTTGCTGGGAGGTACTGTGCCAGTGTCTCCTTTGTCAGGCAATTAGTTCTAAAATTCTTAAGAAAGTCCTTGAAAGTATTCTTGTATCACTTTTTTTTACCACCTTATGGGCATTTGCTCTGTATGAGTTCTCCATACTTTTTTTTTTGAGGGAAGCATACATCTGGCATTTGAACAATGTGACCAGCCCAATGTGCTCTCTGCAGTACAGTTGGAATGTTTGACAGTTTTGTTTAATAAAAGACCTCAGTGTCTGGTATCTTATCCTGCCAGTGATCTTCAGAATTTTGCTAAGACAATTCAAATGGAAAATATGCCTGGTTTTAGCAGATATGGTTTGTATGGCTGTGACCCAAAGATCTATCTATCTCTATAGTTCATGAGTTCCTACTGTTGTTCTTCTTAATCTTCCTTTGCTATTTTGCTTTTCTCTTTCAAATTGGAGGGGTGAAACAGAGTGGAACAAAGCATCTCTGAGAGATTTCACGTATCTCAAAATAGAATCCTAGATATTTTCTTCATCCAGTCCACAAAAAAAATGTCTGCCTTCTAATCAGTAGCTTCCATGAAACCTACATGTCAATTGCCTGCTTCTGATTGCCTCTTCTTAATTGATTTCCTGTTTGATTCTTCATTTTCTTATAACTCAGAACCTTTAGATGTTTCCGTGACTTGTTTTGCTTTGAGTAAAATTCATAAATTTAACTTTCTGCCAATTATGAAACAGTCATTAATTAACTTTCTCATACTTTAAAACGATATTTTACTTATCATTCAATAAAGTTTAACTTCTCATGCTTTAAAACCACTTAAAACCAAATTTACTAAGAAAACACAGTGACCCACACACTCATTCACTTACCTGCTCTCAAATGATGTCATATCCCTATTTGTTTCTCTTAGGTCTATTCTCATATTTTCATGGAAGAGAAATGTATTTTTAATAGACATACTTTGTCTATTTTTCAACAAAAGGTCTTTTCTACCAATTTCATCAAATATCCCTTAAGAAATAAGAAATTAGTTCATTTTTTGCTTCAGATAATTTGTTTTCTGCCCCAAAGTTCTTTTTCTGCATCTTTATGCAACCAAACTATTTACATAAAAATGAAATTGCCTTAAAATAACATAGCTAAAATTCTGATACTACCTAAATTAATTTATAGATTCAGTGCTATTTTTATCAAACTATAAAAGAATTAGCTTATAGAACAAGACAGAGTAATAATGGGATTTATTTGAAGAAACAAAAATCAAGAGTCTAAGAGGAAATCATGATTTTTAAAAAGGGGAAAGAAGGGGACTTGCAGCATAAGACCTTAAACTATATTACAAAGTAAGAACTATCACAACTATTTGGTACAGATTAAATGATACAAAAGCTTATCAGTATGTAACATCATTTTCAAAAGCCTCTCTCAAAGAACAGTTATTGTCTGTTCAAGAGTTAATAGAATCGTGAGAGATTCTCAATTTAACTGTAATTTTGCAACTACCCATCATTGTTGAAGAATGACTGAGATACAATGAGAAAAGAAATGAAAAAAGAACTTTTCTGAGAAAATTATTTTATATCTTATCTTACAAAGAACATAGATAATTCTTCAATCATTCATAAATAATTTGCTAAATAACTACTTTTTAAAGACTCTTATATTAAGAGGCTTAGGATATAAGAAAAAAAATATAATAATCCCCTCTCACAAATTTTACATTTTAATGGTGAAATAAATACATATGCAATTACATGCAGCATAAATGTACTATGAAAAAAACAGAAGTAATCAAAGTAGTTATAATGTAATTTGGGAGGAGAACGACTAACATTTGAGGAGGCATGATCAGAAAGACTTCATGATGAAGATGGTACTTAAGCTCCAGAAAATTCTAAGGAGTGAGTACATTGCAGGCACATATGTATGTGTTTGTGTGTATATCTATGTGTGTGTGTGTGTGTGTGTGTGTGTATGTGTGTGTGTATACATATATTATATATATGGGGGTCAGATAAGACAAAGGCACAACTATGAGAGATGAGTAATCATAAAAGAATTATAAGAGTATTAGTTTAGCTGAATAACAAAGCACTTGAGTCAAAGTAAGGTTCAATGATTCTTACATGATGGTTTGGAGCTAGGTTGTAGAGGACATTAAAAATAAACAGATAGAAATAAAATAAACGTTTTATTCCATGAGTAATATAAAACAATTGACTTTAGTAGCTATGCCAAGAGAACCAATTGAAACTCAAACAAATCTATGTTCTCTGTCACAATATGGCAAATATGGAAATATATTTTGCATGACTGCGCATGTATAATCTATATCAATTACTTGCCCTCTCAAGGAGAGGGAAGAAGATAGGGGGAAAAAAAACTTGGAAATGATTTTTTTTTTTAAAAATCCAAATAGTAAGAATTGTTTTACAAGTAATTAGATAAGATAAAAACAGAGGTCAGAAAAGAAAAAAAAAAGAAATAATTCCATAATTATATGCTTTCAGAATAATCTTACTGAAAAAATAAAGATGACTAACTAAGCTCTTTCTTGCAGCTGATAACATTATGAATTATTTGTGTAATATTTTTATTTGTTACCCTGTTAATAAATAGTTTAGGCAATAACTTTGATACTTATTTTAGAATAGGAGCTGGGGATGGTAAGGGTGATAGAGATAGCTCAATAAATAAACACACACATAAGCAAATGCATTTGCGAAAACAGATTTTTTTAAATTAATAAATCAATAACACTTAATAAACAATATATAGTGATATATAGTAGGATTAGTTGGTAAATTAATTGTTATAGTTTTAATCATTAATGTAGAAGTATCAGAATGTTTTCTTGAATACTTTAGAATTTGAGAAAAAATGAAAAAAGAAAATGAACCATTAAACAGAAGAGTAATAATTCCACCTGGGCAACACATGATCCTCTTGACTCTAAAAGCTAACTAGAATTGAAACAGATCAGGTATACAAGGTATAGAACAACATGAACATTAGTGGTATAGTTTCAATTAAGGATAACTCTGAATAAGAAGTCTTTTTTTTTTTCAACAAATACCTGCTAAAACTGGAAACTGATTTGGAAGAAATTGGTTTAAACCAATGTCTCATGCCATATAGCATGGAAATCAAAAAATGAATACCTGATATATTTTTGTGGGATTTTTTAAAAATCATATCATAAAGAGCTTATAGCAACAGAAAAGAGGATACTTTTTTCCAACTAGAGAAAAGGGATATTCTCTTACTTAAATAGACATAGAGGAAGTCACTGGAGACAACATGGTCAATTCAAATTACATATTTAATAATGGCCATGTTCAGAATCACCCTTCTCAATTCCAGTGAGGCATATAGAGTATTGGGGTTTGCTTGTGGTCATATATATGTCTCATCACTTTTAGTATGTATGATGAAGAATTAACCCATTTAGTGACTATAGCAACAGAAGAGTTAATGTCTCAATGGATGCATGAAATATATCTCATGACAAAATATCACTATCCTTTCTTCTAGTCAAGCTATAAATTATACAGGGCTGTTTTTGAACTTTGGTAAAAGCTGTTTGAGAGTGGAGATAGCACCATGAAGCAGATGTCTTCTCTAGTGATACTTCAGTCTGGGTTTTGCCTCTTGTGTTTCTTTCCACAATAGAAAAGAAATCAAGCAACAACCTCAATATAGAAAAGAACAGGATGTGGCAGTGAACTTGGAAGAGCTAATGTCCAGAAGTCTGTTTTTTTTGTAACATCATTGTCCTTTGCAATAGTCATTGTGGCATCCACAGGTATGTTTGGTTGAAAGAGATACAGCTAATCTTGAACACAAAACCAACTGGGTATGAAGTTCATAGGAGAGTCAAATTGTCATGGCTACTACACAGATGTAAAATGTGAAATGCCTAAGCAACAACTTGACAAATGCCTTCATATTCTCATGAAATTTAAGGATAATCTTTGCAAAAGACTGCAATATAGTGGATGCTAGGTGGTACAGTAGATAGAGCACCAACCCTAAAGTCAGAAGGATCTGAGTTCAGATCTGGTCTCAGACATTTAATACTTCCTAGCTGTGTGACCCTGGGCAACCCATTTAACCCCATTGCCTCAGCAAAACAAACAAACAAATAAATAAATAAATGAAATCATGCATAGTAGTTGCATTATTGAATCATGTTTATCCATGACTTGGGCTCAATATTTTTTGATATAGAAGTATATATAGTTAGAAATAAACTCCCCCATGCTGTAAAATTATATATTGTGTGCATTTATTGAATTCATTCTTCAGGGATAAATTAGAAAGGAGTCACGAGTAAATCATAGGGCAGTGGAGTGGGAAGGAGTGGGGGAATTCAGAATCCAAAAAGTATAAAAACAAGAAGCTGAAGATTCCTCATTAGAAGCACATTCTTCTAGGACTGAAACCTGACCAAAACCATGGTTAGGTATGGAACTTGGAGTAGCTTCAAGTACCCCTAGTTTTTTTAATTACCCAGCAGCATTTCATCAAATTTATACATCAATATAACTAGAATAAGTGAACTAGAAAAATAAAATATTTGTAGAAAATTTCTCATAAAGCTCTGATATACAGAATTTATTGCGAACTGACTCAATTTTTCTATTGCCTTTTAGAAATGATACTTTTAAGTTACTTAGATAAAAGTCCTAGAAATTCAAATAAGTATTGAAACAATAACATGAGTAAATTTATTTTACTCATTAAGATATTAAATAAAGTCAAGGAACTTATCATTATTCTTTGCTGCATATCACCTACCAATCTCAGCAAGATAAGAGCCATTATCCAAAAGATAAAATAGTCAAAGGATGCTAAAATAAATTTCTCAAAATAATAAATGCATGCTGTCAACAAAAAGAAGAAAATATTCCAAATCACTATTAATAGGAAAATTAAAACTCTCATTAAGTTGGTTAAAATGATAAAAAAAAAAAATAAGATACTGACAATTACCAGAATAGCTGTGGAAACAGAGACATATATTCATGCATTGTTGATTGGATGTGTTAATTGATTCAAACATTCTGGAAAGCTATGCACAAAAAATCATGAAATAGTAGTTAGTCGTTGACTAAAGAAATGTGATTACTAAATAAAAATTCTAAAAAAAATAAGTTCAAAGAATATGAAAAAACCCAAATGTTCCAAAATATTTAAAGCAGCACTTTTCATTATAGTAAAACAAAGAAAACTCTGAAAACAAAGTGAATAGCCATCAGCTGAGGAATGACTGAAATATTCTGCTATATGAATATAATGGAATATAATCGTCCCATAAGAAATGACAAAAGGGATGAATTCAGAGAACTATCATCACTGAAATGACCAATCACAATTCCAGATAATTGATGTTGAAGTTTTATCAGGTCGGTGACAGACTGGAGATGAGGAATGGGACATACATTTTCAAGCAAGACCAATGTATTGCTTTATTTTGCTTGAATCTATTTATTTATTACATTAGAGAGTTTTGTTGGGAGTGGGGAAGAAGACTTATAGAAGTAGTGATAGTGATAAAGAAAGAAAACACTGTCAATACAACATTAAGAATGCACAGAAGAAAGTTAAAATAAGTTCATAAATTGATTTTTTTAAAGGAAGCAAGAAATCCTTTGTTTTGCCATGTTAAATTTATTTTATATTATAACAAAAATAAGTTATAGGTAATATATTCAATTTTACATATAATCCTTTTGAAATTTTTCTTGGTATGTACAAAATTTTTTTCTTTATTGATATTAGTCAAAGTCACAACTAAAAATAAAATGAAAAAGAGAGTACTTCACTAGATTTATGCCTGGAGATGCTACCCAGATGGTTATATTCCATAAATACATACACACACACACAAACACATACACACACACACACACACACACACACACACACACATACACAAGCACTTTAATTTCCTTGGTCAGTGAGAAGAATGCAATTTCTGAAAAAGCCTTGCACTTAGAACCAGGTAAATGTCACCTTCAAAGAATAAATTACTCCATTTGAAAAGCCCTTTAAGATAACTGAATGACAAGTGAGAAGATTCCACTCGGGGATACTAACACTACTCAATGCTAACACTATTCAGTTTTCCTTTCTGACTCTTAGAGGGAGCTTCCCTTCATTTAAAAAATAAAAGAAGTTTGAAGAATTTCCAAGCACATGAAGTCTTAGTCATAGATTGATTCTCTCATATAAAGATTTCCATTTCAATACTAGCATGCTTCCAGGCTGTGAAACAAATCTTTTCCATTTTCATGAATATAAGCAACTTTATTCAAATCTAGTCCCTGAAAGAAAGTGCTGTCTTTCTATTATAGCGATGCTATCTAATTGTAAATGTTGTGGTACAGAATTGTGATTTGGTTTGGATTTTCCCCTAAAGTTATTTTAGGTGATATAAAAACACATTTTACATACCTTAATAAAAATCAGGTAAGTCATGGGTTCCTACTCTGATCAATTGGTTATATAAACTTGTTTGAGATGTTTTGTAATAAAGGTGATTTTTTTTTGGCAAAGTAAAGTTGATTCTTTTTGAAGTATACAGGCCTAAATTATAGCCTAACTTGTTTTACTTAGCATCAGTTTAAACAAATTTCTTAAATTTTACAAATGCTGAACTATTTGCGTATATTTTGTAAATTCCTTTTAGTAGCTATAAAAATGGAAAGATAACCAGCATACTCAAGTTAAAATCTGAACTTTTCCACTTATAACAAATGGGTCTATAGACAAGTCATTTAAATACTCTGAGCCTCAGTTTTCTTTTCTGTAAAATTAACTACTGTTTAAAGTATCTTCAGATCCTAAATCTCTGACCCTATTAATTTATTACTAAAGCCCTGATTAGTAAATGATCTAAAAAGGATACTTGTTAAAATTGAATAATGTGCATCTTTTGATATTTTTGAGTATCATGTCTGGGTAAGAACTAACTATTTAAAGATGGCTGAGAGCTCTCTTATTTTAGATGCCCCCTTCTTAACCAATTTCAAACTTCCTATATTTGTTTTTTTTTTCTTTTTCTTTTATTGTGTTTATTTAATATTTCCCCAATTACATTAAAAACAATTTTTTTACATTTGTTTTTAAAATTTGGGGATTCTCCTTTATTCTCACCCACAATTAAGAAACAGTGTATGAAATATGCAAAACATTTCCATAAAAGTCAAGTTGTGAAAAACACATCAATTTCCCACACTAATAAATATAAAAACCCTCAAGAAAAATTAAGTTAAATAGAAAAAGAGAGCTAGAGAAAGAGGGAATGTTTCAATCTGTATTCAGACACAATCAGTTCTTTCTCTAAGAAAAGTATAGAACTTTTCAGCATAAGTTCTTCAGAGTAGATGTGGATGATTGTACTACTGAGAATAGCAAAGTCATTTAAAGCTGGTCATCCCAGTATATTGCTATTATTAGGATACAGTATATTTTATTTTGCTTGAGTTTATAGAGTACTTCCTAGGATTTTTTTGAGAGGATCCTGTTCATCATTTTCCATAAAACAATAATATTCCTTCACAAATCCATACTGTAGTTTATTGAGCCATTCCCCCAATTGATAAACATCCCCTCAATTTCCATTTTTTATTTTTTTGCCCTGAGAAGAGAGCTTCTGTGTTTTTGTGCTTTTCCCCAAAATCTCTTTTGATATTCATGCCTAGTAGTGGTGTTGTTAGGTCCAAGTGATGCTCTTTGAGTGGTCTAGATTCTTGGTGGTCTAGAGGTTAGTGGCTATAAGAGAGTTGTTAAGAACCCCCTTTAAATTGGTTGCAGATTTTAGAAGTGAAAGAATTCACTCATTTCCGAATATTAGTTGTAAAATGAAAGTTTATTGTTAAATAGAAATCAGTTTACTGCCTTCTATAGTGGCAGATCTATGGAAAATGGAGTTTTGCTCTGAGAATGCAGTTCTCAGTGGACAGAAAGTCCTGGCAGCTGAGTGAGCTACCAAGGTCCATCTGCAAAGACTTCAGTTGACGGAAGCTTGGGTGTCTTGGTGGGGGTTGGGAAGCCTGAGCAGATCAGAACCAGTGGGGGCTGGGAGGCCCAAGCAAGTCAGAATGGGGTCTGGGACAAGCCTGGATCTCCTATTGGAATTTAAAGGGATGCTTTTTGACCAGGATTTGTAATTGAATCAAAGGCTCTGGCATCCTGGAAAGACAATTTGTCTGGGGAGGATATGCCTCAGCTAGGAGGGTCTGAGAATCTGAAAGGAATCACAGATCAATAGGAAATACAGTTTCTTAAAGAGACAACAACCCATTTCACAAGGATAAGTATGAATTTATAGCTCTTTGGGCACAGATCATATCTTTTGATTATTTATCAATTGGGTCATGGCTCATTTATTATAAATTTGACTCAGTTCCCTCTATGTTTGAGAAATGAGGACTTAATCAGAGAAACTTGCTCCAATTTTTTTTTTACAATTACTATTGCTACCTATATCCTCTCCCATTTATTCTTTCTCTCTTTCACCCTTTCCCTCTCAAAAGTGTTCTGGTACTGGCCATTCCCTCCCCCAAAATGCCCTTTTGTGTTTCACCTTCCTCCCTTTTCCATGTCCCATTCCCCTCCTATTTTCCTGCAAGGTAAGATACATTTCTATATCCCTATTGAGTATGTATGTTATTTCCTATTTGAGCCAATTCTGGTGAGAGTAAAGTTCACTAACTCCCCCTTTCCTCTCTTTTTCCCCTCCTCTATAAAAGCTTTTTTCTTGACTCTTTTTTATGACAGTTAATTTACACCATTCCACTTTGCCCTTTCCCTTTTCTCAGTACAATCCTCTCTCATCCTTTAACTTCATCATTAAAAAATATATTATCCCTTCATATTCAACTCAACTCCTATAGCCTCTGTCTATATATACTCCTTCTAACTGCCATAATATTAAGAAAGTTCTAATGAGTTATAAGTACTCTCCCATGTAAGAATGTACAAAGAGGAACAGCTAGTTGGTGCAACAGATAGAGAACCAGTTCTGAAATCAAGAGGATCTTGAGTTCAAATCTGGCCTCAGACACCTAACACTTAACCCTGGACAAGTCACTTAACTCCAATTGCCCTAACCAAAAAAAAAAAAAAAAAAGTAAATAGCTCTAAACCTTATTAAGTCACTTATGATGTCATATTCCTGATTACCTCCTTATGCTTTTCCAGAGTCCTGTATTTGAAAATTAAATTTTCCATTCATCTCTGGTCTTTTCATCACAAATGCTTGAGAATTCTCTATTGCATTGAATGCACCTTTTCCCCTGAAGGATTATACTCAGGTTTTCTGGATAAAAGATTTTTGGTTGTAATCCTAGCTTCATTGCTCTCTGGAATATCATATTCCAAGCCCTTTAGTCCTTTAATGTGGAAGCTGCTAAATCTTGTGTTATACTAACATGGCTCCACTGCACGTGAATTCTGATGTTTGCAATATTTTTCCTTGATCTAGGAGTTGTGGAATTTGGATATAATATTCCTGGGAGCTTTCATTTTAGGATTTCTTTCAGAGATCATTGGTGAATTCTTCCATGTCTGTTTTACCTTCTAATTCTAGACTAGCAGGGCTGTTTTCCTTGATAATTTTTTGAAAGATGATGTCCAGGCTCTTTTTTTGACCATGACTTTCAGATAGATCAATAATTTTTAAATTATCTCTCCTGAATATATTTTCCAGGTCAGTTGTTTTTCTAATGAGATAGTTCACATTTTTCTATTTTATCAATTTTTTTGGTTTTGCTTTATGGTATCTTGATTTTTCATAAAGTCATTAGTTTCAATTTGCTCAATTCTATTGAGGAATCATTTTTCACAGTGAGCTTTTGTACCTCCTTTCCTGATTGTCTCATTTTGCTTTTTAAGACATTCTTTTCATTAGTTTTTGTTTTTTCTTTTGTACCACTTTCAATTATTTTCCTAACTTTTCCTCTATCTGTCTTACTTGATTTTCAAAATCCCTTCTGGGTTTTTCCCATGAGTCCAATTCTTATTTTTCTAGGAGGCTTTGGATATAGGAGCTTTAATTTTGCTGTCATCATCTTAATGTGTGTTTTCATCTTACTTGTCAACATAACAATGTTCAATGGTGAAAAACTTTTTGTTGCTTCATTTTCCTAGCCTCTTATTTGGCTTTAAACACTTGGACTTTGTTTCCAGAGTGAAAGGTGCAATATCCCAAGCTTCAGGGGGTCTTTGCAGATGTTTAAAGAGATCCTTCTAGGGACCTGATCTTTAGCACGTTTCTGCCCCGAAGCTGTTAGGAATCCCCCTGTAACTGTAAGATTTAGTGTGCTAAAATACAGCCTCCAGCTTTGCTGATGCTGGGGCCAGCGAGGTTGGGGTCAGGGTTGCCAGTGTAACCTGCACTAGGACTGAACACTGGACTCCAACACCATTGCCACATACTCTCTCTTCCTAACTTTCCTTCCAATTCCTCCCTGGGGTCTCTGGGCCAAGAGGTCCAGAAGTTCTAGCATTGCTACTGATTCAGAGGACCCAGCTCTCTGACTCTGTGATCCAGGCCATGGATGGGGCTGAGGCTGGGCCTGGGCAGAGACAGAGCTGCACTGGATTTGGAAATGGGCTCCCATCTTGGTTCCACAGACCTTTTCTGCTGACCTTTTAGGCTCTCTTTGGTGTCTCTGGACTGAGAGGTCTGAAAGCCTCCAGCACTGCCACTGATTCAGAGTTGGAATGGAGCTAGATCTGAGTCTAGGACTGCAGACTGCACCTTGGGCTCCCACCCTGATGTCACAGACCTTTCCTTCTGAGCTTTCAAATTATCTCTGGCTGGAAAATGTTCTACTCCATCTTTTTGAGTGTTCTGATGCAATAAATTTTGTTTAGAGTCATTTTTGAGAGAGATTTGGAGCAATTTGGGCGGGGGGGGGTGTATAAGGGAGGGAGAATTAAGTGAGTTTCTGCCTTTAATCAGCCATCTTGACTCTGTCCCTCCTGCCCTTTTTCTTCTGAATTTAGGTCTCTGTCCAGTAGCAGGGATAAAAATATCACCAGTGTCTCCAGTGGCTTCAGCTTTTTGGTTAACATTTCATAGTCCTTAATAATGTTTTCTATAATCTTTTTGTCAGTATTTCCTGAGGCCAGGTGAATTACCAGAAATAGATTATCTAGAAGTCATTTTTGGTAATCTTTTAGAGGTTTTCTCTTCTCTCTTAGAATATCAGAGTTTTTATTGATTTTTATTAGTTTGAAATATAGTTCCTTCAGCAGTGATTAGCAGAAATACATCACTACTAGTAACATAAAAGTTATACTGTATCTTTTTTTTCATTTTTCTCTGAATGGATGACCTCTTACCTGGGCATATCTATGAGTCCATATACTCATTCCTTAGTAGACAAAAATATGTTTATCTTGCTCCTTCTTGTTCTGAAAAAAGAAAAATAAAACATTGTATTTGTTTCTCAGTTCCAAGTTATCAGTGATCCTTTCCCCTTCTTTGTAACATTTTCCTTTCTAATCTCTTTTAACAAGTCAGGATTCCTCTCTCCACTTTTGAGCCTTTCTCTTCTTTGTTTTCTTACTGAAGCTTTTCTTTTACTTATTTGATTATTTTAAAGGAAATTTTGATAATTGATAATTTTGTTTGATAATTTGGAGCAGAAAGGTTTTTTTGCATATCCCTTTAGGGGATCTATCTTCTAGAAGAGAGATTAGCTATATTCCCTTAAAAAAAAAAAAAAACTTACAATTCCCCCATGAATATGTCAGGCAGAGTAGGCATTTAGTTCAAAGTGAAGGCATTCAAAAAGTTATCAGTTAAAAGAGCAGCAACAAAAATATTTTATCCATAGGTCGAGGTCACAATCTCTCAAAATACATACAGTATGTATAAGAATGGAAACATCTCAACAACACATATGGAGAAGCAGAGTCGTATAATACAAATGTAGCTCTGAGGAAGGTCTACAAACAAAGAAAATATATGTCGTGAAGGAATATATATGGAGGGATTTATGTCTCTATCACTTCAAGATTACTGATGCTTTCTAATGCTATCATTGAGCTAATCCAATTGGTGCTGCTTACTGCTTAACTCTTATTTTCACTAAATGTTTTCTTTCTCTTCATAGAATGATATTCAGCAAAACATATACCACTTCCCAAATGCTTCTCTTCTACATTCCCTGACAGACTCTATCTGTCTAGTAGATGCTGCAGTACTAGACACTGTACCCTGCACTGGACTTTGATTGGCTCTAGTATCTGTTGGCTCTCAATTCTGACTCATCTAAAATACTGGCTACTCTCAGGAAAGAAAGGGCTTCTCCGCCATGCTTCCTTAGCTTAAAGCTTATACATAATTACTTTTTTCACTATTTTAGAAAAAGCAAAATATCTTTGCCCTATAACCTATCTTATTTCCTGAAAGTCTTCATCCCTAAAGTGTCCCATGTCTCCAGAAAGACATTGTCTGACCATATGTCAAGCCCTTTCAGAGAAAAATCATGCTATTCCCAGAGAAATAATACCTTAAAGGTTAGTTTTATCCTTTAGAACTGATTCAGAAACTTGAATCTCTCCCTCAGACAGTTCATCCTAACTTATGGAGATAATTTCATATATTTCCCAACTTCTAGCTTCTAAAGGCTAGATTATATACCATGTAACAGTTGTTTCTCTAATAACATAAAAACAGACTGGGAGATTTGTTTTTTTTTGTTTTTTTGTTTTTTTTTAATTTTTTTGTTTTCCAATTTAGATGGCTGGATATAGAAAAGGAGAACAAGCAAACTAGGCTCAAGGGACAAGATCCCCATTACTTGCTTCAATTACATGATAGGCTTTTTTGGCTATAGATTTGACCAAATTCTAAAGGGACTTTGCAGGGCTTCTCACTTATATCAGTAATGTGGCTGTACCAAAAATATAAACAGTACTTTCTGTGCAAATAAATTCAAAACTGTTCTTGCTCTCTATACTTGGAAGTCTTTTTAATTATTGCTATAATAATTATCCTTATTAGAACAATTAAATGGTTCCTTTCTGTGATCCAAATGATAATTGATGCAAAACCTCTTTGATGTTTTATGTCTGCAAAACATGGAATATTATTAACACAGAAAAATCAAAATTGAAAATAACCTGAAAGACAAAGGGAAAATACAAGGTGAACATAAGGCTGAACCAAGTTTATCTGTAAAAAAAAAAAAAACAAAAAAACAATGATGGCCTGATCCTGGTAAATATATTTAATGACATTATCAAAACCAGAAAAAAAGAATAAGGTAGAAATAGTGCAAGTTATTCTTCTAAGATGTGAAAAAAATAGAAAAACTGAGGAGATACCCTATGAGGGATCTGTGGAAATGCATTTCTAGGAGTAAGAAGGCATGGACTATTGTTGATCTATGTCAATGAAGTGACCCAATATAATGAACCTCACAGATAAAATCACAGAACCATTGAAAGACCAAAATTAGTTAGCTTCACAGATTTTTTTTAAACTTAGTCTCTGGCTGGTGTGATTTTTTTGTAAGTGATATGGAAAACATTCCTTTTTTATCATCTTCATCTAGGCTATTAAAAGAATCTCTTTGTATTCCTTGCAGTGTATAGCTAAATAATAGAAAATAATGAGAGTAATTAACAATATATTTTGAAAGAGGGAAAGTTGACATTAATTACAAGATAAAGAATGGTTGGATGGGTAAACAATATTACTGCTGTGGTAGAGTATAAGGATTTATAGCCCCAATAGTTTTGATAGAATTAAATCTATTCTTCTAAGAAAAGAGGCACAGCATATAGAAGAAGAGAATTTAAATCCATGGATTGTACAAATGTCGATTAGAATCAAGAGGTAATTTAAAAGTTTTGACTTATCTTAGTAGTCAGTTAGTCTTAATATATTTAAAGGAATAAAGAGATAGAAGTTAAAAGAGTAGCAGCAAAAGATAGCCCCTACTCTTAAGGAGTTCACACTCTGATGAGGGAGATAACTTATGAAGGACTACATATAAACAAGAAATAAACTGGATAAACTGGAAATGCCATAATGTTTAGATCTATGTTTGATTTGGGGGATCTATATTGATTACTTCCTCATTGTAAAAAAGTTTTCTATACTGTGGATTGACAACTGTTTTCAATCTGAGAGCTGGTTGAAATTAAATGTCATGCCATCATTATCAGTACCAATGTTCCCACCATGATGAACCCTGACCAAAGGCACAAAGAAAAATTTTATGAAGACCTAGATTTTCATAAAATTTATATGTACCATCAATGTATCAAAAGGTTATAATTCAGAGGGATTTTAATTCCAGAGTAGGGACAAACTACCAGACATGACAGGAAGTACTTGGGAGGAATAAAAGAACAATAGCAAAGGTCACTTACAACTGAAGGCTTATGCATCTCATGACTGTCTCATCACTAACACAATCATTTTCCTAAACACAATAAAATTTCATGGATGCCCTCTTGCAGAAAACACAGTCATTTAGTAGGTTATTTGATTATAAGGAGAAGAGACAGATAGTTTAAGAGTGATGAAGTCATTGTATGGTACGGAATGCTGGATAGATCAATGACTTACCCTCTCCAAATTAAATATTCAGCAACAACAAAGGTAGCAACCCTAAAACTGCTAAATGACTACCAGAAGAATTAATGTCAACAGATTATACTGTTGCTCTGAGTTTGTTGCTAACTTGGAGAGAAAAGTGAGCTACACAATTGGTAACAGTGAAGCAGAAAGGAAGTGGATAGGTTTCAGACATATAGTGTATAGTTTTTCATTTGCTCATCTGGGTCAGAACACATCATACCTCAAGACTAGTTTGATGAAAATGATGGAAAAATTAAGAAGCTTCTAAATGAAAAAATGAAAAGTCCAAAGGATTTACCAGCAGGAGAGTTCATTCATCTTTAAGAAGGCAATGTTTAATTCCACCAAAAGTAAAGTACAAAGAAAGTTTAGAGAGATGCAGAATTCTTGACTCAGTAGAAAGACAGATGAAATTCAGTTTTATGCTGATATTAACAATACAAAACAATTTATGGTGTCTTGAAGGCTATGTATGAGTCAAAGACTTATAATGCCTCTCAACTACTCAGTTTTGATGAAGCCACATTAAGGATAGGGACATGATCCTAGAGAGATGGGTTGAATTCTTTCATAGTGTTATAAACTATCATCAATCAATGCTAAGGCCATGGACCATTTACCTTAGGTTAAAGTCAATACTTCCCTAGCTAAAGTTCATTTAAAGAAGAGATTTGGAATGCCATTAGTCTCTTTTCATATGGCAAAGCACTTGTTGCTGATTCTATCCTAGCTGAAATTACTAAGTGGAGATCTTAGATGGAGAAATTTGCTGCTCATACAAAAGCTGACTGAAATTTTCTAGGTTATATGGCAAGAGGAGTTTATTCCCCAAGGATTCAAGGATGCCTCCATTGTCCATTTCTGTAAAGATAAAAGGAAAAGATAATCTTGCGATACTCACAGGAAGCTCTCTCTCAGTTATTGCTGGCAAGAAGCTTGCTAGAATCATCCTTAAGAGGCTGATTATTCACCTGAAAGATGGTATTCTACATGAGAGCCAGCATGGCTTCATAAAGGTTTGAGAAATGCTCAATACAGTGTTTGCTATCCAACAACTCCAGGAGAAATTCCAAGATCAGAACAGAGTTCTATAACAATTTTTTTAGATCTGACCAAGGCTTTTGATACTGTCAGTCATGAAATGGACCTATAAGTCCATCAGTATTATACATCAATTTCATAATGACCTGTTTGCCTGACTTCTGGATAATGAGCAATGTTCTCATGCTTACCCAAACACCAGTGGAGTGAAACAATGTCATGTACTTGCTCCCATGCTTTTCAGTATGATGTTTTCAGTGATGTTGTCAAATTCCTTCAGTGAGGACAAACATGGCATCAAGGTCAGCTGTCACACTGATAGTAAATTCTTCAACTTCAAAAGACTACAAGCCAAAACTAAAGTAAAGGAAATGTTGGTGCATGCTTCTTTATTTGGAGAAGATGATACACTTAATGAAGTTTCTAAAGTTTAAGCAACAAAATATAGGTCAAGTCTCTGTGGCTGCTGTTAATTTTGGCCTAACAACTAATACCAAGAAAACACAGATTTTCCAAGAGCCAGTACCATACCATCCATATATAAAACCATTGGTTATAGCAAATGGAGAAGTGTTTAATTCTGTGGATAAGTTTACTTACTTTGGCAGTATGTTTTTCAGGGATATACACATCGATAGTGAAGTTGACATGCGCTTTGCCAGAGGTAGCTCATTGTGTAAAAGGTTCCAAAGGAAATTACGGGAAAGAAGAAGCATTAGACTGACCACCAAACTGACGTTCTACAGAGTCATGGTGCTAGTCTCATTGCTGTAAGTCTGTAAAACCTGAAAAGTATACTGGAGCTGGGATAGGAAACTGAATTGCTTCCATTTGAATAGAGTCTGAAGATCATGTGGCAGAATAAGATAGCAGACCCTGCAGTCCTTTTTTGAACTATACAGCCAAACATTCAAATTCTATTGCAAAGAGTGCAACTCTCATGAACTGGTCACATGATTCTAATGGCAAAAGTACATTTGCCAAAAAAGACTATATTTCTTTACACAGGGCAAGTGCTCACATAGTGGTCAGAAAAAGCAATACAAAGACATTCTCAAGAACTTTGGAATTGAATATATAACATGGGAGATGTGACATGTCCTCATTAGAAAATGTGCTATATTCTGAGCAAAGCAGAATTGAAGTAAGTCAAGAGAAACAAAAAATGACAAGTTTAGGGAATCAGTTTCAAGTGTCTGTGTGGACAATTTGTGCCTGACTTGTGGTAGAGCATTCCAAGCTTATATTGGTCTGATCAGCCTCAGTTCTTAATGGACATACTGTAATTTGACTTTGAAATAATAATGTCATTTTGGTCCTCTTCAAAAATGAAGGACAACCACCAAACAACCAACCCTGCTGCTGCCATCACAGGAATCAAAGGATTGTTGCAGTATCAAATAGCACCAAATTCTTACATTTGTGTACCCAGAAGTATCTAGAAGCTTAGCTCAGTTTCAAATTCGATGCAGTGGGTATCCTTTTGTCAAAGCACACTGGTAATGGAGAGAGGAAGTAAATTGCTTAGTCTCATTACAGCAGGTAAATTTTAAGTCTTTGTGAGAATATAATATGTATGTATATGTATGTGTATATAATTTATATATATATATATATAATTTATGTATGTGTATGTATTTATATAATAAACTTTCTCAAACCTTTATGAAGCCACACTGGTTTTCATGTATAATACCATCTTTCAGGTGAATAATCAACCTCTTAAGGATGATTCTGGCAAGCCTCTTGCCAGCATTAACTGAGAGAGATAGCTTCTTATGATTGTCACAGCACTATTTTTTCCCTTTATCTTTATAGAGATGGACAATAGTGAAGAAAACACATAATATATATGCAGGGAAATATGCTTATACATATGTACATTTTCTATTGCACAAATATAATTCATTTACAAATGTATATAAATTTATAAATATATTCCTTTATTTTCATGGCTACTTAACTTTTCTAATCAGAATTGAGAATATTAAAGATTTTGAAGGTTTGGATTATTATTATTTTTAATTCTAGCTTTAAAAGTTTCAGATGTGATATTCAGTGAGCCACCAATCAAAATCCAAATCAGCTGAATTTTTTATTTCAATTTAAGCTGTTCTCCATAGTATTTCCACTATCGTATTTTAAAAGCCATGTAGCTAGATCCAAAGAGCAATTCCTTTATTCATAGACCTTATTTAGTTTTTCCTTTGAAGAGAAAACTTAGAGAATTATGTATTAATGAAGAATCAAGTGGGAAGAGTCTCTTTATATTTGTAATAGTAATTGACATTCACAGAACATTTTAAATTTTACAAAGTACTTTATAAACATTATTTCATTTGATGATCACAACAAGCCTTGGAAGGTAAACTTAAATTTATTTATTATTCTCATTTTACTGAGTCAGGAAATTGAGCAAGAGAGTGGCTTTGTAACTTATGCAAATTCACATAATAGTTAAAACTAAAATTTAAACCTAGACTTTGCAGACTTGCCCTATTGACTACACTTTGTAAGAATATATGGATGGTGAATGGTATTTAATAAATTACGATAAAGGACTTGAAGGAGAGATCCTTGCCCTCCTTCCCCTTACCCCACGGTCAACCTGTATTTTTCATTGGTAACTCACAATATGGGGCAGGTAGGTAATGCAATGGATAAAGCACTTAATGGGGAATAAGGAAGATTCATTTTCCTTTATTTAAATCTAGCCTCTGACAGGTGTGACTCTGGGCAGGTCATTTAAACCTGTTTGCTTAAGTTCTTCATCTATAAGAAGAGATGGAGAATGAAATGACAAACCACTCCAGTATTTCTGCCAAGAAAACACAAATAGGATCATAGAGAGTCAGACATGACTGAAAATGCCTGAACAATAACCAACAATCTAGTTAGCTGATGTATTAGACCTTTTATATAATTATAGGAAATTTTACTTTTACTAGGTTTCTTAAATATGCATTCAGTACCTTTTACTTTTCTTTATTCCTGACATTAGTATCTTCCGTAACCATGTGATTCTATAAATAAGCTTTATGAGATAAGGTAAAATAAGACATAATGATTATTTTATCAATGTTTTTATTAAGTCCCTAGATTTTAGCAGTCAGTGAAAGACAGGCATATTTGGAGTAAATGTCACATTGGCAAAGCAACTTAGATACAATCCTGTTCAATCCCACTGAACAGAGTTCCTTATGTCAACCATTATACAGAGTAAATTAGACATGACAAGCAAATAGGATCTAGAGATTACCATTTTGAACTTCAACAGAAAAGGTCTGAGTTTGTACTATTTTTCCCCATTTTTGTAACAGCCTGCTCCTGGATAATAGATGAATCAAGTGTCATTTCTTGTTCTCTTTGCTGTCTATGTCCAGTGTAGGAGGTATTAAAATTTTAATATAGGCTTGAATCCTGAGAAGATTGCAGAGTAAGCCATTTCCTAAGATAGTTAACACTTAACTATAAGAAGTATTGCAAATAACAGCTCCCAGATGTAGAAAATTTAGTATTTACAAGAAGAAATGAAGTGAAGAAATCCAATGCAAGAAAATTCATATTAAAAAAATAAAAACCTAAAGATTAATTCACCAGATTATTCTTCCTTCCTGGTATTCTTACCACTTTTGTCCCTAATATCTCCATGCCACATGCAGGGACAGAAGAAACCTGAAACCTCCATTGCTGTGGTAATTTTAGATAATATCTTTTGGAGATAAGCCATTGGAATCCTAGTTACTGGTAGGAGAAATGCTTCATCTTTTAAGCCAAGGGGAGTATCTTCTCCATGCTTATAGGAAATCAAAGAAAAAAAATGTTTAATTCTAAAGAGCAAAGAACATCAACTATCACTTCAAAATAATGTATGCAGTCTGAGTCTAAACATTGAAGAAAATAATTGAATATTTAGTTGAAAAGTAAAAATTATGATCATTTTCTCATCTTTGATTTATCACACTGTCAAATATAATCATTGTATTGGATGTTTCCTCTTAATTCTTTTGTCCCAAGGGAAAATTCAATCTGGATAGGGGAAACAACTAACAAAAAGACAAAACCTATCACTAAAATTTATACATTTTTATTGATGCCTTTTCTTCCTATAAAATTCTTCCCCCTTCCAACAGTTTCCTTATTTCTCCTATGTAGTACCATTGATGAGCCTGACTGCAATGCAGTTTGGCCTAGAAGCTTCAACTTCCCTTTGAGTTTCATTTCTAACTTTGACCAGTTGACCCTTTCTTAAGTGACCTAAGGGATTCTTGCAAAGGGGCTAACCATACCAGTGCTGGACTTACAAGCTATTGGCTTAACCACTGCAGCTCAGAAATCCCAAACTCAAGCAATCCACCAGCTTCAGTCTCCCTGATAGCTAGAGTTGCATATGTATACCACCCTAGTTACACATCACATATATTTCTAAACATATCATTCATACTTTTCATGGCAACAACTTGTATCAAATATTTTTAAAAAGAAAGAAAAAGTATTCAATAGAACCAACCAATATAAAGATCAGTTGTGATAATTTATAAAATAAATTGCATTCATAATCTCTAACCTCTGCAATGTAGAAAGGGAAATTAAATTTTTCAGTATATCTTCAGTTTTTTTTTTTTTTGATGAGCATTCACTTTCTTTGTCTTCTGTTTTTATATAGTCTTAATTTCTTAATATATACCATGCCCTTTCCCTAACCAAAAAGCTAGTTCTTGTTAGAATGAATAAAAAGAAAAAAGAGAAAAAAATACAGCAAAACCAACTAATCAATTAACACATCAATTAACTCTGTATTATATAACCATATGGGTCAAGCTCTATAGTGGATTAATACACCTCTACATGACATCATATTTTCTCCCTCTTCTATCCTACTTTACTCACAAAAGACAAATGAAAACTCAAAACAAAAAAAAAAGATTCCGTAAGAAAGATAAAAAGCAAAATTTTGATCATTCTTTCCAAATCTGTTACCCTTTGCTTTTTTTTTCTATTTATTAATTGGTATGCATTATCCAAAGAAATAGTCTCATCATTTTTTTTACTTTTTAATGTCTAAATTTAGCACTTAGTTATCCATGGCAATAGAGGATATGGTCAAGTAAAATTCAAAATCTTTAATATACTAAATATTTAACTTCAAATCTTTTATGGTGAATCTTAAAAGATTTGAAGTTAAATATTTAGTATCTGTTATCAAATGAAAGAAAAAGAAAACTTTCCTTCTTTTACTTAATTCTTTCAGTTTCTACTCTAAAGATGTTTATCAAGGAAAGATCTTGACCTGAGCATTTTAACCTTTTGTTTATATGTTTATTTCAAAGGTCTCTGTTAAAATCTGTAGAACCTTCCTCAGAATAATGTGTTGTTGTTTTTGAAATTTAGGAAATAAAATGCACAAGCTTATAAAGTAAATGGATTATAATAAAATAGATATAAAAAGAGAGAGATAGATTTCGGTCTCTGTCTCTTTGTCTTTTTCTGTCTTCTCTCTATACCTAGATAGATAGAGAGATAGACAGATAAACAGACAGATAGATAGATGTGTGTGTATTAATCAGTTAAGAACTTCTGAAATACACAATCATCTGTTATAACCTCTCTTTTTTAAATAAAAAGAAACTGAGAACTCAACATATTGGCAAAGTGGGGAAAATTAATAATAGGAATGTCTGGTTTTTTTATGTTATTACTTCCAAAACTACATTAGAGGCAAAGGGAGGTATTTGCATTTATGGATACTCTTAGACAAAGCTCAGCTCCCCTCTCATTCCCAAGTAGTTTTTCCAAGGTTGAATTCAGTTTCTGTCTTTTTAAAACCTCATATGGCAAATTTCCCATGATCACCTTCTTTACATTCCTCTGGGTAAGAACCAGTGTCTCTTTCAATCTGCTATTTTTCACACAAATTAAGGGAAGACACACCAACCTAGATGCTAGATCATTTTCTCTTGTCAAAAAGTCTAAAAATAGATTCAGACACATTTTAATTAGTTTTAAGGATCCACAAAACTGAAAGGACAGCATTTTTCCAAATGTACTTTCCATTTTTCATATACCTTAACTGTATCCACTTGTGAATTAAAAGCAACAACTAGATGTAGCCAATATCCTTGGGTCATCTAAAGGACAAACAAAAATAAATTTAGATAGTACATTTGCTTGGATTGATTGCACAAGGAAGAAGCTTGGGGCAGAAAATGATTGCTTGGTTATAGATGCTTGACAAGCATTTTAAGATATGACCTTCAAATAAGATGAGAAAGGACACCAGGAGTAATTTTTAAGAGATGTTAAGGATAGTCATGATAAATTCTTCTTCAGTGACAAGTGCAAGTAATGGAACTCTCAAACAAATGATACAAAAGTTAAATAACATACTTTAAAAAAAGGCAAAATATATAAGATCATAGGTTTTCCAGATAGAAATCACCCAAGGGATTATCTAGTCAAACTGCTTCATTTTACAGATGAGAATATTGAGGCTTGGTGACTTCACTATGTTAGTAGAACTCTGTTTAAAGTCAACTAATCTGACTCCACATTCAGGGATCATATAATACAAATAACTATATAATAAATACAAATTACAAGTTTAATATTGTAATATGTTTTCAATATTAGTTTGTGGTTTGTAGATTTTGTTTCTCAGAGTTCAATAAAGTGAAAATATTTTTTTAAGTTCAATGAACAAAATCTGCAGTTTGTAATAATATTAAGAAGAAATGCCTATATCTGTATGGGGATGGAATGGGGTCTCATTTAATTGTTTTACAAATATTTTCTAATACTTATTAAATTGTGAACTTATTAAGTGTAAATGATATGTAGTTATGGGACAAGGAACAATAATTTGGAGATAACTTCATTTTGGAACAACAATTGCTCATGCCACTTTTACTGGATTGACTCAGAATGCAGAATATCTAACTTTGACCAAATAAAATCAGATTCAGCTGGATTCTTTAGCTTTAGTCAAATTATTGCATGCTATACTCAGTGTATAGCTGTGTATGTATGTGTATGTGTTTTAATTTTATGGTATATAAGAAAGGATATGACTCAAAAAAAACCAAGAAATATTGTAGCTTTAAAAGAATATACTTCAGTGACTGATGATTACAATGGCTGTTGGTGTGGGGAAGTCAAGCATTTGAATAATCAGTGAAGCATACATTGAAATAAAATCAGTCTCATTGAAAAGCAAAAAAAAAAGGTACAATAGGAAAAGTTTTCATTGATTTTGGAATAAGAGTTCAAATATCACATATGATACTTATTACTTATGTGACTTTGGGGAAGTCACATAATTTCCCTTTATTTCAGGTTCTTCATCTGTAAAATTAAGAAGATGCTTTCTGAGATCACTTCTAGCTCTAGACCCATAATCCCATAATACTCAAAAAATGAGCAAAGATTTCCAGAGGGATTTGGTGGTTGAAGTGATTGTTATTGATTCCTCTACATTGTAGAGCTTATAGTCTGTAGCTTAAGAGTTATAAAGTTGGAAGAACAATAAAAAGAATGTAAAAAAACTTGATAATGATTGTTACGAGGAGAAAAAATATTTTTTATATCATGGAAATACAAAAAATGAAGTAATAAGTATTAGAAAACATAATTTTTATTGATGAAACTCACTTTTGTAGTGAAATTACGCCCAGAAATCCAGGTGAATCTCTATAATTTGGACATTTCATCAGACTCTAAATCCATTCAAAATATTTGAAGGGGCTAATTTTATTTTCACTGATGGGAAGCTTTTTCATCAAGGAATAAATGATAAAATGATAAATTCATCAGTGTACATGAAGAATAGAGAGAAACTAGATAATTGTTAAGGCCATGAAACAAAGAATGAGAGTTTGGAGTAAACAGAAAAAGAGCATAGATAATAAGGAAAGTAACAGAAACCTTCTCTGGAAAGAACTGCAAAACTGAAATTAAAAAAAAAAAAAAAACTGATGAACAAGGACTAATGGAGTAGGAGGGGGAAAAAGAACTCAAGCTAAATATACTGAAGAAACATAATACTATGTTTAGAGTAGCAGAGGAAAAATCATAGCTAAACATAAGTGGTTTATAAAAACAAAACTCTGTAATCCATTGCTTTAAAGAATACATTTAAAAACACAGGCATTTATAAAATGAAACTGAGGAGATAAATGCATCAAGATAATACAAAAAATTAAATACAATCATGATTTCTAATAAAGCAAAAAAAGTTTTAAAAAATTAAGGAAACTTTATTATATTTAAAAGAACTATAGCAAATAGATAAAAACAGAAGACAGCAAAACCATCTGATGTTGATTTTTAAGACAGAAAAAAATAATAGAATAAAATAGACAAAATGGAATCAGAATATGTAACTCAATAACCCAATTATTTGATAAACTGAAAAACAGAAATTATCTAGAGGGAAAAGGCTCCTTTATCAAAAAAAAAAAAATTCTAGAAAAACTAAAAAACAATCCAGAACAAATTGTTTAAATCAACACAACAGTATATTCCAAAATACATCATAAATGGATTTGTAACCTTAATATTAAAATCACAGCAAAAATATTAATAGAAAAGAAGCAGATCATATGCATCTCTTACCATAGGTAGAAGTATTCTTAACCAATAAGAAATAGAGCCAACTACAAAAGATAAAACAGGAAACTTCTATCACATGAAACTTTAAAATTTCTACTGCATCTAGGAAAAGAAAAGAAATGGTCAAAAGAGAAAAAACATTGTTTTGTATTTCTCTCAAGAGTTTGAATCTAATATATATAAATAATTAATGAATATATGTCAGAATAATAACAACTCACTGATTGTTTATATATATTGGATACAAAATTTTTATCAGAGAAATATGAAGAGTTATGTGATGATGGGCACACTAATATACTATTGATGAAACTATGAAATGTTATAAACATTTTTGGGAAAATTGGAATTATGCAAGTAAAATCAATGGACTTATGCCCCAAGGAAGCTAGAGAGAGAAAGAAAATCCCAAAATAAAACACAGCAAAATAGTCTTAGCAATATCTGGCTTCTTGCAATATTTTCTATTGACTTGAGAGTTCTTGAATTTGGCTATAATATTCTTGAAACTTTTCATTTTGAAATCTCTTTTAGAATGTAATTGTGGTCTATTCTGTTTTAGGTCTATTTTCTTTACTATTGTTTGTGCCTTCTTTATAGTTCATGATTTTCTCATATTGCTTTCATTCCTTTCCCATTTTTTCTCTACTTCTCTTACTTAATTTTCTAAATCATTTTTACCTCTTTCTTGGTTTAAGACCAATTCATATTTTTCTTTGAGGCTTTAAATTTAGCAGTTTTGACTTTGTTGTCTTCTGACTCTGTACTTTGATTTTTTGTGTCACCACAGTGACTTTCTATAGTTGGTAACTTTTTATTTGTTCATTTTTACAGCCTTTTATTGACATTTATTGACACCATTCCAAGTTTTTTATGCATCTGTTTTCAGAGATAATTTTGGGGACCTATAAGTTTTCAGTTCTTAAAGTTAGTATGGTCTAGAGAAAGGTGTATTTATTACTCTCCTGGCTTCTGCTCTAGTGGGTGACAACAAGCACTTTTTTCTGCCCTGCAATTAGGAAAAGGGTCCTTATGGCTACAGGCTGTGGGGTAGTAGTGCTTCATCTCACTCTGGGACTCAAAAGTAGAACTATTACTTACATATACCTGTGGGCAATGCAACAAAGTCCTTCCCCCAATGCCAGCAAAGGGACTTATAATTTCTTTCTTATCAGTTTTCTGACCCCTTTTTACTATATGTACCCTGAGAGGTCTGGAAAATGTGATTGCTACCAAGTTCCTAATGCCTTCTGCTAGTTTGCTGGGACACAGGTTTATGCTGGTATTGTCTGTGCTGGATTGCATTCTACTCTCACCTCGGGGCATAGACTTTTCCTGCTGACATCTTAAATTGTCTTGGACTAGAAAATTATTTCACTACAACCTTTTGTTTGTTCTACCACTACAGAATGTGTTTTGATATATTATTTATAGTTATTTGGAGAGGGAAATTAGGAAGACTCAGGTCCCCTATCTCCATTAACATTTTGCCAACATCATGCCAACATTTCTATGTTTGAAAGTAGTTACTTCAAAAAAAAAAAAAAGAAAGGAAATGGATACTTCATTCTGTACCTACAGTCTACTATCTAATAACTTTAACCATTTGCTCTCCTGAAGTATCAGTTAATTTCTTTACTAATAAGAACAAACTCAATATTCGTATATAGATTGGGCTAGATATTTAAATATATAGATAAGCACTAACATCCTTTCCCTCTTCTAATTTTTTTACAATTTCAGTAACTAGATATTGTCTAATGTACAACTCATCAAATTTTTTCTGTAGTTATCTATAGATAACTGTTATAATTTAAAAGGATGATTGAAGAGCTAGATAGATAACTAGATATGTAAGTAAAGAGTTTCAAGTTTTCTTTACTGACATCTAAATTAAGTGAAGTTAATGTGAAAATCATAAAAACAGCTGGTACAAAAACAAGTTTTAGAAAAATTGTGAATTTCATTTACCAATTACAGTATTTAATTTATTTCCATTTTTTTTCAAGAAGCCTTCTGGTCATTCATATATGATGGAGCATCTAATTTAAAATAAAACTAAATAAACATTTTATTTAAATTCTAATGATTCTTTATTGCCTACAGAACAAAACCCAAATTTGTTAGACTGGTATTCAAGACCTTCTAAAATTGTGTGCTTGTTTACCCTGCCATTGTTTACTTACAGCACTCATCTACAGCAAAATTCATTCATTTATTGTCTACTAATGTTCTTACCTCATACTTTTCAAACCACTACATATGGCTAAAGTGCCCCTATTCTGTCTTCTCAATTTAGTGAAGGATTACTTTCTAAGTCCTATCTTGTGTTTCACTTCTACACAAGGAGAATTTTCTAATCATCCTTGCTATGCAGTGACTTTTTCCACTCTTGGAGTCTTGTGTTACTTATTGCTTGTATCTTTCTGAAGACAATTCGATGATCAAATAAGCAAATGCTATCTTTCTGTGAATAAGAAAATAGATGATGCAGTAGGCAGGGTGCTGGGCGTAGAGTCAAGAAATCCCGAGTTTAAATTTGACCTCTTACACTTACTAGCTTTATAACCTTGGACAAGCTACTTAAGCTTTCTCTGGCTCAGTTTCATACTTGTATTATAGGGTTAATAATAGCTCCTCCCTCTAAGGATGATTGGGTGGATCAAATGAGGTAATATTTGTAAAGCATTTAGCATTGTGTCTAGCACATAGAAGGAACTTAAGAAATTCTTTTTTCCTTTCTTTTTTTCTATTACTATACTAAGACTATCAAGGACAGGTGTTTTGTCTCTTGACTCCTTTTATTTTCAGAAAATATAACATTGCATTAGATATAACAGTTGCTCAATGTATAGCCTATATTATCGAATGTTATTTTTATAAGTTGGATATTTATGTAGAATGAGACACTGGATACATTTCCGTGTTCACTAACTGATTACTATCTCTAAACACAATAACACTAAAACACAGTATCCTTTATGTGTTCAATAAATATTTATTGAATGAATGAATATAAATAATAGATACAATGATCCATATATTATTCACATATTATTTTGTTTAACTCAAGTTAATTTTAATCATTGTTTTCCCATTGCTCAGTTTCGCAAATTTTTGGCTCCACAGATATAAATGTCAGGGGTGAAATCATTCTTATTGTATGCTATCCACTTATTACTCACTCTTCTCTTAGGATTAAATGTTAAAGTGTTTTATTTAAACAAAACTTATAGCCCTAATTATCACTGCAACATGTCAGTAACCTACAATAAGTAAACAATTTTATTGTTCCTAAAACTGAAATTAATAATGTCATACTATCCAATCAAGTAGAAAAGCATTCAGAAGTGTTACTTAAGACAAGTCAATCAATAAGATTGTGTTATAGATGTTTAAAAACTGTCTGATTATATGATGATCAATTCTAATGGATGTGGTTCTTTTCAACATTGAGGTGATTCAGGCCAGTTCCAATGGTCTTCTGATGAAAAGAGCCATATGTACCAAATGAGAGAAGTGTGGGGACTGAAAGTGAGTCACAACATAGTATTTTTACTTTTTTGTTGTTGATTGCTTGCATTTTTTTTCTTTTTGACATGAATTTTCTTGTGAAGCATGGTAATCATGGAAAATTTATAGAATAATTGCACATGTTTTAATATATATTAGATTACTTACCATTTAGGGGAGGGAATAGGAGGAAATGAAGAAGAAAAAACATTTGGAATACAAAGTTTTGAAGCAGTGAATATTGAAAACTATATATGCATATGTTTGAAAAATAAAAAGTTTAGGGGCAGCTAGATGGCATAGTGGATAGAGCACCAGCGCTCAAGTCAGGAGGGCCTGAGTTCAAATCTGACCTCAGATACTTAACACTTCCTAGTTGTGTAACCCTGGGCAAGTAACTTAACCCCAATTGCCTCAGCACAAATAAATAAATAAATAAATAAATAAAAACCTTTAAAAATACAGTAAAATAAACAGTAAAAATATAGTAAAATACACAAAGTAGAATAACATTTACATACACTTACAGTTGATTATATTAAATCACTTCTTAGGCATGTTTTCAGGATAACAAATTCTTGAATAATTTGGCCAATTCAAAGAGAATTATTTTCCCTTTTTTCATTTGCTTTTAAAAATATAAATTATTAAGTCATTTTTAAAAAATCATAAAATACAGGTACTCCAAGTACCAAAATATTTAAGTATGCCAAGACAGGGTAGCTCCAATGGAGAAAAAATTTCTGAGTATCCAAAGCCTTTTTCCTTCTGGTATTCTCATTAATGAAAAGTGGACAGTAATGTTCTTAGCCAAAAGAAAGCTAAAGCTTTATTCTTTTTCCAGCTCTATTATAATGTATAAGAAAAAAGTACAATGTGGAAAGAAAGAAATACTTTACATTTTTCTTTATTTTTACTATACCTAACATATTTTGGTTTATGACCTCCCCATGTATTTACGACTAAGAACTCAACAGCAGAATTCCTTCAAAAATACGCAGTTCATCTGGACAAAATTCATCCAAGAGGAATTTCAATTAAAAAAATCTTTCTTGAGTTTCTTAGTCTTTGGACCTTCCAACACCCTTTTAGAAGCTCTATCTTCATCAATTACTTGGATTCACAAACTCATAGGCATCTTCCTCAAAAGAATTTTTCAAAGCTTATCTCAATCCTTTTAGGAATTGCTTCTATAGGGCATCTTCCAGTGAGAACTGCTTTTTAAAAGCATTTAGCTCTATCTCAAATAAGATTATTTTCTTTGTTTTATTATAGCTTTTTATATATGCATGGGTAATTTTTCAGCATTGACTCTTGCAAAACCTTCTATTCCAATTTTTCCCCTTCTTCCTCCCACCCCCTCACCTAAATGGCAGGTAGACCCATACATGTTAAATATGTTAAAGTATATGTTAAATACAATATATATTTATATATCCATACAGTTATTTTGCTGCAGAAGAAAAATTAGACTTAAACATAAGGTAAAAATAACCTGAGAAGGAAATCAAAAATGCAAGCAGACAAAAACAGAGGGAGTAGAAATGCTATGTTGTGGTTCACACTCATTTCCCAGAGTTCTGGGTATAGCTGGTTCTCTTCATTATTGAACAAATAGAACTGATTTGGTTCATCTCATTGTTGAAGAGAGCCATGTCCATCAGAATTGGTCATCATATAGTATTGTTGTTGAAATATATAATGATCTCCTGGTTCTGCTCATTTCACTCAGCATCAGTTTATGTAAGAATTTCTAAGCCTTTCTGAAATCATCCTGCTGGTCATTTCTTCCAGAACAATAATATTCTATAACATTCATATACCACAACTTATTCAGCCATTCTCCAATTGGTGGACATCCATTCAATTTCTAATAGCTACTACAAAGAGGGCTGCCACCAACATTTTTGCACATGTGGGTCCCTTTCCCTTCTTTAATCTCTCTTGAGGATATAAGCCCAGTAGTAACACTGCTAGATCAAAGGATATGCACAGTTTGATAACTTTTTGAGCATAGTTCCAAATTGCTCTCCAGAATGGCTGGATTCGTTCACAACTCCACAAGATTATTTATTTTCAAAAGAATCATTGTCTTATCTCTTTAGATTATACTCAAATTAATGTCATGTCATCAGTTGGGACATCTCTGAGTAGGATTCCCCATTGATAAAGACCACCCATTTATGACTTAGCAGATATATCCCCAAAAAGGTGATCAAAACATTTCAAAGTTACCTAGGGTTACAAAGCTAGTAAATATCTTAGGCTAGATTTGAACCCAGATTTTCCTCATTCTAGGCTCCAAGACTCTACATTAAACCATGCTTCATCTACTTTGAAACCAATTTATTAAAATAATTGCTAATTAATCCTTCTATATTTGATTAGATTATCTAGTGCCTAGGCAAAAAAATACTTGGAATTCATAGGATCAATAAACATGATGCCATGGTTGTTTAGTTACATGTTTATTTTAATTTCTTTCTGCTCAAATTATTTATATCACTTCAGACAGTTAGATGACTAATAGAAAATGAAGCCATTTGATGCTTCCCTGTTTGATGAAAATAAAATACTAAATTTGATGCTTTGGGGGAGAGTATTATCTACTATTTTCTTACATTTAAGCAAGTCCTACCAATAGGAGAAGTAAATTAGATTATATGTGTGTATGTGTATGAATATATGTTTATGTGGATTTATGTGTGTATATATATACATATATGTAACATGTATATACATAAGCATAAAATTACCTCTCCCTTTTAAACCATTCAAATTCAAGTAATGATTCTTTATCCTCATTATACAAGTGATGAAACTGAGGCAGACAGAGGTTAAACAACTTGCCCAGAGTTACAGAATTAGTAAATGCATGATGTCAAATCTGAATTCAGGTTTTCTTGACTCCAGGGCCAGCCCCCTATTTCCTGAATCATCTATTTACCTGTATATGAATTTGTTTACTTCATTATTTAAGTGTCTTCAAAAAGATACAAACAATAAATACCACATGACTCCAAGAGTGGAAAAAGTCATTGCATAGCAAGGATGATTAGAAAAGCTTTCTTAACAGAAACCAAATACAAGATAGGACTCAGAGAGTAGGACTTCAATAAATTGAGAAGACAGAGTGGAGACAATGCAATCATATCAAATGATATAAACTTGTATATTATGCAAGAATATTGCTTAAACTGCTATTAAGTACTATTAAGTAAAAGACTTTAACTTTGATTCAGAGACCCAAGTATAATAGATAAGAGGTTTCATTCAGCAATCTGGTAATAGCGTCTCAGAAGAACAAATGATCCCACAGTCTATATTCTTCCCTAAAAAATACCACTAACATATGTGCCTGCTGGTCAATTATTGGTTACCCTGAATAGATGAATTTCCCTACTTATGTGTCTCACTGCTATATTTCTCTAAGTTCATGCATTGGTGTGGGAATATAACATTTTTATTTTTAGATTATTGTATTTATATTACTCCTGATTTTAACTTTGAGTAAATAATTTTTTATTATTTTTGCTTTTGCTTCTCAATAAATTTGCCATGTTAAAGGATTACTGATGTCACTGTAAGTGGAAATGGGAAACATACTGGTGGAGGCTAATAAATTTCCATCATGAGCAAAGATGTATATTTCCTCAAAATTAGAATAACTTCTAGGTTTTAGTATTATGGCTATCCTGAGGCTCTTCCCTCTCTATTTCCGCCCCTGGAAAACTATGAAGTTCTGCCAGAGTGAGTATAAGTTGGCATAATTGAGCTAAAATCCAGAAAATGAGAAGTGAGGTCTCAGTGTCATTTCATCTGTCATTATTTTTGTAAATACAAAATGCACATTAGGAAACCATTATATTTAATTTTAACCAAAAAAAAAAAAAACCTTAGAAAGAAGTAAAGAAAATTTTATTTTTATTTTTGTCAGGGGAAAGGGTTTGATTTACTATTTTATTCCCTACTTCACAGCTGGAAACATTGAGGCATAAACAGAATTATGTTGGTGACTTTCCCTCAAAGTCACCAATGACTCAGAAGGAGAGCCAAAAATAGAATTTCCAATATGCTACATTTTGGGTCATACTGCCTAATTCTTAGCACCCTGCTAATAAAATTTTTTCACGCTCACTGATACATAATGATGTTTTCTTCAGAATTTCTAAGTAGTTGCCTTTAGGGATAAACAAAGAGCCATGTCTTTATAATAGAGCCTCAATATTGTCTAAATGACCTAGCACACAAACTATTGTTTTCAAGCTCAATAAGCAGACTAAAATTTATCTCATAACAATATGCATGTAGCTATAAAGCCTATCCATTAGAAAATGAGTAATCTGGAAATAGAGTTTAGGTCAACAACTCATCTCCTCCAATTCAGTAACAGCTTGACAAGGAAGAAAATTCAATAAATATATATCTTTAGTATTTAAAAAACTATCTTCTACCTGTCAAATAATATTGCATATACAGACATATATAGCTATACAAATGTTTGTGTTCTTCAAAAATCCCAGTAGAATTTTTCTCCATCTCAAAGATTTCTTAAAATGACAACCTGTTTCTATGAAAATTGAATAATCTTTGATCTTAAAAGGCAGAGGGTTGTCTTGTAGGTTGCAATATTAGGAGATAATCCAAATTAAATTTCAAGAGGCTAAGATTTTGCATAAATGATTTACAATGCAAGTGACTGAAAAACCAGCAATTAAAACATCTCCTTTTATACAAATTTTAATATCTAAAAATAAACTTTGTCAATTTATGCTTTCAATCTCTGATATTGATATGGTATTGATAGGGAGGATATGAATTCTTACATTTTCATGTTACAAAATAAAATTTCAATCACATTTTAAAGAAATGTCCCTCAGGAAATAATTCTGTAGTGGTATACAGTGCATTGCATATATTAGGCATTTACTGTTTATTAAAAGAATTCAAGACCCACAACTCGACACCATGTTATTGTTCCTGTATTGTCGTGCATTACTCCCCTCACAAAGTAATCACTTCAGCTAGATTAGACTAATTCCTATCCCCTGAACACAACTTGAATTTAACTTGTTAAAAAAATCTTTATTCATTCTTTTTATTATTCCTGGAATGTCTTTCAACATTGAATTAGAAATTTGATATCCTATACATCCTATAATAATCAATTTAAATGCAACTTCTCCTATGAAGGAAAGAAGCAAATAGCATATATATAATGCAACTACTTTATGTAAGCCCTGTTATAAGTGCTTTAAATTTTTACCTTATTTGAGTCTTTTGAAAACCCTGAGAAGAAGGTACTATTAATAACTCCATTTTATAAGAGAGCAAACTGAGGCAAAAAACAATTAAATGACTTCTCTGAATGCACAACTGGCAAATGTTTGAGGCTGGTTTTGAATTCAGGTTTTCCTTTATCTCTTTATCATGGGTTTTTAATCTCTAAAAATTATGATTGGGCTTCAATATAATTGATTCCTTTTGAATTTCTATATATTTTATTTTATTCATTTAAAACCATAATTTTGAGTCCTTCTCACAATGTCAAACAGCTCTATAATATACTATGACATGCCAAAAAAAGAAAAAAAATTAAAAATGCCTGCTATAGATAAAAGCACATTTCCTTGCTCAATTTAGAATACTTTGACTCTCTCTTGTGTTCTAAATTATTTTATATTTTTGTGCATGTCTCTTCCTTAATGTATGGTAAACTTCTTCAAGGCAAGCACCACATCTTCTTTATATTTGTGCCATTGCTCCAGCTCCTTGAGGCCAGGGATTGTCTCTTGCCTTTTTTTTGTGTCCCCAGAATTTAGCATAGTGTCTGGCAAAAAAAAAAAAAAAAAAAAAAAAAAACTAGGTATTTAATAAATGTTCATAGATGAATTGTCACCCCTAGCTTCTTGCTCAGTAAGATAGATACTTTCAATGAATGTTAAGTGACTTTTTAACAGTTATCCTCACTCAATAATGTTCAAATCTCACCAATAAGGCCATATATTTAACTTAAAGACATCTTCAAGTATTTTCATTCCAAAACAAAACAAATTAAAAAAAAAAAAAACAACTTCCCCTGGACACTTTATCTTCCCTGTCAACTTATTTTCTCTTTCTCCTTTTGGTTCGCAGACAAATTGCTAGCAAGAGTCCTTGTTTTCTTCACTTCTTGATTTCTGTCACTAATACACAATATTTTCTACTACACTCTTGTTGTTCTCCTCCTCCCTCTCTATGATTATTCATAAGCTCTCACTGCTGTGTTTTCCCATTGATCATTAATTTACATAAATTAGTCAGCTACATTTATTTAGATTTTAGAAATTTTCTAGGGTGGTATTATGGGGTAAATCTACCCAAACCAGGGCCATGAGACATACTTTCCGATATGTACAAATAGAGTTCAGGGAAAGTAGACTGTAAGGGTCCTTTAAATGGGCAGCCACAGTGCAACAGGAGATTTGAGTGGCCCCGGAAGTAATCTCTGTGGATATAGGACTGCCCCTTGGCTGGAATCCTGTCCATATCGAGATAGCTTCTTAAGGGGAGAAACTCTCTCTCTGATTGGCTGTGTGTGTGACCTCACAGATCCTCCATAAACCCACTGCAGGCAGCAAGTCACTCTCTTTATCCTGGGGTAGCCGAGAAGAGTGGGTGGATAGCCAAGAGAGGTAAGGAGGTTGAGAGTGAACATGTGGGTCTTCGGACAAGGTGTTCACTAGGGAATTAACAAGTCAGGGCATTATGTGAGTAGGTATAATGAAGGCTTTAAGTTTGCACATGGCTAGCTGCTCTTGAGACCGTTATCAGTTATTATGAAGATTGCGTATTTAAAAATCAGTCAGAGTCAGGAATTCAGGTTAGGGAAAAATCGTCTATCTTTATTCTCAGTGAAGAATGATCGGAGGTGAAAGAGAATTGGTGATAGCAATATGTGCAGCTGAGTCAAGAAGCTAGCTAGACCAGCAGCCACACGACCAGCAGCTAGGAGTATCAAACCCAGGCCCAATCTCTCCCAGCTTCTCTTCCTGTCTCTCTCTGCCTCCACCCACCAAAATCGTCATTTCCTATACAACACATCAGGACTTGCACAGAGAGTGAGCAGGGACCATTCTTTATCCAATCATGTATATTAATAGAGTATAGCCCACTATTTAGCCTCACGTACTAGGGATCTCAGTGCATCAACTCAAACTTCAGCCCATTACATCTCCCGCTTTCTTTTATTTTAGAACACAGGTGGTCATGCCGTCCCTGACTCCTCAGGGAGGTCAGAGCCCCCAAGGGGAGGTGATCACAACCTCCATAACTTCTCAGGAAAGGAGGTGAAAGCACCGAAAAGGAGGTGATCACAGCCTCCCTGACTTCTCAGGAAAGGCGGTAAAAGCACTAAAAAGGAGATGATCACGCCCTCCCTGACATCTCAGGAAGGGAGATGAAAAGCACCAAAGGGAAGTGGGGGTTGCTAGCGGGTTTCTGGGATGAAGGCTCTTATTATGCACAAATCCATCAGCATGGGAGGTATTACACAAGCACATAGCAATAACGCAGAGGCTATTAGGGATGACTCTCCCCACAGTCAGTGCAGGCTCAATGTGGTGTAACAAATATGAACTGTACACACAAGTAGCGGAATAGCAAACAATATAAATCAAAATGGTGTTGGAAAAGATCACCAGAAGTCCTAGAAGGAGGGTATGTAAACAACAGTCACACATACACCTTCTTCAGCAGCCAAGAGATAGTCCAAAACCAATCTATTGTCCATTACTTCACATGTCAGGGAATCAATGATCCCCTGAGTTTTTGAAGTCCTGCAAAGTCTTTTATGTGTTAGGGAATCCAATGATTCGAGCAGATTTTGAAGTCCTGTAACAGTCTTATCATTTCTCAGAGAATCCAATGATTCCTGAGAGTTTTCAAGTCCTATGTCTCAGAGAATTCAATGATTCCTGAGGGTTTTCAAGTCCTGGAGAATCCAATGATTCCTAAGGATTTTGAAGTCCAACAATCTTTGATGTCCATGAGTCAAATGCCATAACTGCCATGCTCTTTCAATGGTGAGCACAATCAGCAACAGAACCACCCGATATTTCTTCGGTTTTCTCCTTTGTTTCAAGGGTCTGCTCTGTCTCTCTGCAATGGACAAGGTGAATATGGCTCGTTGGCACCCATCTGATTCCTTTTCCACCTGTAGAGATACAAGCAAACCCTCTCCCCAAAGCAGTAAGCCTATCTGGTCCTTTCCATTCACCACTTTCTAGGTCTCTCCACATCACCTGGTGATTATCTAAAAATAGTGGAGCTGCTCGCACTGGACACTGACCTTCCAGTAGGTTATAAAACCTGTCTGCCAGAGCCAATCCATCTTTGTCAAAAATCAAGAAGTTAATAGTATAAAGGGTTAGATTTAGAAGTTCTCTAGGGTTACCTGTGGCTCCCCCTTTCTTTTGTTTTTGGAGGAGCATCTTAATATCTCAGTTTCTCCTCCCTACTATTGCCTGTCCTTGAGGATTAAAACGTATGCCCGTAGTGTGTAAAATCTTATACTGTGCACAAAAGTGTGCAAAATGTTTTGAAGTATAAGCAGGACCACTGTCTGTTTTTATTGCTTGTGGCACACCCATAATGGCAAATACTTGTGTGAGGAATTCAGTGACCACTTGGGCTGTCTCTTTTGCTGCTGGTATTGCAAAAGTGAATCCCGAAAAGGTGTCTACCACAACATGGATGAAAGACAGACGACCAAAAGATTTATAATGGGTCACATCCATTTGCCAGATTTCATTGGGTCTCAAACCACAAGGGTTCTTCCCTGGAGGCAGTGTAGGAGTGTGGAAAGGAAGGCAAGCCATAGAGGCTTTTACTATGCTCCTGGCTTCCTCTCTTGTTATTCCAAATTGTAAACGTAAAGCTCAAGCAGCCTGATGATATTTAGAATGAGATGCCTGGGCTTCTTGGAATAAAGGGGTATTGACCAACATAGTTAGAAGGCTATCTGCCTTTGAATTTCCATCAAAAATGGAACCTGGAAGTCCACTATGAGAATGGACATGTAATATATGGATCTTACCTGGATGCTTTCTCACTTGCTCTTGAAGTTTCTTAAAGAGCTGATATATATTAGAGGCTGCAAATTTTATTTGGGCTGTGGCAATTCTTTGTACCACACCTACTGAATAGGCCAAATCAGATATTATATTTATGTCTCCTGGATAATAAGTAAGAGCTAGAATGATCACGTATAATTCATTCTGCTGAGTGGACTGAAAAGGAGTTCTGACTACTCTCTTTATAGTTAGATCATGAGAGTACACAGCACAAATATTATGTTTGGATGCATCCGTGAAGATAGTTAGTCCTTTAAGAGGAACTTTAGAAACTTTTTCTTCAAGAATCAATCGCCAATTATGTAATAGTCTAGTTATCTTTAATGGAGACCCATTTATAAAATTTGGAGCCATGGCTAATAAAAGTTGCCACTCTGGGATGGTCTCACAACACACATTAATTTGTGTATTGGTATAAAAAGTGTATATCTTGTCAGGTCTTGTCCCAGATAATTGTACTGCTCGCTTAGTGTCCTTTAATAAAATTCTAGCCACAAGCACTGGGTAGGGTGTAAGGCTTTGTTCTGGTTGTGCCGGGAGGTTCACCCACTCTATCACACTGTCTCCTTGATGAAGGACTGCTATGGGTGCCTCTTGTGTGGCAAAAACTGATATCTCCAAGGGTTTTTGAGTGACTCTTTCAATCACATTGGATAAAGCCAGTTCAACTTCTCTCAAATCCTCTTGAGCTTCTTTTGTAAGCTGGCGTGGTGAATTTAAAGCACTGTTTCCCCTTAAAATGTCATATAACGGTTGCAATTGATAAGTAGTCAAGCCTAACACTGATCGCATCCATTGGATATCTCCTATCAATTTCTGAAAATCTTTTAAAGTGTTTAGCTTCTCTGTTCTTAAGGACAGTTTTTGAACTGTAAGCACCTTAGGGTATACTTCATATCCTAAATATTGAAATGGAACATGTCTTTGAATTTTTTGTGGTGCTATGTATAATTTGTAATTCCTTAGTGTTTCTATGGTCTTTTGTAGACATGCTTCTAACATTTGTTCCTCAGGTGCACATCCCAATATGTCATCCATGTAATGTAATAGCATAACTTTTGGGAATGCTTTTGTTACTGGAGCAAGAGTAACAGCAACATACATTTGACATATAATAGGGCTGTTTTTCATTCCCTGTGGCAAAACTGTCCATTCATATCTTTTATAAGGCTCAGCTAAGTTAACGCTGTGCACTGAAAAGGCAAATCTTTTCATATCCTCCTTATCCAGAGGGATAGAATAGAAACAATCCTTAATATCTATGACCCAAAGAGGCCATTCTCTAGGCAACTGAGTAGGAGATGGAAGTCCAGGCTGAAGAGTTCCCATAGTTTCCATCTGTTCATTCACCTTTCTTAAATCCGTTAACATCCTCCATTTTCCAGATTTCTTTTTCACAACAAACACTGGGGAATTCCAAGGACTTAGAGAAGGTTTTAAGTGTCCTTGGTCAAGCTGCTCCTGTACTATATCTAATAAGGCCTGAATTTTATCGTTACTTAAGGGCCACTGTTCTATCCACACTGGTGTATCAGTTTTCCATTGGATAGGAACAGGTGAAAGTGTTGGTAGGCCTTAAACAGCAGCCCTGCTTAAAAAAACGAAGTACTCATTTTTAACCCTAATTGCTGTAAAACATCTCTTCCCCACAGATTGATGGGGATTTTTTCAACTATAAAAGGAGTAAAAACTCCTGTTTTGCCTTGAAAAGTCCATCTCATAGGGGAAGCACTAACTTCAGCTGCTGTTGATCCCCCTACACCAGACATGTAGGTGTCTGCTTTAATCTTTGGCCAGTGACTGGGCCAATTGGCACCTCTAATGACTGTCCGATCTGCACCGGTGTCTACCAATCCTTCCAAATGAAGGCCATTTACATAGATTGTGAGCATAGGTCGGTCAGTTGTTACAGCTGCTGTCCAGTATATTGCTGGATTTTGTGATCTGGAATCAGAATCTGGGTGACTATCACCAGGCTGCTTATTAGGATTCTGTATGAGTAAACCTGATGCTACTATTTCTCCTGGGTGATAAGTCACACATTGTCTGCCTGTATTGGTGACTGGGATATTATCTACACATTCCCCAGTTTCCCACATCAGTGTGTGGATGGACACTGTTTTGTACATACTCTCAGGAGGTAAAATGGTCAAACCTACTGTGCCTGGGGGCAATGGATCCATAGGCTGGAGAGGAAAAGATTTCACCTCTCCAGGGGTTATCTCAGTTGTCTCAGCTCCATAAAACTCTATTCTCCCTAACTGTAATCCCTTTCTCCCATCAGGTTGCTTCCTAGCTGGTTGATTGTGTAATCCCTTTCTCCCATCATATGGCTTCCTGGCTGATTGGTCATATTGGGGTACTGGCCGTCTAGGCACTCTCTGGGTGCACCATTGGCTGCCATCATGCCCCAAGTGTTTTTTGCCTAAGGCCCTGGGGCTGGGCCCCTCATCCCATTTCCCTGAACCTGTCTTCATTTTGAAGCCCAATGGAAGCCCCTGTTGCATTTTGGACATGGGGTGCTGGGTCTTGTTCTCCCACCCTGTTTTCTCACTCTGCCTCTATACCAACATTGAGCTTTCAGATGCCCTACTTTACCACACTGAAAGCATTGACGTGTCTCTCTAGAAGTCCCTTGCTGGAAGGGACCCTGTCTACCCATGTTGGGATCTTGGGAAGTCTGCATCATAGTCTGGCTATAAAAGGCATTTGTGCCCACTGTGGCACAGCATCTTATGAACTCCTCTAAAGGAGCATCCTTGCGCAGTCCTACTATAATCCTTCTGCATACCTCTTTAGCATTTTCCTTAGCAAGTTGCCTTATTAAAACATCTGTTGATGGATTTTCCCCATTAGTTCTTGTGATAGCAGTCTGCAAACGTCCCACAAAGTCAGCAAAGGGTTCATCTGGCCCTTGTGTTATTTTTGTGAAGGCCTCACCTTTGTCATTTTTATTGTGAATCGAAGTCCACGCTTTGATAGCATTAGCAGCAATTTGCTCATATGCTGCTACTGAATTATTAATCTGTTCTGTGACATCTGCATAGGGACCTATACCTTGTAGTAGGTCATAGGTGATCGCAGCATGAACAGCATTTTGACTATTTTGTTGGGCTTGTATCCTACAGAGCTCACTATATTCAGAAAGCCACATGTAATTTTGTCCAGGTTCTAGGCATAACCTTGCTATAGATTTCCAGTCATTAGGAGTCAAGATTTCAAAAGCCAAATTCTCTAATAGCATCTTAACATAAGCTGATGTAGCCCCATAAAGAGTGCAAGCCTTTTTCAGGTCTTTGATGATTTCTATGTTAAAAGGGGCATATCTTCGACTTTCTTGACCAGAGGCATTAAACTGGGAAATTACAGGAAAGATATGTGGCTGGAGCTCCCGGACATCCACGCCCTTTTCTTTGGCCTTCATTAAGCCCTCTTGCAGTCTACTCATAATTGAATATTGGGGGGAAGGTGCTGGTGCTGTCACTGCCCCCCCCACTGCCCCTCCTCCCTCCATCCTGGAGGGTGGAGTTAATGGAGGAGAGTTAATCACTTGCTCCTGAGGTGGGGATGAAGCTGCCTCCTGAGGTGGAAAGTCACCACACCCTTGTTCACTTAAGTCTCCATGCCCTGTGGGGATATGGTCATTAATCTCTTCATTGCCTTCCTCCTTAATATCAGGCCTCCCTCTTTGGCTACTCCAAGTGGGAGCAATGGGTTTTTTCTTTCTTCTAGGGATAGGGTTTCTTAGTGCTAACTGAATTATATTGTATAAATAAAATGCCTTGATTGAAATTGAATGAGGACCGTTTTCATTTTAATATGCAGGCATCTATTGTCCAATCAGGGACCAGTTATCTCGAGAGATCTGCTCCTGCTCTACAAACCAAGGGGAGATGGAGTTTAATGTACCCAGAAGTCTAGCTACCTATTCCCAAGTTATAAGTAGCCCTTGTCCTTCTATCAGCTTAAGCATGCTTTCTATAGCACCACTAGTGGGTGGGGTTGAAGGGGTTGAAGGGGTTGGGGGCGGGGATGGAGAATCTTTAGCTAGCATTTGTCCCATTTTAGCCAAAAAAAGATTACTGGTTTAATTTTTAAGAAAATAAGTTCCCTGTTTGTCTATTAACAATACTCACCCAAGTTCCTGGTCACCAGAGACTTCTTCAGTCCTTGGTTCCCACTGTTGGGCGCCAAATGTGAAGATCGCGTATTTAAAAATCAGTCAGAGTCAGGAATTCAGGTTAGGGGAAAATCGTCTATCTTTATTCTCATTGAAGAAGGATCGGAGGTGGAAGAGAATTGGTGATAGCAATGTGTGCAGCTGAGTCAAGAAGCTAGCTAGACCAGCAGCCACACGACCAGCAGCTAGGAGTATCAAACCCAGGCCCAATCTCTCCCAGCTTCTCTTCCTGTCTCTCTCTGCCTCCACCCACCAAAATCGTCATTTCCTATACAACACATCAGTACTTGCACAGAGAGTGGGCAGGGACCATTCTTTATCCAAATATGTATATTAATAGAGTATAGCCCAATTACTATTTAGCCTCACGTACTTGGAACTTCAGTGCATCAACTCAAACCTCAGCCCATTACAAGTTATTAAACTACAATTTAAGAAATCATGCCCAGAGGCCTCTGAAGGCTCAGAGGAAGTGAGTTGGTAGAATTAGTTGCCACTGCAAAGGTCAGTGGCAAGAGGTACTCTGAGGGCCTAGGAATCAGGAGAAACTGGTAATAGTAACTGCTATGAGAGCAATTTACAGTAGACTCATGACAATAAATAAATAAATAAAAACATGTAGAAAAAGGGTTTCAACAACAATTTCTAGAAATCTTTTTTTTCCTTTTATGAAATCCTCATAAAATTCTCTTTAGGTATAATACAGGCTTCTGCTGGACTCCAAAGATTATTTTCCTTGTAGAGTCCCAAAGATGTCTTATACACTTAAATAAGTATCTGCTGATTCTGGGAATATTGCTAGAATACTGATGGGAAGAATCCAATCATCCAACCTTTCAAATTTCACATTATTCTACAGTTGAAGTATGTTAGGAGAGAGGCAAGCTGAAGGCAAGAGACTCTTCTTATCCCCCTCCTAAATAATTCTCTCTCAGGAATTTAAACTCCCCTGTTATAGAAACATTCAAGGCACAGTAAAGTAAAGAGTCTTGTTCAGAAACTAAAAAGACATATTCAAGTTCTGGATCTTCATTGCAGTAAGACAATTTCTTGAAACCATTTTAAAATTCACTATCCTACAAGCCACAGTGGTTTTTCCAAAATTTTTCATGCCTCCTTAAAATCCTTATGGCTACCTCTTCTCCTATCAGTTGAAGCACTTGTCTCCTATTGCACTGAAAAAGATTAATGTCATTTGCTGCTATCTTCTTTTTTTAACATCAGTGCAAAAATCTTCTACATAGTGCTGTATATTCTGAAGACTATTAATGAAATCAAAATAGATATTAAGGAGATGGGAATACAGATTCATGACAGAGAAATGATGATTTCTAAGAGATTAGTGAGTAGTTTAACATTTTGTCAAATAATGAAGTATGAAGTTGAAACAACAGATTTTTTTTATATTGTGGAATTATGTGTTACTACAACTGCTTTAAGTCTTGCCAAGAAAGGAAGATATTTATTTATTTTTCTTTGAACATCTGTCAATCAGCTAACAAGTACTGGTAGATGGTTCTACTTGAAAAATAATGAATTTTATCCCATCTTCTATAGCAAATCTCCCCTCTGGTATACCCGTTTTGTGATTAACCTTTAATTTCTCTTTGTCTACTTACAGCTTCCCTGTTACAAATATACCTGTGTCTCCTGCCATTCTCTAATATATATACTACTTGATCTAGTTATTCCCTCTAGAGAATTATCTTACATATCTCCTTCCTTTCATGGGTAAACTCCTTGATAAAACCATCTTCATTGGTGCCTCTACTTTGTTTTCCTTCAGTAACTTAATTTTCTGCTGTATGGCTTTTGAACTCATCATTCAATTCAAACAACTCTCCCCCAAATTACGGAAGATAATTTTATGAAATCCAAAGTCCTTTTCTTAATCATTATTCTTCTTGACTTCTCAGACTTTGACATTTTTGATCACCATCTTTCCTTTGACATTGAATTCTGTCTAGGTTTTTGTGACACTACTCTATCTCTTTAAAGATTCTTATTCTCTCCATTTTTACCTTACAATCTAATAATAAATAGTCCAAGTTTGATAGAATGATATTAGCCACAAAACACAGTTTAAGATGATAGCCTTTAAATAAGTCCAGAATAAGTGTATTTTATTTATTGGCCCTCAAATATATATATAGCTATACTACTCTCCTCCAATCTTTACTGTTATACTCAGCTTTATATCCTAAAAGTCAACCAGTACTTGTTAGCAGATTGACAGATGTTCACAGAAAAAAGAAATAATTATCTTCCTTTCTTGGCAGGACTTAAAACAGCTATAGTAACACATGATAAAACAACATAAGGAAAATATATCTGTTGTTTCAACTTCACACTTTATTATTTGACAAAATGTGAAACTACTCTCTAATCTCTAGAACATCAACATTGGTCTGTCATGAATCTGTATTCCCACCTCCTGAATATCCATTTTGATTCCATTAGTAGTCTATCTATAGCACCATATTATTAACACCATGGAAACTCAATCATTCGATCAATGGAAAAGCATTTATTAAGTACCATGTGTCAGGCAAAAAGTGTATGTGAGGGGGAGGGGCTTGGGGAGAGGATGTTCTCTGCCCTCAAAGAACTTATGTACTAATAGTAGCAACAACATGTAAATAAGTAAATAAATATTCAATATATAAACAACACGACTATAAGTTGTCATCTGTATGATTTCTAATAGAAGCTATTAGATTTAAAGCACTCTCACTTCTCCAAAACTTCTTTTTTCTGGTTCAGTTTCTATTTCACAGTTCTCCTAATCAGCTTTTAGTTTAATGATAATGGGAGAAATATGTATGACATTTCAGAAAAAGTGATTTGACTATATTATCTCACTTACTATTCCACCAAGTTTTGTTTTTATTTTTGGTTCTATTATTTTTATTCACCTTCTTTGTCCATACTTTCCAATCCACAAAGTCTCCAATTTCTAGTTCCACTAATTTGTTCAATAAGAGATCAAATCATGAGGTAAATGTTTGTGGGATTCAGTTAGTTTTGTTTTTCTTAATGGGAATTTTATATACTTGATGTTTTTTCTCTTAACCCTTATCAATCATCTTGTAGTTCAGTACCACTAAAAATCTATAGGAGTCTACACCAACAAAATGATGTTTGCTGTACACTAAAAATTTTACAGTCACTTGTTGAATTGAATTGAATGGATGAATGGAATTATCTTTATCTATAAAAAACCAGGGTAGTCTAAATGGGATCCCAGTGTTCAAGCCTATTTACATAACCCTTTCCTTATTGATCTTACCCAATCCAATTAATACTCAATGAACATTTATTAAGTTTCAACTATGTGTCAGGCACTTTGTTCAGCACTGAGTATGCAAAAAAAAAAAGGACAAAAAATAGTTCCTAATATCAAAGATCTCACATCACAAGAAGGAGAACACATACAAAGAAGCAGAAAAGGGGGAGGGGAAGAAGGTACCTCATTCACAGGAATGATGAAGTCCTGCAGCTAGTGTGGGAAATTATTAGGTGACTGCCTTTAAATGATGAAGAATTTTGGATGAGATCCCTTATGTTCAGCTTTCATAATCTCCAATCAGTAGTAGGGAGTATTATAAAGCATTGAATTTGAGAGATGATGCTACTTTGCAAGATGATGAATTTCTAGAAATCATGAAGTTCAGGAGAACAATTGAATAAGAAATGAAGAAAGGTAGAGTTCATGAGAGCATAAGAGAGGGTTGATCCTGTTCTTTTGACTTTCAATTTTAAGAGAAAATACATGTTTCCATATTTTCTTTGGTGAAAGGTTCCTGAAGGGAAAGAAAGATTCTGGAAGAAGTCAACATGAAAAGGAGCTAGCACTTTGATTATATCTCTAACCTCAGATTATTATGCTGGAAATTTTCAAAATTTTCCTCTTGGGTGAAATCTAGAACTCTCTTATGGTTCAGATAGAATATCTCACTCCAAGTGAGAGAGCTCTTTTACTCTCTTTTGTTGCATCTATTTTGATATGTATAACTAATGATTTCGTTTGTTATCAGCCTGGATAAATAGGTTATTTGGTATTTAGTATTTTTTCTAGTTTTTGTGGAACTGACATTTGATGGGAAGGGAGGGTTTGTTAACCTTGTTTTTATTATTGTTGTTATTTGTCATTTATGCTTAACGAGAACCAAAATGATATCATGATGCCAGTATACAGTGTACCCAACTATGGATGATCATACCAATACAATCTCAGAGACCTCTACCACAGGCTGAGCAAAAAAAGACCATATGAATATTTGGAATGGAGATGTCTCTAAATTTATACATATCACATTTCTTTTGAACTACTGGAATTCTTCTTTGCTCATAGAATATATGTCTACTGATGTGGGATGCTATGCTACACTCTCTTATTTCCCACATTTCACAATCAGTACTAAAGTTCTTCAGAGAGACCTTAGGAGTGTCCTCATACTTCTTCTAACCACCAGATAAGTGCCTACCCAGTGTGAGTTCTTTGTAAAATAGTCTTTTAGACAAACGTGTATTTAGCCAGCTCATTAGAGTTGTACTCTCTGTAGTAGAGTTTTGAATGCATGGCAGTTTTACTTGAGAAAGAATTTCATTGTCTAATATTTTATCTTGCCAGGTGATCTTCAGGATAGCACTAATAGACTTCCCAGGTTTTCAATAATGAGGACAGCCCAATAGCTCTGCAGATCTTCAATTTGTTAAGCAGTCTAATATGTCTTCTCTTCCACATTTGCCTTCAAAGTCTTTCAGGCACTGTAACACCTCTAATAATGCATTCAGCAACCTCAATGACTATGTGTACATCCATGGAAAATATACTGCCAAGTTTAAATGAACTTATGCACAATATTCAGAAATTCTCCATTTGCTGTAACCAATGGTTCAACTTATGGATGATGCAGCTCTAGTTAGTGCAGAACCTGTTTTCTTGGTGTTAATTATGAAGCCAGAATTAGCACAAGTGATAAAGCATTAGTTACATTTTTTGGCACCTCAGCTTCAGAGGCTGCATTAAATGTATATCTGCAAACAAAAATTCACACACCAACTCTCTCTCCATTTTAGTCTTGACTTGAAATCTGTTTTAATTCAATAATTTGCCAGCAGTGAGGTACCTGACCTTGATGCCATTCTCGTTCTCATCGAAAATAGCTGAAAACATCATTGAAAACATTATGCTAAAAAGCATGGGAACAAGAACCACAGATTACTTCATTTCATTGATAACCAGGAAAGCATCAGAGCATTGCCCATTATCCAGAACCCAAACAAGCATACCATGCTGATAATCTCTTCCAGGCAACCAAATTTCACCATGATCTCCCATAGACCTTCATAATAGACAGTACTGAAAACTTGATTAGATTGAAAAAAAAAAAAAAAACTGTGTACAGACCTCTGTTCTGCTCATAGCATTTCTACTGGAATTGTGGTCTAGACAATCATGTCTTCACTTTCTTAGACCTTTTTGAAGTCACACTGGTTTTCAGGTAGATGACCATTTTCCAGGTGAAGGAGGTCTCTAGCAAGAGTCTTGCCAGCAGTAACCAAAAGAAAAATACTCTTGTCTCCCTCATGATTGTCATAGGACAACCTGTTTCTGTTTCCTTTATATAGATGGATAATAGAAGCATCTTTGAATTCCTGGGGGATAATTTATTCTTGCCATATAAACCAAAAGATTTCCATCGGCTTTTGAATGAAAAAGGTCCCCTGCCTTGTAGACCTCCACTGAAACAGAATAATAGCCAGGTGTTTTTCCATACCTTTTCTTTAATTGAAGTACAGCCTCAAAAGAACAATTAGATAAATTCACTTTAATATGAAGTATATGGTGACCTCAGCATTGGTTGATGATAGTCTGTAGAAAATAATATGGAAGTGTTCCGCACATCTCTTCAGAATTATGTCCTTATTATTAATTGGTAAAGTTCCATCTGCCCTGAGTAGTTGAGATACACTAAAGGTCTTTGGATCATAAGTAGCCTTAAAGACATTATGAAAAATGTTTTGTATTGTTACTATCAACACAAAACTGAATTGCACCTATCTTCTTATTGAGTAAAGAAACAAGTATCTCTAAAAATTTCCTGCTTTTAAATTTTGATGGATTTAACATTCCCCTTTTAGAGATAGACAAAGTACCCTTCTGGTAAACTCTGTAGAGTTCTCATTTTTCATTCACTAGCTTCTGAATTTCCCCATCATTTCCATCCTATGAATCCTGATGTTTATGAGTGTTCTGTCCTAGATGCAGTGCTATACACTAAATTTCAGAAAGATGCCCACTCCTTTTCTGTTCCACTATTATCAACAATGTGTTAGCTCAGCTTTCTTTTCAAGTCAGCAGCAAACTTTCACACATGATCTCTAATCTATTGATATTGTGTCTTCTGATAGTTGTCTTGTCTTTGAGCAATTGCTTTTGTTGAATGTGAATATCTTCAATTTTAAGTGATGCTGTTGCTATTTCCAATTTTCATCCCTCCCAACGATCTCTGCCACATCTGGTAGTAAAGCCACCCAAAATTAGAAATTTGTCATTTTTAGTACATTGATGATAACAATCTTCAAATCTTCATGAAGTTTTTCTTCAATTTCATCAAGTTTTGTCATGGTAGGTACACATGATGGTGATATGGCACTTTCCTACAAGTGGTAATCACATTGTCATGAGCTTTTCATTCATTATTTCTGGGAATCATTCAAGCTTATTGACTAGATTAGATTTGATTTTGAAGGTGAAACACTACCTTTATGTGCTCCTTATTCAACTCCTGCTTCAGTAAACAGACCATCATTCACTTTCTTTATTTCACTCAGGGGTATTATTTGGATGCAATACCTGTTGAGTTTCTCACAACAAGAGTTTTTTATAAGTCCACTGAATTTCTTGTTGTCCATAATCATGAACATATTCTATGTGTCAATGGTAAATGTAATATCACAAAAGTTTTTGTACATATTTTTGTTTTGACCAGCATGGAAAGCAGACCAGGGTTAAATGAAACAGACAATTTCAGGGTATACTTTGTCACACCAAGAAATCAGCAATTTGATCCTTAAGAAGGGCTTGTCAACTTCATTAGTATCATAAACCCTTTTGATAGTCTGATAAAGCATTTGATATCTTCTTAAAATAATAGTTTTAAATGTTGGTAATTAAATACATAAGATCACATAGTAGCTAGTGTTACTGAAATTGAACTGTAGCTTTCCTTCCATCTGTCTATCTACATGTATATAGATATCTAGATATATGGAGAATAAGACAGAGAGAGAAAGATATACGGATACAGATACAGAGATAAAGATAAAGAATATTCAAATAAATGTGCAAATTCATAGATACTAGGTTAAGAATTCTTGTCTCAGGGACCATGAAGTAGAAATAGTAGAAACAAAATATGTCTTTGTTGAATGACTAGATGAATGAATATTTCTGAATAAGTTCAGGCCTATAAAGGGCAGTATAATTAGATTAATAATAGGAGTCCCAGTATAACTTGAGAGCATGAAGAACTACTGACCATAACAAAATATCTGCTCACATATCATTTCTTCTGGTTTGTGGTACTATTCCTGAACCAGTGAATAAATGGAGAAAAGTATCAATAATAGAATATGAAACATACTTATACTTCTCCCTCAATCTATCATAATATCATTTCAGTTCACTTTTTCTAAATGTGAAGCACTTAAAGTGTTTCTCAAATTTCAATATATCCCTAGATAGAATAGTGTACAGTCATCATTTCTTCATTGTTTCTACTCTTTAACACTTCATCTATTTATCTCTCATTTCCCAGAAATCTAGTATCTATCTCCATCATGGGAATGAAACTCTCCAAGGTCACCAATAATTTCATAATTGGAAAATTCTATGATCTTTTTTTTTAATCTATAACCTCTCTCAAATATTTAACATTATTGATCATTCTGCTACTACTAGGCTTCCATGAGACCTGATTTCTCTTCACTCTCCTTCACAGATTTTTTCATCTTTCATTTCTGGTATTGATAGTCCCCAAGGATTTATCCTCTATTCTCATCTCTTCTCTTACTCTCCAGAAAACATATGTCTTCTTGTAGCTTCACTTATGATTGCTATGCATATTATTGCTGTACTTGCTCAACACACCTAGATAGATGCTCCCCAAAAAAACGTATTCTATGTCTGGCCTCATTCAAGCAAATGCTGTAATTCAAGCACACAATTAGAAACAAATGTAATTCTTCCAGACCAACTACCATTTAATAATGGCATAAAGCTTGTTTGTCAATAAAATGCAATTTGGGGAGAAATTAACTGCAAATTTATATGATAAAGATAAAATATATGTAGAATTGATACAAATATGTAAGAATAAAAGCTATTCTCTAATGGAGGTGATCAAAAGATACGAAAATTTTGAAATAAAGGGAAAAATGGAAGTTATCAACAACCATATTTTTAAAAATGTTCCAGTTAATTAATAAGAGGAATACAAATTAAAATAACTCTAAGCTTCTATCTTATATCCATGAAATGAGAAAAGATGATAAAAAGGGAAAGTGGCAATAGTTTAAAGTGTTATGAGGCAAGGGGAACTAGTCTGTTGTTATACATGTGAATTTGTGAATTTATTCAATTATTACACAAAATAATTTATAAATTTGCTCCAATACTCACACAACTGTATTTTTATACAGCAATACTACTCTTAGGCATATACCCCAAGGACATCAAGGACAGAGGCAAAAAATCTATATATTCAAGAATATATAACAAAGAAGTAGAAACAAAATAGGTGTATATTAATAGAGAATGACAGATGTCATTGTGTATGTGTAACAGATAATGTCTGCTGAAAGGTAGAAAACCCCACCACACTTTTTTTTCCAAGTCCCATGGAAAAACTGACACAGATCTACTATGGACAGAGCCCACACAGTGCCTGACAAACTAGCATTCTTGTTCTGGAGAAAAGAAAAGAGAAAAGACATAGCTTGACATGGACACATTTGAAAGCATGAACCTAAACATGAACACACATCAAACAGGTAGAATTGATGTGAGGTACCAGGTAAAGATCGGCTCTGTGGGCACTAATACAAAAGAGAGCAATGCTGAGAAAAAAAGTATAAAAGAGAAAATAGGCAGAGCTACATTGAAGTATACAGACAGGGTTAGGAGAGATGCCAATCCAGGGGCCTCAAGAAGTGAATACCAGGTGACTAGGATGGGGATTGTATGACCAAGCTCTATAGAAGTCACAAGGTAGAGAAGTAAATATTCTTGAAATGTCCATGTTGTTGAGAATAAAAGAGATATTTCTTATTTAATCTATCCTTTTGCCTACCTCCTTACTCTTTTTAAGGAGGCAGTTAAGTGACTCAATTTATAGAATGCTGGGCCTGAAATCAGGAAGTTCTAAGTTCAAACCCTGGACAAAGCACTTAACCTATTTGTAGAGGGAAATTGCAAACTACTCCGGTATCTTGGTCAAGAAAACCACATGCAGGGAAACAGAATCAGAAACAACTGAACAACAGTCTCTGAAGACAAAGATGAACCTATTCTCTATTTCTTAAAAATTTGCTTGCTTTTTGTTTTATTACTATTTTAAAGCTAGTATAGATGATATAAACGTAGGTGACCATTTCATTAATCTATGTATTTCATTCCCCAAAAAATGAAAATAAAAAATTCTAAGAAGGATGGAGAAAAACAGCTAAAACAAATGAGAAATCATTTTTAAACTGCAGAATATATCTTCACAAGAGAAAATCCTGTCTGGGGGCTCAAGGTGAACAAAAGAGAATTATTCATTCATGTTTGTTATTTCCCAGAACAAGGAAAAATAATGTGGAATTAAATTATTCCTAAGCAAATGCATCAGAATTTTTGTTAGAGAAAAGGTTTTTAAGTAAGCTATCTCTTTCCGTGCATCTTTCCACCACTGGTTTGAAAAAAATTTTTTACTCCAACTTGATGGATACCAGGGAATGAATGGAGAAAAATCATGCTCAAAGAGAAAAAAAGAGAGTGGTTAGGATGTAAGAATTCACCCCACATAAAGATTACAGCAAAAAGAAGGAAAAATTAACCATCTCTTTCTCAGCCCAGTCTTGAAACATAGGACTACAGTAATAAAAGTAAAAACTCATGTAGATATATTTTTTTCAATTTTTTTTTAATTTTAGTGTTTGGGTTTTTTTTTTCCTATGCTTTGAGAGTTGGAATATTAATTTATTCCTTTATTGCTAATTTTCATTAATACTGATTCAATCAATGAGAATATTCACATTATTTTTTCTTTGCATGTTTATTCTTGTAAGATGCTTTGGTTTCTAAGTTTCTTTTAAGTTTGGAAGCATATTTATCTTAATCTTCTTGCTACATTTAGGACAAGTTGTTGATTGTTAGATTTTGATAGAAAATTTCATTTTCTTTTAGAAACACATTTTCTCATTGAAGTTTTATGGCTTATTTTTATAAATTTCATTTTATTTTTTGTTTCTTTTAATTTTGCTTTTATTTTTTATTTATATTTAATTTATTTCTTTCCTATGGAAACTTTCTTGTAATAAACTGAATCTGCTACATTCCTATAATGAATTTAAATATGAAAGCCTGCTAATCAATTATACTAATTGCATCATTGAGTGTGATTTACTTGCCTTCAGTATGCAAATGTAGCACTGTCCCATTGCTACTAATTTGTGTATTTTTACTTTTATTTGCTAAGTATTTATAGAAAATTGAGAAGCATTTTGGGTGTTAGTGAAACACCAAGTTAAACAGATGCTGCATTCATTTGGAGCTACATTTCAAGAGAGAGGGGAAAAGCCCTCTACTTTTCCAATGGGCATACTTATACCTAGTAAGTGCTTAATTGACAGTTAGATGGATTAAACAATAAGGCAATAGACTGACAGAACAGGTAAGAAAATAAAATTTCATTCATGAAAGAAATCTAAAAAATAGAATAAAAATCAAGAACTTGAGCTGAATTATTTATGTATCAGTAGCATATATATGAAACAATTAGAATTTTGGTGTTACGTGTGTGAATATATATCTATATCTATATTGGTGTTGATACATATAGATATATATTTTCAGTCATAATAATGGTATCATAGAAAATGAAACAATATCAATTATAAACACACAGATTGCAAATGTTAAAGCTTCTAAAACCATAAAAGAAAAGCTACCTGACCTGAAAAGTGATATAGATAGTAATACAATAAATATAGGTGACACGATAATCCTTTCTTATTGCTGGTTAAATCAAACAAGTAGACAAACAAGGGTAAATATATATATTTATATTTAAATTTTTGATAATCTTTTAAATAAAAATATTATGAAATATATACTTTTTCAGCATTATGTGATTCTTTTTAATTTACCATGTGTGAGGGAATAAAGAAATTATAATAATTTAAAGCAGAAATACTAAAGACATAATTCACAAACAATAAAATATCAATTAATACTATGAGCAAAAGAGATGCTTAAATTAAGATGTAATAATGATAAGTGAAAAAAGTAAAACAAATAAGAAATCATAGACACTCTAATAGATATGTGAAAAAATAAATATTAGGCAACATTTTAAAATATCTGACAAAAACAATCAAATATCACTATATTTTAGGCACATATATTAAGCAGATTTCAAAGAAAAATGCATCTTTAAAAACATTAACAAAAGATTTTATTGTTATAAGTTTAATTTAAAAAATTAAAATAAGAAAAAAAAGAATTAAATTTTGAAATTAGAGGAGAAATATCTAAAATGAAGGACATAAAGTTATAATGGGATAATCCTGAATGGTTCAAGAGAGAAATAAGAAATATGAAAGTTAATTTGTAGCTTGAACAGTAATATAATTAGAAGAATAGACACTTCTTCAGTAAGAGAGTGGCACAGAGGAGGGAGTGAAAAAGAAACTAAGAATGAAAATGCACAAAGAATAAAGAGTAATTTGTAAGAAGAAAAACAAAAACCAATGGCATTAAAAGAAAGCATGATCTCAATACAAACAAAAACTATTTTGAAGGTATGATTTATAAAAATAACATGAGTATGTATACATCCCAGGATAACTCAAAACACCAGAACAAATAATGTAAGAAAGAATACCATAAAACTTACCAGAACTTCTGAACAAAGACAAGATACTAATCAAAAGAATCCATGGACCATCCTGAAGGAAAGGTGGAGGGACCATGCTATAAACTACAAGACACAAAAGAGTTAAATTTAGCAATCATAATAACAAACAACAAAATCTGCAAGAATGAGAGATGCTCACACATTTTAAAAAAAGGAATTCAAATATAACAAATCTATTCTGGGTGGTTAGGTGACCCCCGGATAAAAGAGTGGACCTGAAGTTAGGAAGATCTATCTTTTTTCATTCAAAACTGGACTCACATACTTACTAGCTCTGTGATTCTGTGTAAAATCAACAAACCCTGTTTGTTTTCTCACCGTCAAGAGGATCTGGAGAAAGAAATGACAAAATGCTCTAGTATTTTTTGTAAAGAAAACCCCAAGTGTGGTCACAAAGAACTGAAGACAGCTAAACAACAACTCAACAATTCAGAAACCACAGAAGGGAATGGATATTAGTGCTCAAGATGCAATCTAGTGACAAATTTGCAAAATCTGAGCCTAATCATTCATCTGGAAAAAAGCTAAAATTCTATAGAGACATTTGAAACATAACTATAAAAAGGAAATGTTTTGGTTGCTTTGCATGTTCCCCAATGAAATAAAGGCAAACAAATGTCTCAGTCTAAGAAAGTATAAGTAACAAAGCAGGGTGGGGGAGAGTGAGAAAAATTAGAAAGAGAGAAATATCTTCAGGGTTAAAAACAACAACAAAACAAAATAGACATTATGAAGAAATATCTTAAATTACACAAAGAGTCATGATTGAAAATGTAAATTAAAAAGTTGATGGGGGAAGAATCAATTTGAAACACCATAACCTTTTACTGTACAACACACATGTATAGATAATCTCAAAACTTTTCACATATAAAGTGAATCATTTCAGCGTGGAGGAAAGAGAAGTATGAAATTACACCAAAAATTGGGAAATGATTAGATGGGATAAAGGAGAAAGAAGGTAAAAGAAATGTAATATTTAATCAAAGCAATGGTAAATTGTGACCGGAAAGTAAGTCTTTTAACCTCTTGGGAATAAGAAAGCCTACAAAAAATTAGGTAAGATGACAAAAGATGGAATTGAAACAATGGGAAAGAAAAGAAGAAATTTTAATTCAATTTTTAAAGCTGTTGGTTCTTTTAGTAGAAAGAATGTGTTAGATATGAGAGATATTTTACATGTACACTTGATAAAATTTGACAATTGAATAGATAGATAGATATATGTTGAAGGGGTTAAAATTACAAAAAGTTATGAATCTGAGTTAACATCAAATAATAGTGCTGCTCTCAACAGAAATATAGAAGTTGGGAGGAAAGTCAAGTTTTAGTTGAATGATAATGACTTCTATTTTGGATATGTTGAATTAGCTAATTTTAAATAGTTCAGCCAATGAATAATTGACAAAGCAGGACTGCAGGTCTAAAGCTGGATAGAAACATCTATGAATTATCTCTGTAGATATGACACTTGAAACTATGAAAACTGACATATTCATTTTAAGAAATAATGTAAATACAAATACAAAGAAGAACTAAGATATAACCTTTTGACTACACTCATAGTTAAAATGTGAGATACAAGTGATGATCAAGTAAAGGAAACTGAGAAAGGAGCATTCAAAATAGTAGGAGAAGAAACAAGACAGAAAAAAATATCATGATTGCCCAAAGAAGAAAGAATGACCAAAAAAGAAGGAAATTAAGTGATAAATACTGCAAAGATGTCAAATATCGATGAGAGTTCAAAATACGTCATGGGGCTTGTACATTAAGACATCATTATTAATTATAAAGAGAGCAGTTTCAAATGAATGATGAGATTGAAAGTCAGATAGGAGGGGCTAAAAAATAAGTTGGTTGTTGTTATTTATCCTTTATTCTCAAAAAGAACCAATGACTTCAAGAGGGTGATGTCTTTACTTGCAAATGAATTGTATTTAAGTGAGGCAGAGATGTACAAAGTCAAAGTCATCAACTCCACTCTTTCCTTCAAGGTCATTTGAGTCCAATGGCAAAACACAAGTCAAAATGATAGTAGATAGTCCCAAATGCAGTGGGGGATCTTGTCCTTTTTAAGTTAAGGTCATTATAATATCTCATTTTGTCCAATGCAATCATACATTCCCCATCCAGGATCCACCTTCCCTCAACTTACAATCACATTTGTGTGTTTGGCCCAAGTGTAAAAGCTTCTGCTCAAAGTTCAAAGGCTACTCTGTGGAGCCACACTCCTAAACCCATAGCTCATGAGCCCTAATCAATTCAATTATCTCTAATAGTCAACCAGGAGAAATAATCTACTCAGAGCAAAGGTATTTCAAAGATGGTATAGTGAGAAGAACAGATGCAAAATATTTCCCTCATAAATCTGGAGGAAGTGGAAGAAAACAATTATTAGGTACTTACTATATGCCAAGAACTGTGCTAATTATCTCATATGATATTCATAATTCTTTAATGTAGATACTATGACCTTTATATATTTAAAGAAAGCAGGGCATTCAGAGGTTGCAAGTTGCACAATATCACACAGTTAGTAACTGTTTGAAAGTGAATTTAAATTCATGAAGATGAGTCTTCCTGAATTCCAAGCCCAATGCTCTGTCTTCCATGTCATGTAGGTGCCCCCTGGAGAATCAATGTCAATCAGTAAATAAACATTTATTAAAAACCTGATTTGTGCAACAATCTGGGGATACAAAAAGAGACAAAAGACAGGTCCAGTCTTGCACAATCACCTGAAGGATAGCCCTGTGATCCTGCACATGGTATATGTGAGGGAGGTGGGACTCCTTACAGTTAAGAAATAAGAGAGAGAGGGAGAGAGAGAGATTAATGCATAGAAATTCTAAAAATAAAAGGAGATTAATAAAATTGAAAGTAAAAAAAAACTGTTGAATTAATAAATAAAACTAAGAGTTGGTTCTATAAAAAAAAAATAGATAAACCCTTAGTAAATCTGAACTAAGAGTTGGTTCTATAAAAAAAAAAAAAAATAGATAAACCCTCAGTAAATCTGATTTAAAAAAAGAAAAGAGGAAAATCAAATTGCTAGTCTTAAAAATGAAAAGGGAGAATTTGCCACTAATGAAGAGGAAATTAGAACAATAATTAGGAGTTAAGTTGCTCAACTTTATGCCAATAAATTCTATAACTTAAATGAAATGGAAGAATACCTTTAAAAATATAGCTTGCCCAGATTAGCAGAGGAAGAAATAAATCAGTTAAACATTCCCAGCTTAGAAAAAAAGAAATAGAACAAGCTATTAATCAACTCCCTGAGAAAAAATCCCAGGACTAGATGGATTTACATGTGAATTCTACCAAACATTTAAAGGACAATTAACTCCAATGCTATTTAAACTATTTGAAAAAATAGAGATTGAAGGAGTCCTACCAAATTCCTTTTATGACATAGACATGGTACTGATACCTAAACCAAGACATTGAAAACAGAAAAAGAAAATTATAGACCAATCTCCCTAATGAATATTGCTGCAAAAATCTTAAATAAAATATTAGCAAAAAGATTACAGAAAATCATCCCCAGGATAATACACTATGACCAAGTAGGATTTATACCAGGAATGCAGGGCTGGTTCAATATTAGGAAAACTATTATCATAATTGACTATATCAATAACCAAATTAACAAAAACCATATGATCATCTTAATAGATTCAGAAAAAGCATTTGATAAAATCCAACATCCATTCCAAATAAAAATACTTGAGAGGATCGGAATAAATGGACTTTTCCAAAAAATACTCAGGAGCATATATTTAAAACTGTCGGTAAGCATCATATGTAATGGGGATAAACTGGAACTATTCCCAGTAAGATCAGGAGTGAAACAAGGTTGCCCACTATCACCATTATTATTCAATATTGTATTAGAAATACTAGCCTCAGCAATAAGAGTTAAGAAAGAGATTAAAGGAATTAGAGTAAGTAATGAGGAAACCAAATCATCACTCTTTGCAGATGATATGATAGTATACTTAGAGAACCCCAGAGATTCTACTAAAAAGCTATTAGAAATAATTCACAACTTTAGCAAAGTTGCAGGATACAAAATAATCCCCATAAATCCTCAGCATTTTTATATATCACCAACAAAATCCAACAGCAAGATATACAAAGAGAAATCCCATTCAAAATAACTGTCAACAGCATAAAATATTTGGAAATCTATGTACCAAAGGAAAGTCAGGTATTATATGAGCAAAATAACAAAAAAACTTTCCCCACAAATAAAGTCAGACTTAAATAATTGGAAAAATTTTAAGTGTTCTTGGATAGGCTGAGCAAATATAATAAAGATGACAATACTCCCTAAACTAATCTTTTTATTTAGTGCTATACCAATCAGACTCCTAAGAAAATATTTTAATGATCTAGACAAAGAGAAGATCTAATTCAGTTCCAATTGATCAATGATGGACAGAATCAGCTATACCCAGAGAAGGATACTGGGAAATGAATGTAGACTACTTGCATTTTTGTTTTTCTTCCCAGGTTATTTTTACCTTATGAATCCAATTCTTCTTGTGCAGCAAGAGAATTGTATGGTTCTGCACACATATATTGTATCTAGGATATACTATAATATATTTAACATGTTGCCTGCTATCTAGGGGAGGGGGTCGAGGGAGGGGAGGGAAAAGTCAGAACAGAAGTGAGTGCAAGGGATAATGTTGTAAAAAATTACCCATGCATATGTTCTATCAATAAAAAGTTATTTTAAAAAAGAATAATGCATAGGAGTCCCAAAAACTACACATTTATAAAGGAACAAGTCAGTAAGAACTTATTAAGTACTTACTGCCTGTCAGGCACTGTGCTAAGTGCCAGGCATGCAAAGAAAGATAAACCAAAGTTCTTGCCTGGATTATTAACATACTTCTTGATTCCTGGTTCCTGAATTCCTGAGTTTATATAATAGTGTGTAAATCCATTTTTTCCTTAATTGATCTGAATTTTCAAATCCCCTAGATTAGAGCCTCATGAAAGAAACAAAATATTAAAGAAAATTATTTACTTTTCTTTATATATTTGACTTTTTAAAAAAACTATTAATGACAAAAGTCTCCATTGTGAGTTGTAACAATCCTACATGTTCTTAGATTCTTTTTTATACCAACTGTAATGAGCTGAGGTTTGAGTTGATGCACTGAGGTTCCAAGTACATGAGGCTAAATAGTAATTGGGCTATACTCTATTAATATACATGATTGGATAAAGAATGGTCCCTGCCCACTCTCCGTGCAAGTCCTGATGTGTTGTATAGGAAATGACGATTTTGGTGGGTGGAGGCAGAGAGAGAGACAGGAAGAGAAGTGGGGAGATTGGGCCTGGGTTGTGTGCTGCTGGTTGTGTGGCTGCTGGTCTAGCTAGCTTCTTGACTCAGCTGCACACATTGCTATCGCCGATTCTCTTCCACCTCCGATCCTTCTTCACTGAGAATAAAGACTGACGGTTTTCCCCTAACCTGAATTCCTGTTTCCTGCTGATTTAAAAATACACGATCTTCACACCAACTTTAAAGAATTGATCAAGTTTACTCCTTTTTTTTGTTTAGACAAATCATTCTGTATTCAATTAGCTTCTGGAAATAGGCCAGACCATAGGTACATTAAAAGTTACCATTGTCAAGTTCTTACCTTAGCTAAACCAGTGTGGATAACTTTTTTTTATTATTATTATTTTCTATCACAGGATTGAGAAGCCAAAAAACAAATAAAGTTAATTCAATGCTGGAAGACAAAGAATGGTCCTATAGAGCTGAATGAGTTGTGATTGGACTACACTGGAGGGGGAAAAAAGGTAACATTAACAGGTGATAGTGTTGCACAGTGCATAACAAATTAGCATAAGAGATAGGAACACTTCTGTTATGCATTGTCTGTGACCCTGGGCAAATCATGTCATTTCAGCTTCCCAGGCAAGTTTCACCAGAACTGAAAATACACAATGTATCTGTATTGTCTTTATTGTTGTTCAGTCATTTCAGTTGTGTAAACTCTTAATGATCCCATTTGGTGTTTTCTTGGCAAAACTATTAGGGTGAATGGCAAACATCATCTGATACAAACAGGATTAAGCGACTTACCCAGGGTTACATAGTAAGTGTCTGAGACGGAATTTTAATTAGGTCTTCCTGACTCCAGGCCAAATGATCTATCCACTGTGCCACAGTGTTGCTAGTATATATATATATATATATATATATATATATATATATCCCATCAATTACTCAGCTTGATTTCCACTGCAAGGGGTATCATGCATCCAAATCACACCCTTCAGCTTCCTTTAGTATGTAGTGTTCTTCCGTTATATTGTAAGCTTCTTGAGAGCAGGAGCTATCTTTCTTTTACTTGTATCCCCAGCTTAGCACAATATCTGGCACATAATAGACACAAAAAATGTCCATTAAATTAAATATAATCAAACCTATGCCAATAGTGTCAAACATAAGTAGAAACTGAGACCATGTCTATTACACAAAACATTATCTATGTTCTTTCCAAATACATTTAGTTAAATCAAAGGCAGTTGGTAGTATTACTGTTGACTGGTCAGTGGAAAAGGTTTTTGACACCTCTGACCTACAGCAATGAAATAAAGGCTATATTTTCTTAATAATCACAGCAATTTAAGTTATCTTGTTCCATTGTTCAGCCAAGTAACAAAAAAGTTTTCCATAGAAAAGACAAATTACTGAAGTCCTTTGTTGCAAATATAAACTCTATAAGTACAATGAAAACAGTGGGACCTTGAATTCTGTTTAGAAGCTAAGTAGGGCTATAACACTTACAAAGTATTATCTCTCTCTGTATCTTTCTCTCCCTTTCCAGTTCCTGACTGACACATTTTCAGTTTGCACAGATGTATTACACAGAGTCAATATATAAGAAAACTGAAAGGTTCCAACCTTCAATTAGAATAACAGCACTGATCAGTTATAAAAGAGATGGCAATGTACTAGTCAGGTAGATTAAATGTGAATTGTTTCTTGTGCCACTCAGGGTTCCCCCTCAATCCCAATTTACTTCAAAGGTTATCTAAGAACTGACTATATTGGTTCTGGGAAAGAACCAATTTTATACCTAAGTCCAGAGTTTATAAAAACTATATAGATATAGATGATTTTTTCCAAGTTGCAAAAATCCAGTTTACATCTGTTCCTAAACCTATAAGATATACAGATATCTACAGATATCATCTTCTGCTTTAAAATAGACTGGACTCAGAAATAATTTCCTCATCTCCTAACTCAAAAGTTTGTTTCTATTGCCTTCAAATAGATTTAGGCAATATTGTTCTTAATGAAGCAACTGTAGTTTAAAATGATTTGGAGAAAACTTTCTATTTTTTGAAGACTTTTAATTACCAGCATTTTTGTATACAAAATAATGATTAATAAATAGGGAAGGGAAAATTCAGGAAATATAGAAGAAACTTTGACATAATGGAGAAGTAGAGGATTCTCAAGAGCAATGGTGACAAACTCAAGTAGAAATTTGGGCCACTAAAACCGAAAGATCCCTGCAGGCCACATATTCATTAAAAAAAAAAAAAAACATATACTAACATTATATGTACTTTTAATTACTTTGTTAATTATTTCCTAATTACATTTTGATCTGGTTGCAGCTATATTCAAGAGTTTTGTGGCCACAGTGCAACCTGTGACTGACAACTCTGCTGTACAGAATTCTTGAACTGGAAGAAAGGTAAAGTTAAAGGAACTCTGAGATAATATGACAAGAGCTTATGACTTGGGCATGAAGAATAGAAGGACAGGAATTACTAATAGCAAAATGGTGGCAATAGCAGTTCAACTGATGTACTACCTTTTAGCAAATATGAGAGAAGGGTCATAGAGGGACCAATAATATAGATAACTGCCACTTGAGACTGTGGGAACTAATAGCTCTATCCAACAAAACTTATTTTAATCTATCCCAATTCCTCATGCTCAATTTATACCTTCCTTCAAAGGGGTTATTTTAGTAGGCTATATACCTTTTGTTTTAGCAACTAAGTGGTACAGTGGATAGAGTGCTCGACTCAGAATCAGGAAGACTCATCTTCCTAAGTACAAATATGGTTTCAGACATATATGCTCTATGACTCTGAGTAAGTCACTTAATCTTGTTTGCCTCAGTTGCCTCATCTATAAAATGATTTGGGAACGGAAATGGCAAACCACTCCTGTATCTTTGCCAAGAAAACATCAAATGGTCTCACAAGAATTTATACTTGACTGAAACAACTAAAGAATAAATACATATTCAATATATGCTGACATTACCCAAAACATTTTTAGGATTTTTTTGGAACTGTCTTTTAGGACCCAATACTTTTTTTTTTTTAATCTTTTATGGTGGAGAGACAGATACATGTTTGGAAAATTGGTCTCTTTTGCTTTGCTTTATTTTTTCAAATGATCAAAGTAATTTGGAACTAAGTCTGGTAAATAATTAATATGATTGACCTAGTTAAGTCATACTGGTCCTGGGTAATGTCAGACAACAAAACAAACTAAAATAATAGTAGTAAGGTGTTGGAATCTTTACAAAGTGTTAAGCCATTGGAGTTGATTTGATCCTAGAAAGAGATATTTTGGGCCAGAACTTGAAACAAGGTACTAGGTGGAACTGATAGAAACAATGCTTGTGTTCACACCTCTAGAGAGCTCATAAGTATCTAAGTACTCAATGGAGTCCACACGTTTGGGAGGATGCAGGGTTTAGTAGGGCTTAGTCCAAATTCACACCTCCCTTAGGGCCAGAGAGCACTCTGGGAGATAACCCAGAATCCCTCTCCCTCCAGAAGGCAGAGTTAACCTTTGGGAGATCACATATATAGGGAGCTTTTGAAGCTTGAGCTTAGTTCTTCTTGTGGGACTGACTGGAGTTAGTTACTTGAGGAGTTACTAGAAACTCTGGGAGCTCGAGAGAGATTTACTTGGAGTCAGAGAGAGCTCTTGGAACCCACAAGCCCTATCTTCCAAGGCAAGAGATTCATTGCATCTTCTACCTTGGTGCTGGCTGGAGGCTGAAGAAAGCAGAGGCAGAAGCCAAGGACAAAACTGCAAGATCTCTTGGAACCAAGCAGAGAGATAGGCCTCAACTAACTAGGCTAATTTGGAAGAAGAAATTAATGTTTACATTTTTATCAGCTGGCTGCGATTTTGGAGTAATTATTTATTTCAACTGAGACTAAGGCTGCCTCCAGAAAACCTTCACAGTAAGGAGAAGAAATAGCACACCTCTAGAGGCTCTCTCATCATTACAAGTTGGTGGCATTGGTACCATTCTAAAGATACCTAAGTAGCATAGTGAGCACTGGGCCTGAAATAAGAAAATTTAAGTTAAATGCAGCCTCATTACTTACTAGCTGGGTCAGCTCAGACAACACATTCAATCTGTTTGCCTCAATTTCCTCATTTGTAAAATGAGGATAATTATGACATCTATCTCCCAGGGGTGAGGATCAAATGTATTTATGAAGTGGTTGGCACAGAGCTGGTTAGATAGTAAGCACTATACAAATGCTAGCTATTGTTCTAGAAGGCAGACTTGACCAAACTAAAGATGAAGCTTCTCCCTTATTCTCTAATTTATCTCCTGCTCAGATCCTACAGAATCTACATTTATTGACCCTTTACTGACCAATTATTACATAGGATTATGTATGACCTTTACTTAAAGGAAGGAGAAAGAAAGAAAGGGACACAAAAAGAAAAAATACACCTAGAAATAACTACCAGAGAAGAATTTCTTATGTTATTAGTGCGAAAATTAAAATGTGGGTGTTTGTGGGAATAGGGAAGAGTCTCCTGATCAGTTTAGTGTTCCTCTCAACTCTCTTGAAGAAATTACAGGATGTAATAGAAAGTAACTAAGACAATTAAGTACTGTATTAGGTTCCCCTCTTTCAAATTTTGAGTGTTTTTATTCACAGCTTGTTTTTGTTATTGTTTGCCCTTTGTTCCCAAAGAGTACCATGACATCACAGAGATAATGTCATACTATGCAACTAAATTATATTGAAGTGAAAGAGGGGTGTAGAAAGTCCCAGCATCACTTTCTTCTCTAGAGCCATCTGGCTCCAGTGGCAAGATACAGATCAGGATGATTATAGATAGCCTTGGGTGCAATAAAGAGCAAGAAAACTCCAGTGGCTCACATCTATCTCAAGACTGTAAAGGGAACAAATTATTCATAACTTGAAAAGAAATATTTATACTTTGTTGCTCTTTTAGGAGATATGAAAATATTTTTCTATCAATTTGTTCTGTTTATAGGTTATACAGCCATAAATTATCTAAAGGATAATAGAATCTTGATTTAAAACTGGTAGAGACCTTAAAGGTACTCTAGCCTTACAGATGATGAAACTGAAGTCCTAAGAGATTAAAGGAATTATACAAGATTGTTAAAGACCATGCCTAAATTTGAAATCCAGAAATCCTATAAAGAGTTAAAGGGGACTGTACCATCAAAGAGCAGGTTGGTTCTTCAAACCCCCAAAGCTGTGAATCATAACACACTTGAGAACAGAGTTAAGGAGGTACGTTATTATTCAGCCTTTATTGTTAACAAATTTACTGAGTCAGATGTTGCTTGTGAATTGCCAATAAAATAAATCAGAGGCAAGAGGGAGGAGGAAAGAGGACAGAGAATGCAACTCTCTCTCAGTCTCCTTTTCTCATATGAAACAATCTATTCTGCTGGTCAGAATTAGATACCCAGCAGCCACTAGCAGGTGCTCCCATAATATAAGATCATGAAGATGGTAAAGAATTAGTGGAGGGACTTGAACACAGATCCTCTGATCTGTAGAGACAGTCATCTTTTCATTATACCATGTTATCTTTCTAGTACAAGACTTTTAAAAAGTCAGTCAACTCTATAGACAGAAAATCCATATTTTAAGAAGTCAGTAAAGAAAATTTACTCTTAGTAGTGATTCTAGTAGAGTATAACAATAGAAAAAAGGATTTCTTTCTTGAAGTGGGATAATGATTGCAATAGGACCCCAAACTATTAGTTTAAGTTGGGAAGATCACCCAGAGGCTAGGCTATACTATAAAGACTTCAAGTGAGGTTAGAACAAGCCTAGTCATTTCTATAAAGCCAAGGAATATTATTAACATTTAAGGTATGCTTATCTAGAAAATTCAAATTATAGTGAAAGTACACAGATTGACTAACACGAGTTGTGATAAACCCAGAAAGAAAGAAAAAGAAAAAAGATATCAAGGTATCTACCCTTTGAACAAAGGTTCTAGAGGAAAGAAAAACCAATTATAAGAAAAGCATATAGTAAATTTTATCCCTTCTAAACCAATAACTGTACCTTTTGGCTTTACTCTAAACTTCAGACTCTTCAAACAAAATCCAGTTTTTTCCCTCCAAGGCCCAACAATTCATTTTTTCTTATACCTCAGTTGACCATATAAATATCCCATCCCCACCCCAATCTAGCTCACTATATATCCATTCCATTCTAATACCAAAGATTTCAACTTGAGAAGCACTTTTATTAAGCATCTATCATATGCCAGACACTTTTTTTAGTGCTGGAGACATAAAGTAAAAAAACAAAACAATCCTTCTCCTCAGGAGTATACATTCTATTCTAACTGGTACAATTTTTATGCCATTATATAGGTGTATAGTATTACACATATATGTTTATATATATATACATATATATATGTGTGTGTGTGTGTGTGTGTGTGTGCGTATACACATATATACAATATATGTGTATATATACACACACATATATATACAATATATGTACATATATATACATATGCCCAACATATAAGTGTATGTGACTGTGTACACATGTACATGCATGTATGCATGTATATATGAGTTTTTTTTATAAATAGGTATATACTCCCTCATTATATCATTATACCATTTTGGGGGTTTGCCTTCTTTCTTCTAATAATCTTTCTTCAAATAATTCAGCTTTCTCATACAAATCAAGCTATGTAGGCAAAATGCCACTTGGCCATAGATAATTTTATAGTTCTCAGTACTAGGGCTCATATTAGAAGGTGTACAAACCGTATTGAAAACTCTTCACAATTTATTTCTTTCCTAACTACATTTTCACCATATATTTCTCCCCTCCAAAGACTTTTGACATATTTGACTTTTTCCAAGACTTTTTCACTACATCTCTGATCTCTGTGCCTTTGTATTGCCTATCTGTCATAGCTTGAATGCTCTCCCTCTTAACCTCAAGCTCTTAGAATCTTGGGTTTGGGTTAAGATTTGGATGGAGCTGTGCATCCTGCAGGAAGTCTTCCAAGCTGCTACTTCCTTGCCTGTTCACACAATTTATAAAATCTATTCCCTAAGGTCTTTTATAATTTGATTTGCATATGTTTTATCTCTCATGATCATTTAAACTTCTTTAGAGCAAGAATCATTTTTGTTTTATTTTTTCTTGGTATCCTTTGCATTTAACATAGTGTCTGGTATATATGGAGCATTTCATATATGTTTGTTGATTAATGGGATTTACACAGCTGACTAAATTAAGGTCTAAGATTGACTTCTATTAACTGTGTGGCTTAGTAGATAAAGTGATACCTTTGAATTCAGGAAGACCTGAATTCAAACCCTATCAGGAAATTATGAGTCATGTGATATCAAAGACATTATTTAACTTATTTTAGCCTTAGTTATTCATTAGTAAATGGGGGTCAATAATAACACCTAATTCACAGAGTTGTTGGAAGGATCAAATGAAGTATTTAACAAACTGTAAAACATTACATAAATGTAAAATATTACTATTATTATAGATGGGGGTAAAAAAAATAAAAATCTCTTTCTGACACTAGTTTCTGCTATCTTACTTATATCTATAGTGCTTTCTTAAAAGAAAATTTACAGCATTGTGGCGGGAGGGAAGGGAGAGAAAATAGATCTCCAGAAAGTTCACAAAAAGAAAAAACAAAAGCTTCAGATAGCTGGGTGTCAAATGTTTACATTTTACATGCTTTATGAAAATTTCAAGGTAAATGATGAAAGAATAATTCTAGGTATAAGGTTAAGAAGGAGTTTGGATTGTTTTTCTTTCAGACTTCAGAGAAAGAGTTGCAGAATAATCCACAAAAGTTAATAGAAATGAACTAGCATAAGTACAGTATCTGGCCTAGCTGATTTTTTTCTGAGGTTAGAAGGAAAATATTTCATGCCTAAAGGAATTTAAAATTTGTCAAAGTCTCACAGCTGCATGAATCAAAAGAACAGATGAACCTTGTGAGGTATTTTTGAATGTAGCCTAAGGACAAGTTTAATCATATAAAGAAGGGGAAAGTCAGTTGGATAATCAGATGGTATATTGTGACTATTTCAAAGTATAGACATGGAATTTCCAATGGAGTTTGAAATAATTCTGGCAAAACTGATGAGAGCTATTATGAAAGACCTTGGATGACTGGCCAAGGACTTAGAGATTTTCATACTTTAATCAGTTAACAAGAGCTCTTTAAATGCCCATTATATGCTGGACATTGTGTTGAGTATTGGGGATAAAAAGAAAGGCAAAAAGACAGTCCTTGGTGTCAAGGAACTCAGTTGAAGGGGGTAAATGACATGGAAACAATTGTTATATGAATTAAACAGGATGAGATGATTGCACTCCATTCTCATTCCCATAGTCAATAATGGTTTGGTTTCTAAATACCACTACCTTCAACACTTTCCCCATTCTCCTCTCTACCATATCTGATATTTTATGGCTCCATCTATCATCCTCTCAGAACAATTATAACCCATCTTCAACTAGATAATAAGCTGTTCAGCCATGATTTCATGTCCTTCCTTGTCCTTACCTAAGATTCGCATAATGTTCTCCATTGCCAGAAAAATGAACTCTGAGTTGTAACACTAATCAGCAAAATGACAGTATAGTTTTAAAGGCCTAGGATGAAAAATGTTATTCACTTCCAGATAGCAAACTGATGGACTGAAACACTGATTTTTTTTCCTTTTATTTTTTTGATTCCTTTAAAAAAAAACATTACTAGATAGGGGTAGAGCCAAGATGGTGAAGAAGGCACACGCAATTTTCTAAGCTCCTCTCATCCCATCACAATCAACTATTAAATTCAGCCTCAAAAATAGCACTTGACTGCTAAAATTCATGAAGATTAGAAGCACACAATTTACCAGCCGAAGATAATCTGGAATATTTCCAGGAAAGGTTTGTCCTGAGGGATCAGGAACAGACCAGCGCAGGCAGGGAGAATCCTGAGCAGACCAGGGGTGGAGATGATCTCTGTGGCTAGAGAAGTTATAGAGAAGATCCTGCTGTAGGCTAACTGCTCCATCTTGATTACAAAGCAGTAAAGCAGCAGAGAAAGTAAAGCCTAAAACAGAAAGTACTCTAAAAAATGCCAGAACCTAACAAGATCTGATTGTAACCACTCAAACCCAGAAGTGACACAGGCAGACCCGTAACACAGCCATGCAGCCACATCCTGCAGTAAGGAGCTTTTGCAGGGGGAGTTACAAATCTGCATGGCAGGGGGGCACAGCCCGGGGCAGCCTGTAATCTACACATTGGGAGGCTTGGCATGGGAAAATAGAATTTCCCTAGCACAACTGTTCTTCTGGGGCAGAGATACTTCTGGTCTCTGCAGGCTCTTCACTGCTCAGCCACTAATACCCACAGTCCCTGGGTGGGCTTTGGCTTGGTGTAGGGAAACTCTCACTGCTCAGTGTCTAGCCCCAGGGCAGTTGTTAACTCCCACATCAGGTTCATTGCAGGGCACTTTCCCAGCTTGGCCCTGCAGGCCTGAGTTATTTCCTGTTGGGGAACTCTTTCCCAGAGCACGCCAGTACCTCACTGCTCTTAGTAGCTGGTTGGCAGGAGAGCTACCCATCCATACATCTATCACTGCTCTACAGAGGAAGCTGGTAACCTCCTGGCCCTGAAGGCAGACCCTAGGCTTTAAAAAATGAGTAAAAAATCAAAAGGATGATCAATACCCTCTATACAGAAAGAGAGCAGCTTTTCAACCCGAGGAGACTAATAGCAGACAGTCTCCAGACAATTGTTGGTCCCCAATACAAAAAGCTCTCCTAGAAGAGACTATTAAAAACCTTAAAAGAGAACTAGAAGAAAAATGGGGAAAGGAAAGAGAAGCTATGCAAGAGAGTACAGAAAACACATATAACTCACTAAAACAAAAATTTGATAAAGTGGAAAAAGAAAACAACGTCCTGAAATGTGAATTGGAAAAGGTAAAAAACTCACAAGAAGTGCAGGGAAACAGAATTTGAGAATTGGAGAAAGAAAATAACTCACTAAAAAAAAAAATTAGTGAAATGAAAAAAAAAAAATTCCATAGAGCAAAACAACTCATTTAAAAACTCAATTGGACATATACAAAAAGAAATAAAAAAAGCTAATGAAGAAAATAACTCATTAAAAATCAGAACTGAACAAATGGAAATGACTGATTCATTGAGACAGGAAGAATCAGTCAAGCAAAACCAAAAACATGAAACATTGGGGGGAAAAGTCAAATATTTACTTGGAGAAACAACAGACCTGGAAAATAGATCTAGGAGAGATAACTTGAGGATCATTGGACTACCCAAAAATTATGATGGAAAAAAGAGCCTAGATATTATTTTACAGGAAATCATCAAAGAAAACTGCACAGAAGTAATAGAACCGAAAGGTAAAATAGGCGTTGAAAGAATTCATCAAACAACTTCTGAAAAAGACCCTAAAATAAAGACTCCGAGGAATATTGTGGCCAAACTTCAGAATTTTCAGACTAAAGAAAAAAATTTACAAGCAGCCAGGAAAAACCAGTTCAAATACCAAGGTGCCACAGTAAGGGTCACACAAGAAATGGCTGCCTCAACATTAAAGAATCAAAGGGCCTGGAATTTGATATTCCAAAAGGCAAAAGAACTTGAAATACCAAAAATAAACTACCCAGCTAAGCTGAGCATTTTTTTCCATGGAAGAAGATGGATATTTAATAAAATAGAGGAATTCCATCTGTTTCTAAAGAAAAAACCAGACAAACAAAAAATTTGATCTCCAACAACAGGACTCAAGACAAGTAGAAAAAGGTAAAAGGAACTCTTGAGAACTGTATTTCTGTTGTGGATACACATAAAAACCGCATGTATAATTTGATATTACTGATATAGTATAAAAAAGGGAAGTAGAAATGGAAAGGGGGTAGTGTCAAAAAAAAGGGAAAATGGGAGATAAAAAGAGGGAAACTACATGCGACAATGAGGCAAAGGAAATCTATCATATCTGAGGGAACTTAGAGAGGGGAGGAACATTGTGCGAATCTTACTCTCATCAGAGTTGGCTCAAAGAGGAAATAATTGACACATTTGTTTTACAGAGAATCTTCTCTCACCTAATTAAAAAGTGGGAGAGGAAAAGGGAAAAGAGTAATAAGGGAAGGGTACAAGAAAGGGGAAGGGATTCAAAGGGAGGAAGGAGGGATACTAAAGAGGGAGAGCTGGGTGATGCAAGTGGGACCAATAAGTTTAATACTATGGAAGGGGGGAAGGAGGGAAAGAAAAAGAAAAGAACAATTTGGGGATATTAGGATGGCAGGAAATACAAAATTAGTCATTTTAACCATAAATGTGAATGGGATGAACTCCCCATAAAGAGGAGGCAGATAGTAGACTGGATCAAAAGTCAGAACCCTACAATATGTTGTTTACAGGAAACACATTTAAAACAGGGAGATACATACAGAGTAAAGGTAAAAGGCTGGAGCAGAATCTATTATGCTTCAAGTGAAATCAAAAAAGCAGGGGTAGCCATCCTTATCTCAGATCAAGCAAAAGCAAAAATTGATCTAATTAAAAGAGATAAGGAAGGAAACTATATCTTGCTAAAAGTACTATAGACAATGAAGCAATATCAGTATTAAACATATATGCACCAAGTGGTATAGCATGTAACTTCCTAAAGGAGAAGATAAGAGAGTTGCGAGAAGAAATAGACAGCAAAACTATAATAGTGGGAGATCTCAATCTTGCACTTAGATTTAGATAAATCAAATCACAAAACAAAGAAGAAAGAAATTAAAGCGGTAAATAGAATATTAAAAAAATTTGGTATGATAGATCTTTGGAGAAAACTGAATGGTGACAGAAAGGAGTATACTTTCTTCTCAGCAGTTCATGGAACCTACACAAAAATTGACCATATATTAGGACATAAAGACATCAAAATTAAATGAAGGAAGGAAGAAATAGTAAATGCTTTCTTTTCAGATCACAATGCAATAAGAACTACATTCAACAAAAAGTTAGGTGTAAATACATCAAAAAGTAATTGGAAACTAAATAATCTCATCTTAAAGAATGATTGGGTGAAACAGCAAGTCATAGACACAATTAATAATTTCACTCAAGATAACGACAACGGTGAGACATCATACCAAAATTTGTGGGATGCAGCCAAAGTGGTAATAAGAGGAAATTTTATATCCTTAGAGGCTTACTTGAACAAAATAGAGAAAGAGAAGGTCAATGAATTGGGCTTGCAACTTAAAAAGCTAGAAAAAGACCAAATTAAAAACCCCCAATCAATTACTAAACTTGAAATTCTAAAATTAAAAGGAGAAATTAATAATATTGAAAGTAAAAAAACTATTGAACTAATAAATAAAACTAAGAGTTGGTTTTATGAAAAAAACCAATAAAATTGATAAACCTTTGGTAAATCTAATTAGAAAAAGGAGAGAAGAAAATCAAATTAGTAGCCTTAAAAATATAAAGGGAGAACTTTCCATCAATGAAGAGGAAATTAAAGAAAGAATAAGGGGTTACTTTGCCCAACTTCATGCCAATAAATTTGATAACCTAAGTAATGGATGACTACCTCCAAAAATATAGGCTTCCCAGATTATCAGAGAAGGAAGTAAATTGCTTAAATAGTTCCATTTCAGAAAAAAGAAATAGAACAAACTATTAACCAACTCCCTAAAAAAAATCCTCAGGACCAGATGGATTTACATGTGAATTCTACCAAACATTCAAAGAACAATTAGTCCCAATGCTTTATAAACTATTTGAAAAAATAGGGAATGAAGGAGTCCTACCAAATTCCTTTTATGACACAGACGTGGTACTGAGTTGAAAACAAAGAAAGAAAATTATAGACCAATCTCCCTAATGAATATTGATGCTAAAATCTTAAATAAAATATTAGCAAAAAGACTACAGAAAATCATCCCCAGGATAATATACCACAATCAAGTAGGATTTATACCAGGAATGCAGGGCTGGTTCAAAATTAGGAAAACTATCAGTATAATTTGCCATATTAATAACCAAAGTAACAAAAACCATATGATCATCTCAATAGATTCAGAAAAAGCATTTTATAAAATCCAACATCCATTTCTATTAAAAACACTTGCAAGTATAGGAATAAATGGACTTTTCCTTAAAATAATCAGTAGCATCTATTTAAAACCAGCAGTAAGTATCATATGTAATGGGTACAAACAGCAACCATTCCCACTAAGATCAGGAATGAAACAAGGTTGCCCACTATCACCGTTACTATTAAATATTGTATTAGAAATGTTAGCTTTGGCAATAAGAGTTGAGAAAGAGATTAAAGTAATAAGAATAGGCAATGAGGAAACCAAATTATCACTCTTTGCTGATGATATCATGGTATACTTAGAGAACCCCAAAGACTCTGCTAAAAAGTTATTGAAATAATCCACAACTTTAGCAAAGTTGCTGGTTATAAAATAAATCCACATAAGTCATCAGCATTCTTATATATCACTAATGAAATCCAACAGTCAGAGTTACAAAGAGAAATTCCATTTAAAGTAACTACTGATAGTATAAAATATTTAGGAATCTATCTGCCAAGGGAAAATCAGAAACTTTATGAGCAAAACCACAAAACATTTTCCACACAAATTAAGTCTAATCTAATCAACTGGAAAAATATTAAATGCTCTTGGATTGGGCGAGCAAATATAATAAAGATGACAATACTACTTAAACTAATCTATTTATTTAGCGCTATACCAATCAGACTTCCCAAAAACTATTTTGATGACCTAGAAAAAATAACAACAAAGTTCATATGGAAAAACAAAAGGTCAAGAATTTCAAAGGAATTAATGAAAAAAAAAATCAAATGAAAGTGGCTTAGCTGTACCAGATCTAAAATTATGTTATAAAGCAGCGGTTACTAAAAACCATCTGGTATTGGCTAAGAAATAGACTATTTGATCAATAGAATAGGTTAGGTTCAAAGGACAAAATAGCCAATAACTTTAATTATCTAGTGTTTGACAAACCCAAAGACCCCAGTTTTGGGGATAAGAATGCATTATTTGACAAAAATTGCTGGGAAAATATTGTATTAGAAATGCTAGCCTGAGCAATAAGAGTTGAGAAAGAAATTAAAGGAATTAGAGTAAGTGATGAGGAAACCAAACTATCACTCTTTGCAGATGATATGATTGAATAGTTAGAAAACCCCAAAGATTCTACTAAAAAGCTATTAGAAATAATTCATAACTTTAGCAAAGTTGCAGGATGGCATGGACCAATACTTCATACCGTATACCAAGATAAGATCAAAATGGGTCCATGGTTTAGGTATAAAGAACGAGATTATAAATAAATTAGAGGAACATAGGATAGTTTAACTCTCAGACTTGTGGAGGAGGAAGAAATTTGTGACCAAAGATGAAATAGAGACCATTATTGATCACAAAATAGAAAATTTTTCTTCTATCAAATTTAAAAGCCTTTGTACAGACAAAACTAATGCAAACAAGATTGGAAGGGAAGCAACAAATTGGGAAAACATCTTCACAGTTAAAGGTTCTGATATAGGCCTCATTTCCAAAATATAGAGAGAACTGACTCAAATTGATAAGAAATCAAGCCACTCTGCAATTGATAAATGGTTATAGGATATGAACAATTTTCAGATGATGAAATTGAAACTATTTCCACTCATATGAAAGTGTTCCAAATCACTATTGATCAGAGAAATGCAAATTAAGACAACTCTGAGATACCACTACACACCTGTCAGATTGGCTATAATGACAGGGAAAGATAACACAGAATGTTGGAGGGGATGTGGGAAAACAGAGATACTGACACATTGGTGGAATTGTGAGAACAATCTGGAATTATGCCCAAAAAGTCATCAAACTGTGCATACCCTTTGATCCAGAATGCTACTACTGGGCTTATACACCAAAGAGATAATAAAGAAGGGAAAGGGACCTGTATGTGCCAAAATGTTTGTGGCAGCCCTGTTTGTAGTGCCTAGAAACTGGAAAATGAATAGATGCCCATCAATTGGAGAATGGTTGGGTAAATTGTGGTATATGAATGTTATGGAATATTATTGTTCTGTAAGAAATGACAAGCAGGATAAATACAGAGAGGCTTGGAGTGACTTACATTAACTGATGCTAAGTGAAATGAGCAGAACCCGGAGATCATTATATACTTCATCAACGATACTGTGTGAGGATGTATTCTGACAGAAGTGGATTTCTTTGACAAAGAGAAGATCTAACTCAGTTTCAATTGATCAGTGATGGACAGAAGCATCTACACCCAAAGAAACAACACTGGGAAATGAACGTAAACTGTTTGCATTTTTTTTCTCCCCGGGTTATTTTTACCTTCTGAATTCAATTCTTCCTGTGCAACAAGAAAACTATTAGGTTCTGCACACATATATTATGTCTAGGATATAGTGTGACATATAGGACTGCTTGCCATCTGGGAGAGGGAGTAGAAGGAGGGAGGGATAAAGTCGGAACAGAAGTGATTGCAAGGGATAATGTTGTAAAGAAATTTTTTCAAAATAAAAAAAATTTTAAAAAACATGGCTAATAAGGAAAATTATTTTGCATGAAATTATATTTATAATGTATATTGCATGTCTTTTCCTCTTAATAGAGGATAGTGAAGAAAAGAATTTGGACCTACAAATAAAATTGAATTTTAAAAACCTCTTTCCTGTCCAAACTGCCATCCATTCAGCAAAGTGCTAAAAACAGAGAGCTGTCACTCCCCTATTTATAAAAAATCAAGTGAATACTAATTGATTCTAGCATCAAATGTTATTTCATCTTTGTCTCATATTTTTGAGATTTCTCTTTTGTGTTATAATATATACATTCATTAGCATAGTAGTATCTGAATATCATTTTAAAATAAACTATATGCACATATAGTAGGAATGCATTCAGAAAATTGTTTACTAATTAAGGTGATCAAAAAATTTGGAGACTGCTAAAACAATTGGAGTCATACTCATTGACAGAAATTAATTTCATCAAATCCCATGAATTGAATTACTGTCTCTAAGGAATTTTGAATCTACTTTTCCTAACCTAATCTTTCTGCTTACTTCCAGTCATGCATCTCAAATATCTCCTATACATCCTAACCTCAACACATTCAATCCAGAATTCATTATCTTTCACTCTAAATCTTTCTTCCCTCCTACCTTCCTCCCAGTCTCTCAGGCTTACAAGCTAGGAGTTATCTTGGATTTCTTACTATCCCTCACTCATCATATCTGAACTGTGGTTAAGGCCTGTTGATTTAACTTTTGTAATATTCCTCAAATACACCACCTTTTCTTCTCAAACACTACCACCACTCTAGTACAAGCCCTCATCGCCTCATTAATTGATTAATACAGTAAGCTGACAGGATTGCCTCTTCCACTCTCTAATCCATTATCAAACCAGTAAAATGATTTTCCTAAAATGTAGCTCTGACTATATACTCCTCTACTCAATAAATTCCCTGGGCTGCTTCTTGTCTCCAGAGAAAATGCATGCTCTAATATAATGCTGATGATTAAAAAGAGAAAAGAAAAAAGATCATCAAAAGTACTGTGAAATTTCTCAACTGCAATTCAGTCCATGTTTTTTTTCCTTCTAGTCAATATTGAGTCGAATCCATTGTCTACCTGTCAAAAAAAAAAAGGTCCTGAAAGATAAATTAAACGGGTTATCCATCTAACTATATGTCATGTTATGGGTAATATTCGAGAATTCAATTCAATAATCAATAATTCTTGAACTTTGTTTTTCCCTTCTCTCTAAGGGCATTACTAATTCCACTTATTTTAAGAAAATATGGAGTTCATTCAGGTAATGCTATGCTTTTTTCAGGGTTCAATGAAACTTTGCAATTTTATCTGCAAAGGAACTAAGATTTTGAAGAATGAAAAAAGTTACCCATAAATATCCTTTAAGTTGTTCCACTTTCATCACATATTTTCCTTTATGTATTTATCCAAGTGTATCTCTTCTTCCTGACTTAATCTTTTAAATGTCATTTCTCATGTAACACATTGGTTAATGTAATAACAAAATGCAATGGTAGAATTCAATCATCATTGTGATATGAATAAAACACTGTAAAAATTCTGGCAAATGTGTTTTATATCATTTCTATCTACTGTTTTCCTTACAGTATCTTCCATTAATTTTCTCCAAAGGACTTAATTTAGTTAGGTCCCACATCAAACTTCTTGTAGCCTTATTTTCCCCTGGACTATTTCTTTATCTGATCTTCATAGAACTTACTAAGATTTGCCTTCTACTAACAATGTCTTCATAAGTCCCTCGGTCACCTCCATGCCACAATAAAGCATCAATGCAGGATGTTTGGGAAGAAATATGGGAAAAAATAGGGGAAAAGATCCTTTCATAATTCTTTGGAAGGGAGATCATGGAATAAAGCCATGCTTTCTTTGTCCTATTTCTTTTTGGAAAGAGATCAAGTATTTATTTGTTGGACAAGATAAGTGTGGGGACTCTTTTTGCCTCCTTATCATATAGAATGTGAAAAAGCATATTTCTCTACTAAATAATGATAATCAGAGTGAGTGCCTTTACCTGTATTATTTTTTTTCCATTTTATAGAGTCAAAAGTGTGTTGCTGAAATTGTTATAATTATACATAATACTTTGTTATTAACTTTCTAATCTAGCTAGTCATTTTTGCTTCAAGGCAAATATTTAATTGCAAAATTATTCTTCCTTTAATAATCAAGTTTCTGTCTAAATATAGTTCATTCATAGTAATCACCACGAGAAACAATCATTTTTGTGATTCTAGAAAACAGTAGAAATGATTATAAGATGTCCTTGTTTCAGAAAGTATTGATAACCAAAAAAAAAAAAAAGTATGAAGCTATCAAGTAGTCTACAAACTTTTGAACTCTTTCATTTCCTAATTTAGAACCATATGGTCATAGAATCAAAATTTAGAGGTAAAAAGTAACCTCAGAGGTCATTTAATTACACTTTCTCATTTTACAGATGATAAGCTGAAGCCCAAAAATATTAAGTGGTTTGCTTAATCATTGAGTGGTAGCATCAGAGACAGATTTGGAAGCCATATTATTTTTACTCCAATTCAATAATTTTTTCTTGTATTATACTGTCTTATCATATTTTCTATTTTTTTTAATTTTATACTTGATCCTATGTTACACTGAAGTCATGGGATATCAAATAAATATTAAATATTAAATTGATTTGGAAAACTTTATCTAGTTCTTCGAAGAATTTTCTGCCATAACTGCAGAAACAAATGCAGTTTGTTTCTCTCTTCAACAAATGTTGGTGCATATTTTTTGTTGTCATTCATTTGTTTTTCTGTCATGTCTAAGTCCTTCTATTTGGGATTTTCTCAGCATGAAGAAACTCATCTTACAGATGAGGAAACTGAGATAAACAAAGTCAATTGCTTTGTCCAGCATCACACAACTAGTAATTACTTGACGGCAGATTTGAGTTCACAAACATGATTCTTCCTGAATCCAGACCTGGCACTCTAGTCACAGCAGCATTTAGCTGCACTGTTAGAACATAATGTGCAGCTATGCATCTATCTATCTATCTAAATAGATCTAGATATATAAACATATATACATGTATATATGTGTGTGTGTGTGTGTGTGTGTCCAAGTCTATATATCTTTTTTTCATCAAGAGAGCATTACATAGTGAGATGACTAAATATCTCATGAAGTAAAATTTTTGTTATTGCATTGTTGCCCTTTGAGACATTATAAAATCAACCCTGTCAATGGTTTATTGCCTTTGTTAGGTCTGTATTCTATACCTTCATTTAACTTACTTCTTTGATTTCATTAATAGGATGTCAATATGAATGTCATTTATTTTTTTCCTTTAGTATATTGATTTATTGATCATTGACTGCATATCTCATCTTTTTTTGGTGAGGCAATTGGGGTTTGTCCAGGGTCACACCGCTAGTATGTGTTAAGAGTCTGAGATTTGAACTCAGATCCTCCTGGCTTCAGGGCTGGTGCACTATCCACTGTACTATCCATCTGCCTCAGAATAACTCACCTTCTCATAAAATTTATGTTCCTCGAGAGCAGGGGTGTTTCACTTATGCCTTTACATCTGTAGTGCCTAATACAGTGTAAGGAGTGTTCAGAAGGACTAGCATCTCAGGTGTAAGAGCTTCTTAAGCCCTTTTTAGGGATGCTCATCCACTTTTGGTGTCCACTTCATTAACACAATTCTTGCCTGTGGTTTTGAGAACCTGGGCATGTGCAGTAGACACACTCAGTAAATTATCTCTTTAAATTAGGTTTAGGGTAACTGACAAATCACAAACCTGTTGGTGAGTTAGAGAAATGTCTACTCCAAAAATACTGCCCCTCAGCAAATGGATGAGAACAATTTGGTCCAAAAGCCATGAAAATGGCCAAAACAGACACTGAGGAACATTTAGAACCTGGTGAGATGCTGAAGATTTCAAGGTCATCAGCTGCGTAGTGAATTATGACCAATTGTATTGACTTCTATCCTACCCCTAGATTTTGATGACAGTGAGAATTGATGACTTTGTGCAACTCCACTTCACTTAAGGCTATTTCATCTTTATAGAGATAATAGTTGAACCTGTGGGATTTTATCATTTTATCAGTTCACCAAAAGAGATTGTACAGAGATAGATAGATAGACAGATATAGATACCTACATCTATGTCTATATATACATATATATATACATAAATATCCATATCCATATATATCCAGCCCCAATCTCTCTTTTGACTGCTAGCTCCACATTACCCTCTTCAACTTCATGTGCTATAGACATTTCAAACCCAACATGTCCAAAACAAAACTCGAAACTCAAATCAAAAGATTCTCTTCCTAACTTCTCTATTTCTGTTGAGATCACACCATTCTTGCAGTCATCTATAGCATCACCCTCAAATCTCCCCTCTTCTTCCTCCCTTGGCAATTTATTGCTAAATATTGTTGATTCTATCTCTACAGCAGATCTCACATTATTCCCCTTCTCTCTACTCATACAGAGGCTGCCTTGGTTCACACCTTCATCACCTCCATTTGGATTCTTGTAATGGACACCAAATTGAAATCCTTATATCCAGGCTCCCTCTATTCCCTATCCAGTTTCGATATTGATATTCCAATACAATAGTTGACTGTGGCACACCTCTGCTTAAGAAACTTCAATGACTCTCTTGTTACCAGGATAAAATGCAGAGACTTCTGTTTGGTTTTTAAAGGTTTTCACAGTTCCTTCTGAGACCCCATACTTATTTGAAAATGTACTTACTTGCCCCTGTCTTAGGTACTATATGCTAAGCCTAAGTGCTGAGAGGGGGAATAAAGTCACATTGTATGCAATTTATAAAATTTGAGAATATAGTATAACTTTCATATACTGAGCTGTAATGTTCTGGTTGGTTTGCTGAAGGTCTTTGGACTAGCCTTCATTTCTGCTGAGTAATCACCATGAGAATAGCCAGGTGATAAAGTCCAAAAGTCTTTATTATCTCTTCTTCATAGTCTATCTCCTTGCCTGCGGCTCCACTAACTTTCTGAAGGTTGTCCCGAATGTATCTTGGTTTCTGTGGGGAAGGTAGGAGGACCACCACAATGGTCTTTGTCTTGAAGTCTGTGTGGGTCTGGGAGCTTCTGCTCCAGCTTCCAGTCCTCTGTCTTCCCTGAGTCTGTTCCAGTTCTATTTGATCCCAGTCTAGGTCTGACCCTGACCTTCTTAAATACTCTATTACAATTAAATCCATTCATCATACTGAGTATAAGCCAATCATTATATCACTAGGGAACCATTATTTGTTGTAAGATTAATTCAATCATACTAAACTAGAGACCTATTAATCACCATGCTAAACTTGATAACCATTGTCTTATCAATTCCACTGAGTTAGCACTTTGTAAGAATCCTTGTTTCAAGTACAGAGTTCTGGCCCATAACACTGAGCTTATTTAATATATGTCCAGTTAATTAGGATTAACCAAATTATAAACAAGTATTCATAAAATTCCAAAAATATTTGGCATCTTCTAATGACAATCAAAATTTAACCAAACTTCCAAAAAGTATATCAAATGCTTAATGACTGGTGTCATTTCTCTTAAAATATTTTTTAAAAAGAATTAAAGTTGCTCTTCTTTAAATAAGGAGTGTATGGATTGACTGAACTTAGGGACTTAATACAGTTTTTATACATCAAGAAACTGAATTTGATCCATCCTTAACCTAAATTAAATGCTATGAAAATGTAGTTAATTGACACACTATCCACTATTAAACTAACATCTGTATTCAACTATCTGCATGTTGTTGCAGAAAAAAAAATGTCTTTTCTAAGAATCTAAGGATGGCTAAACTTGGTTAAATTTTGGTTTGTGTCACTGGTTCTCAAGAATTTCATGATCTTAATCTGTAATCTTCAGCTCTAAACTTTCAAAAATAAAAGTATAACAGATGTGCATAGAGAAACACCTAGGATGGGATTTATTATCTTGAAAACTTATCTATCATAACTTATGCCTGACCTGTGACCTGCAATGGCCTGAGTGTAATAATTTCTATGACACTGTAGGAATTAAATCATTTTTTGTGACATGTCAACTCATTAATCATAGAAAATGATGTTTCATTTAATAAAATTTTAAAAGGATTGAAGTAAATCACTTGATGTCTTTCCCCAATAGATATCCATGCCCACTTCTGAAATTATATCAGGAAGGGAAGACATGTCTGTCTTTGGGGTTTGCTTGTTTTCTCCATCACTGGACCATAGAGGAATCCCATATGCTCCTTGGTGTTATTTATGGAAAATTTTGCTAAATTATTTAATATCTTCCACCTTTAAAGAACTAAGATTAATTATTTAATTAGCATTCTGTTGTGATTAATTGAATGTTTACAAATCAATTAAAAGCTGCTTACCTTTTGTCAGTTGAGTAACTTCAAAGAAATCTCTTGAGAAATGCCCAAAGTATCACAATTTGATTCATCTTCCTTTTGAATAGTATAAGTATGGTACAGTTGTTTCCTTAGTATTCTGTAATGATGCCTAAGTGTCCTGATACTTTTAGAAAGGCTATTAAACTGAGTGTATATAAGCACAGCCCACCTAATACTGTTAAATGGATGTACAGAAGCATGACATTAGGTGAAACAACATCACAGCAGGGCAATTAGCTGCAGAGGAATAGTGCTTATGTGAAACAAACTTTCAGTGATAAGAAGATTGATACTTAGAAGAATTAATGCTGCTGAGGTTCAAGCATTAGCTCAGTTTGCATTGATAGTCTCACAACTCTAGTGATTAGGTTGGACTAAGAATTTCCAATGGGCTTGGTTATAATATATTAATAACATGAAATAGCATAGGGGCAATTTTGTGCAAAATATTTCTGTTTTACAAACTAAAAATCTTAGCATTTTTGGTATCATGTTCTCATTAATATTACTGGAGTGTGAGAATTCTGGACAGGAGTAGGATTGAGAATTTTCTACATATGATGCTAAAATCTTAATTTAGGAAAAGGAGAAATTATTTAACTTAGTGAAAAGAATGCTGGTAAGGAAGTTGAAAGAACTGGACTTTCATCCTACTGTTGCAAATAATTTACTTTGTGACTTTGAGAAAGACATTTCCTCTCAATGGGCCATCAAAAAAGAAGGAAATTGAACTAGACCAGGAGTTTTTAATCTTTTTTTTTGTGTCATAAACATTTTTTTCAGACTGGCAAAGCAGAACTCATTTTCATGGGAATGTTTTAAATATATTAAATAAAATACAGAGAACCCCAAAGGATGCCAATCATATTGAAATAGTTATCTATGTATCTGCACATACACACATATTATTTAAAACGTTATTTATATTAAAACATTATTAAAATACATATAAAACAGGAGCACCTATCTTTTGTCATAAGGATTAAATGAGCTATTTGCAAAGTGATTTGTACAACTTCATGTGCTATTATAAATGTTAGCTATTATTAGGTTATTAATTGATGCTGATCTTTTATGGTTATCTATGCACTAGACTTGATTCTCTTTGGGGCTGACTATATTCACTTGCCTGGAATGTACTCCTTACTTCCTCTTTGAATCACTTGTTTCAAGTAAAACTTAGTTCAAGCTCTAACATCTGCATGAAGTCTTTTCTGATCCCTCCTATTTGCTATTCATCCCTTCATAGAAATGTGCTTGAATTTATTTTTGATATTTAAATATTACATGTTATGAATAATTATATGTAACATTCACATATCTAAATGTATGTTTTTTCTTTATATTGTAGACATACATACACACACACATACACACACATACACATATATATATATATATATATATATATATGTAGGATTCTGTATTCTATATCTTGATTATTTCATTTTTTTCTTTTTTATCTCCAGTTATTTGAATATTAAAAGTCCTTAGTAAAACTTTTTCATGGAATGATTAATTTTTAGAGAAGACTTAAGACTCCCAAGAAAGTGAGGAGTATGGGATGAGGAGGAAAAACTGCATTTGAATTATTATTCATAAAATCAAATTTCTGGATGAAATAGGCTTCATCATAACTAAGTTATTGAAGGGGTATCCAGGATACAATTGAGATGATATTTGAAGCATTAGCAAGAAGAGGAGTAGTAGCCTACTTGGTTGAGAAGACAAATTATGGAACATTTAAGTTATGCCATAGACTATAACAACTCAGATTTGTAAATGAGGACCAAGTAATTTACAGAGAGGAATGTAATCATTCAAGTATATTAGACTGATTTTCTTCTTCTGATGACACAGGCAGAGAAGTCTCATTTAGATATCTCATGAACATAAAATATACATAGTTCCAGGTTTACAAGATTCAGAAAAAGGAGAGAATAAAGCAGAGGGTGGCTTGACTGGAATAAAAAAAGGCCTAATCTCCCTTGACAAACTGAGAAGACAGAAATTTTCTTGCTGCCTCATATACTCCAAATTAGCCCTTTTGCAGAAAGGTACTACCGTTCTAAAAAACCTCCCTCAAAACTAGGCAGCATGGGAAAAGGAGAGAGTGCTGGATTAGGGAATCAGAGGCCTGAAGTTAAAATCGCCATCTTGCTACTTTCCAGATATATACATTTGCATAAGTTATTTCACTCCAAGAGCTATCAGTCTCTTCATCTATCAAATAAGGGAATTGGGCTATTACTTCTCAAGGTCTTCCAGCTTTAGATCTATGGTGCTATTATCCTAACAAGAGTTGCTTCCATGTGCAACTCAAGGATCAACTTCAATGAAACTCTCATTTTCAATTAAGAAATTACAAAATTGTTATTCAAATAGTAATGACATGTTAGAAAGAAATAATTACAGGGGTTTTCAGAGATACTATGCTATTGACAACATATGACCCATTGCACATTTGCAGTTAAGAGATTTTGTTATTTTCCTTGTGACAATTGTCATGAAATTTCACTTTCCTATTTCTACATCAATATAATTCTAAACGTTAGGAACTTAATTGATAAGGAGACAAAATGCTAAGAGGTAGAAGTGCATGGATTCATAGATATAGAATTAGAAGGAACTTCAGAGGAACATCATCTCATCCAAGACTTTGATTTTCTATATTAGTACATAGAGGACAAAAGATGTAAAGTCTGGAACAAGGAAATACAAGTGTTAAGTGGCTGAGTTGGGATTTGAACCCAAATCTGCTGAATAAGATACAATGTTTTTATGATGTTTCATTATGTCTTCTCAAAGTTGTAAAAGGAACTTCTCAACAACTGAAGAGCATGTTTGATGAAAGCCATTTTCTAAAATGTAAAATTCCCTAAGGAATTAAAAAAATGAAAAATCTAAATAAATGGTAAAACAATAGAAATAAAGCCATAAATTTTGAGCTGGAAGGATCTTAGAGGTTACCCAGTCCATCCCTTATATTATGCATATGATTAATCTAAAATCCAGAAAGGTTACCCAAGGTCACACAGGTAGTAAATAATAGTCAGTTTTTAAAATTTTTAAATTTTACATCATAAATATAGTCAGTATTACTTACTATGAGGGCTGTTGGGTAGCAGAATGAATAAAGCGCTGAGCTTATCTCAGAAAGTAACTGAATGACTCTGGGAAATTCACTTGACCCTGTTTGCCTCAGTTTCCTCATCTGTAAAATACAGAAAGAAATGGTAAATGGCTTTAGTATCTTTGCCAAAAAAAAATCCAAATGGGTTAATGAAGAGTCAACCATGACTGGAAAATGACTGAACAACAAATCAGCAATTATTTATCACAGAAATTTATAGTAGTAATTTCTAAGTGACATACTATGAATTTAGCAAATGCATGTTTAACTTCAGTTAAGGTCAGATTATAGCAGAATGTTGGATTTAAAGCTAGAGAATCTGATTTTGAATACTGTAGGCCAAAGAATACAGAACTGGAAGTAGTAATAGCAGGATCAGAATGGGAAATTAGGTCAAAGTTGCAAAGAGCTACCTTTTAACATTTTGTCTCCCTACCAGTTAAGTTCCTAATATTTAGGATTATTTTGACTTGAGAAGTCATAGTCCAATTCCCTTATTTGATAGATGAAGATATTGATGACTAGCAAGGTAAAATGACTCATGCACATGTGTACTCCTGGAAAGTAGCAAGATGAGGATCTTAATCTGAGAAGAATTTATATTTGAATCTGAAGACAATAATAGAAAGACAACTGAATAGAGAGTGACATGATCAAATTCTATGCTTTAGGAAAATTACTTTGTCAGATATATGAAGGGTAGTTTAAAATGGGGAGATCCTTGAGGCAAAGAGCCCAATTAAGAGGTCATTGTAAAGGTATACAAACGTGGTAAAGAGGATCTGAATTAAGGGACTGGTAATATGAATAGAGAAAAGGGGATAGATATGAGAGACAATGTAGAGGGAGAAACAATGAAATTGACAATTGATAACATAGATGTATAGGAGAGTGAATGATTTAATATAAAATCAGGGTAGTAAATTCATATGTCTGGAAAGATGATGATGCTCCTGACAGATTTAAGGAAATTCAAAAGAGGAAAGGATTTAAGGAAAAGATAATGATTTCTAATGCAAGCATATTGTATTTGATGCCTCTATAAGTCATCCACTGAGAGGCACCTAATAGGCAAATGGAAATTTGCAACTGGAGTTCAAGAGGGACTAATATGAGATATATAGATCTTGAAGGGATCTGTATAATGATTATCAATTAATGAAAAAAAATCAGAAAAGATGGCAAAGTAAGATGAAGCAATATAGCCTAGCCTTTCCTGACAACTGCTCCAACAAAGACCTCTAAAGATCATCATAAATCTTATGATAAGGAAAAATCACAGAGAGAAATTTCCCTAACCCACACAATATAATAAAAAACAGAGAGAGAGATAGGATCTACATTGGATCTAGGCAGGAAAATGCCTGATGAGAGAATTCCTTCTGAAGAATGGAACTGTGGCCTAAAATATGTGTTACAGTACAAAACTGCTAAATTCTGTGTGTGATCCTCACTATGGTTTCTCTGTATAGAGAATAGAATATGAGTCAATTGGCAGATCTGTCACTCTGACCTTATAGCTGGGTAACAAACTTGAGATAACTGAGGAAATAACTTATTCTTATGATAGCTATGTACTCATTAAGGATCAGGAGAAGATGGAAGGAGAATGTGGCCCTGATACTGTAATGAAGCTGTAGGTTCAACCATTAATCTGGTTTGAGGCTTGAAGCCAAATAACCGAGACAGAATGTTCAGAATAAGGGAAAAATCTACATTTCTTTTATTCTGAATCTGCAAAGCCTTATAATGAGCTGAAAAAAAAAAAAAAAAAAAAACTAAGGGCAGCAAAAGTTTATTGCTGTATCACCCAAGCCAAATGCGGATGCAAAACTCAACAAAGCTCACTAAAGAATCAGACTACTGTAATTAAGATTGTTTTGAGTTCACTGAAAAGATTTTGATTGAGCTGTCCCAGGGACAATGTAAGAAGACCACACTCAGTACTTGAAGAAAGTAGCAGCAAACCCCTGCCCCCAAATGTAAATAATGGACAAATAGGTCTAGACATTATCTGCATAAGCCCATACAGCTTGGACACAATATAAAGCTATCAGGATTCCAAGAATGCCCAAGATACATATTAATAAGAGAATAATTTCAAAATCTTTAAAAGCCAAACCTCAAAGAAAAAAAAATAAATAAACACATATTGAACACAAGGCAAATGAATTTCTAAGGAAAAATAAAGAAATTTAAGAAATGGTTTTACAAATTAAATAAAATTGTTAAAGGAAATAATTAGAATAGAAAAGAGAATTTTGGAGTAAAGATTTGGAAGAAGAATGAATGGTTATAATAGCCAAAAGAACAATTTTGCATAAGTATTGCATATTCATTGAAAATTAGAATTGATTGAATAGAAGTCAATGAATATATGAGACAATAAGAAATATTAAAAACAAAGTTAAGCTTAAAAAAGAGAATGAAAATATCTAATTGTTAGAATCCTAGTGTTAATGGAATTGATATAATACTCATTGGTTCACACATTAGAGCAAATCCTTACAAAGTGTTAAGTCACTAATATTGGTAGAAACAATGCTTGAGTTTACACCTTTGAGAATTCACACATTGGCTCACACATTGGAGTTCACAAGAATGGGAGATACACAAAACTTAGTAACTTTGTGAATTCACACCTCCTATATCCCACTCTCAGAGGAGGAGTCAACCTTTGGGTTCACACCTTTAAGAGATCATATATAAGAAGCTCTTAGCACTTCAGTCAGTCAGTTCAGTTGAAAAGATTGAGAGGGGAGCATCAATTGGAGATTGAGAAGCCATGAGTCGGAGTTGAGCTACAGGCAGAAGCTGGAAGAGCTAAAAGGCAAGCTGCAATAGCTCTTAGAACCAAGGAGTGAGATAGGCCTCTAAGAAAGTTAACTGGACCAAGGAGAGAGAGAAGACTTGGAAGGAGAAAGTAAACGTTTGGATTTTATCAGCTGGCTGCATTTGAAGTGATTATTACTTTGAACTGAAACTAAGGCTGTCTCCAGAAAACCTCCCCAAGAAACCTGCTCCCAGAGAGAATGATTATATTATAAAAAAGAAGAGAACACCACATCTAATATCAAAATCAGATCAAGAAGAGATAATATAAGAATCACTAGATTATACTAAAAGTCATGAAAAATACTCCACACATCATATTTCAAGAAATTGAGGGGGAGGGGGAAACAACCAGAGGGCAAAATAAAAATAGAGATAATCCAGTCATCACCTTCTAAAAGAGATGTCAAAATGAAAACCCTCAGGGATGCCATAGGCAAAATTAAGAGATTTCAAGTCAAAGAAAATAATACTGTAATCAAACAGAAGAGTTTGAGTATTGAGAAACCATAATGAGGATCACACAAAATTTAGCAGTTTTGTAATATAATACTGCAAAAGATGAATGATATGTACTTACAAACAAGTTCCAGAAAAACTGATAATGATTCTACAAATAATAGTAACTTTAACTAAATAGAGGACTTTCAATCACTGGTGAGGAAAAGATTAAAACCAACTCAAAACTTTCAAATTCAAACACAGGAGTCAAGAGAAACACTGCACACACATACAAACATGTATACATATAAGTATGCACATACATGTGAACAAACAATAAGAAAAAACTAAAAAAGTAGAAATGTTTACATTCCATGGGGGAGATGATATAAGTATTCCCTCAGAAATCTATTGTCATCAGGGGTCACAAAGGGAATTTAATAAGACTGAGAATCTAGTAATGGTCTTGTTATAGTTGATTATTCTTAAAGAAACTCTAGCATTTTTGTCAATAAAACCACAAATGTGATCATGAAGAATCACACATAACCAAAAATCAATTAACTGTTTTTAAAAGAAGAAAGGAAAGGAATAAAGATAAATACTTGGAAATAAAAGGGAAACTTTAGATAAAAAAATTTGAAATTAGGAAAGCAGGCAGCACTTAGGCACATTTTTATCTGAACTTAAAGACAAAGTAAAACACCACAGAGAGTTGTTTGGGAAAATACACTTGTAAACAGAAAATAGGAAGAAACGTGTAAAAGGGAAAAGAACAAATAAGAGAAAGGATAGATTCAGAGAGAGATTTTATAATAAAATAAAGAAATTCTAACCGATTAGAATGAATGGGTCATGAAGAAGGGTTTTAAAAGAAAGAAGTAGAAAAATGGTAATGAGATTTAGAGAAGCAGAGTCCAGAATGTAAAGGGAAATTTTTTTTAAAGGAAGGTGCTTATCAATGCCATATATTATGTCATTTTCAAAGCACTAAACACCAAAATTATTTGGTCTGCTTAAAAAATAGAGAGCACTTTCATTTAGACATATTACTGATACAAAATACAGATGCACAAAAAAATCTAGTAATCTAGTATTTCATACATCCCAAAGCCCACTTACTGAGGTAAGGATTAACTATTAGGAAAAAAGAAAAAAAAAGTCTGGGAAAATGGGAAAACAGACTTAAAAAATCATTGCTAGACCAACACTTCACACCATATACCACGATAAACTTAAAAAGGATACATTATTTAAATGCTAATGTTTATATTATAAACAAGTTAGAGGAACAAGTAAAACTATATTTCTGATCAAGTATTCATGTTCAAATAAGAAATAGAGAGGATCACAGAAAAGATAAATAATTTTCATTTCCTAAAATTAAAAGGTTTTTTTTTTCAAAATATGATTCAGCTAATATGAGAAAGGAATCATTTAACTGAGGTAAAGTGTTGTGCTATATGAAATTGTATAAGGTTTCAAATAATCATAGTAATACTTGTACAAACTGAAATAAAATGAAATGAGTTAGAGCCAGGAGAACAAATTGTACAATAATATTGTAAAGACAAACACCTTTGAAAAACTTAAGAATTCTAATCAACAAAAATGACCAATAAAATGCTAAAGTACTGATTATAAAAGTATACTACCCACCTTTTGATAGACAGCTAATGGACTCAAGGTTCAGAATGAGACATATATTTTTAGGTTGTAACAATATGGAAATAGATTTTGCTTGACTATCAATATTTTTTAAATTTAGGAACTGGAGGTAAGAGGAGGAAATAGATAGTAAAAAAAATTAATTTGAATAACATTTATTTCAATAGTAATTAAAGAGAATACCAAGTAAGCATGCAGAGAGAGAATACCCAGATCAGACTCTTTGGATCACTCACTGTTAGCAGAGAGGGGCAAGATTTGTAGTATTAACCAGTAAAAAAAATGGGGGGTGGGAGGTGGGAAGGGGGTGTCAGAAAAATCTTATAGAAAAGACAGTCCTCTAGATGCTTAGTGAATGAATGACAATATGTACCAAGAACTCTTTTTTAAATTTTTTTTTATTTTCAAAATATATACATTGATAATTTTCAACATTGATCCTTGCAAAACCTTGTGTTCTAATTTTTTCCCTCACTTCTCCTCACTCATTTCCCAGACAAGTGATCCAATATATGTTAAACATGTGCAGTTCTTCTATACATATTTCCACAACTATCATGCTGCAATAGAAAAATCAGTTCAAAAAAGAAAAAAAATAAGAACGATAACAAAATACAAGCAAACAACAACAAAAAGAGTGAAAATACTGTGTTATGATCCAGACTCAGTCCCTTTCTACAATTCTCTTTCTAGGTGCATATCATTGTCTCATCAGAAGAGGAATTAGTATGAATCATCTCATTGTAGAAGAAAGCCATGTCCATCAAAACTGATCATCATATAATCTTGCTGTTGCCATGTATAATGATCTCCCTTGCTCACTTCATTTAGCATCAGTTTATGTAAGTCTCTCGAGGCTCTCTGAAATCATCTTGCCAAGCACTCCCTTAAGTACTACAGAGATAGACATAAACTTAAATAGTTCATACCCTAATTGAGAAAAACAATAGATAAAATGATACTTGATGGAAAGGCCTTTAAGTCTTAAGGATGCAACATCTGAATAAATGACAAAGCTTAAGGCTCCTTAGGTTACACCAGTAAGTCAGATGACAGTGCTGAGGATCTGAAGCTTACAGAATCAGTATAGACAAGAAGGACAGAAAAAACTTAGAATAAACTCATAAGCCCAATATTAAAGTCTAGAGTTCCTTCAAAAAGAGTGGTAAAATTGGTTTATTGGGGCCTTGTGAGCAGTCAGTGTCCAGGATTCAAGGAAGCTGTGAGGAGACATGTATATGGTAGTGGTATATCTTCCTACTTCCCCTCAGTCCTACATGGATTCAAGATGGCCCCAGAATGGAAGATCTATTTAAGGAGAAAAGCAGAGGAAAAAAGATGCTTCCCACAATCTCAATGTTAATAAATGGGTCAAATGGAGCAGAAGGGCACTAAAAATGAACATTGAAAAAAGCATAAATTTAGAAATTGATCTATAGTAACTTTAAAAAGAACAGCTCAAATTTAGTAATGGACATCTATATGTTTTGCTAACTTATCCGTGAACATATACTCTTTGCTGTCATAATCTTCTGAAATAAAAGCTTTCATTTGCTGCCTTGTGAATCAGAAAGTATATACTTTAATACCTTTAGTTTCTACAATTCAAAAATAAATATAATTAAGAAACTATTAACTGAAGCTTTTGCTTTTTTTCCTGCAAATAAAGGAAGTCCAAGAATCTATGCTTGTTTCTTTATGAAGATATTAATAATATTACTAATAGCCACATAGCAGTTTATTGGGACAGTAAAGATAACAAAGTATTTGTATGACTTTGAGGGAGGGGAACTATTTTCTACAAATATAAAGTGAATCCAAGCTAAAAATATCCTTTCAAAGTCATGCTTTCAAGCTACTTACCTTGTAGAAGTCACACTTCTAATATTGATTTTCTTTATTGCTTTAAAGGAAAAGAAATAATAGAACCATCATTCTTGTTTATAGAATTTCAACTTTTTTTAAAGAAAAAAAAGGTCTGTATAGTTTATTAAATAGCTTACCAAAGCTAGTCTACTAAGAGCTGCACAAACAAAACTCTTGTTTTTTTTTCATTAATAACAGAATGAAGAGATTAGAATAATAAATAAATGCTGTCTTCCAAAATAAGTTGTTTTAATTTCTTCAATGTGTGTCTTCATACACAGAAGATTATACTATCATATTAACTATTTACCATTTAATCCATGTGTCTTTTGGTACCTATAAGTATCAGAAAGTGTGTCTGGTAGCTTATTTTTTATTGTAGTAAGTTTATTTATTTTTAATACACATTGTTTTATAAATCATGTTGGCAGAGAAAAATCAAAGGAAAAGGGAGAAACCATGGGAGAAATAAAAATTTATATTTAATCTCCTTAGATCTTTTTGTGGATGCATTTTCTATCCAAATTCTATTGGATTGCTTTGAATCACTGAACCACTGAAAAGAACCAAATCTTTCATAGTTCATCATCTCACATTTTTGCTGTTACTATGTCCAATGTATTCTAGAGTTACTTTAATTTGCATTTCTCTAATCAATAGTGATTTAGATGAGCAGAACCAAGAGATCATTATATACTTCAACAACGATACTCTATGAGGATGTATTCTGATGAAAGTGGATTTCTTTGACAAAGAGAAGATCTAACTCAGTTTCAATTGATCAATGATGGACAGAAGCAGCTACACCCAAAGAAACAACACTGAGAAATGAATGTAAACTGTTTGCATTTTGGTTTTTCTTCTGAGGTTATTTTTATCTTCTGAATCCAGTTCTTCCTGTGCAACAAGAGAACTGTTCAGTTCTGCACACATATATTGTATCTAGGATATACTGTGACATATTTAACTTGTATAGGACTGCTTGCCATCTGGGGAAGGGGGTGGAGGGAGAGAGGGGAAAAGTTGGAACAGACATGAGTGCAAGGGATAATGTTGTAAAAAATTACCCAAGCATGGGTTCTGTCAATAAAAAGTTATAATGTTGTTTTTTTTTTTAAATAGTGATTTAGAGCATTTTTTCATATAACTATAAATTGCTTTAATTTCTTCATCTGAAAATTGTCTCTTCATGTCCTTTGACCATTTATCATTTGTGGAATGACTTGTATTCTTATAAATTTGACACAGTTTTTCATATATTTTAGAAATCAGATCTTTATCAGAAATGCTGTCTGTAAAGATTGTTCCCAGCTTTGTACTTCCCTTTTAATCTTGTTTCTGTTGTTTGAGCAAAAACTTTTTAATTTAATGTAATCAAAGTTGTATATTTTGCCTTTCATAATGTTCTCTAGTTCTTTGGTCATAAATTCCTCCCTTCCCCAAAGATCTGATAGGCAAATTATCCTTTGTTCTCCTAATTTGCTTATGGAACCATCCTTTATGGCCAAATTATCTATCCATTTTGACCTTATTTTGGTACAGAGTGTGAGATGTAGGTTTATGCCAAGTCATTGATGTATTATTTTCCCAGCAAATTTTGTCAAATAGTGAGTTTTTATTCCAGGAGCTGGAGTTTGAGTATTTATCAAATATTAGATTGCTATAGGTCTTGAATATTGTGTTGTATATATCTAATCTATTCCACTGTTCCACCACTCTGTTTCTTAGCCAATACCAGATGGTTTTGATTACTACTGCTTTATAATATAATTTTAGTTTTGGTCCTTCTAAGCCACCATCCTTTGCATTTTTTTCATTAATTTTATTGCTATTCTTGAACTTTTGTTCTTCCAGAAGAATTTTATTATTTTTTCTAGTTCTATAAAATAATATTTTGGCAGTTTGATTTGTACTGAATATATCAATTTAGGCAGAATTGTCATTTTCATTATATTAGCTTAGCCTAGTTATGAACAATTGATATTTCCCCAATTGTTTAGATCTGATTTTATTTTTATGAGAAGTATTTTGTAATTGTGTTCATATATTTCTTGGGTTTGCCTTGCTAGGTAACCACCAAGTATTTTGTCTACAATAATTTTAAATGGAATTTCTCATTCTATCTCTTGCTGATGGACTTTATCAGTAATATACAGAAATGCTGTTGATTTGTATGGGTTTATTTTATGTTCTGCAATCTTGGTAAAGTTGTTTTTAGATTATTTCCTAGGATTCTCTAAATACATCATGATGTCATCTGTAAAGAGTGATAATTTTATTCCCTCATTGCCTATTTTAATTCCTTTAGTTTCTTTTTTCTTTTCTTCTTGCTAAAGCCAATATTTCTAGTACAATGTTGAATAATAGTGATTGTAATGGGCATCCTTGTTTTACTCCTAATCTTATTCCTAAGAAGTGGAATGCGTCCCACTTCTCTCCATTATCAATAATGGTTGTTGTAGGTTTTAGATAGGTACTGCTTATTATTATAAGGAAAACTCCATTTATTCCTGTGCTCTCTAGTGTTTTAATATGAATGGATGCTGTATTTTGTCAAAAAAAAAATTTCTGCATCTATTGAGATTATCATATGATTTCTGTTGGTTTTATTATGGATATGGTAGATTATGGTAATAGTTTTCCTGATATTGAATCAGCCCTGCATTCCTGGTATAAATTCTACTTGGTCATCTTGTGGTAAACTTCTGATAAGTCACTGTAATCTCTTTGCTGATATTTTATTTAATTTTTTTTGCATCAATAGTCATTAGGGATATTGGTCTATTTTCTTTCTCTGTTTTGGCCCTTCTTGGCTTAGGTATTAGTGCCGTATTTGTGTCATAGAATGAATTTGGCAGGACTCCTTCTTTACCTATTTTTCCAAATAGTTTATACATTAATGTAATTAATTGTTTTTTAAATGTTTGGATAGAATTCACTTATGAATTCATGTGGCCCTGGAGACTTTTTTCTTCAGTAGTTCATTAATAACTTGTTCAAATTCTTTTTTTGAAAATGAGACTATTTAAGTATTTTATTTCCTCTTCTGTTAACCTGGGCAATTTATAATTTTTTAAAATATTCATCTATTTCCATTAAATTGTCAGACTTGCTACCATAAAGTTGGACAAAATAGCTCCTATTTATTGCTTTAATATTTTTCATTAATGGTAAATTTACCCCTTTCATTTTTGATGCTGGTGATTTGGTTTTTTCTTTCATTTTTCTGATCAAATTAACCAAAGGTTTGTCTATTTTGTTAGTTTCTTAGTTTTATTTATTAGTTCAATGGTTTTCTTAGTCTCTATTTTATTAATCTCTCATTTGAGTTTCAAAATTTCTGACCTGGTATTTAATTGGAAGTTTTTAATTTGTTATTTTTGTAGCATTTTTAGTTGCATGCCTATTTCATTAATCTCCTCTTTCTCTATTTTATGTAGCTATTTAGAGATCTATTTCCCCTAAACACTGCTTTGGCTACATCCCATAGGTTTTGGTATATTGTCTTATTATTGTCATTTTCTTGGTTGAAATTATGGTTTCTGTGATTTGTCATTTGACCCACTCATTCTTTAGAATTAGATTATTTTATTTCCAATTTGTTTTTAGTTTAACTTGCCCTGGCCCAGTATGGAATATAATTTTTATTGCCTTGTGATCTAAAAAGGAAGCATTTGCTATTTCTGCCTTTTTGTATTTCATTGTGAGGTTTTTATGCCCCAATACATGGTCAATTTTTGTGTGTGTGCCATGTACTGCTGCTATATTCCTTTCTTTCTCTATTCAATTTTCTCCAGAGGTCTATCATATGTAGGTTTTCTAGGATCCTATTAATTTTTCTAATTTCTTTCTCGTTTATTTTGTAGTTAAATTACTCTTATTCTGAGAGAGAAAGATTGAGGTCCCCACTAGAATACTTTTGCTATTTATTTCTTCCTGTACCTGGCTTAACGTGTTCTCTAGGAATCTGCCTGCTCTACCCTTGGTACATACACATTTAGTATCATTATTACTTTATTATTTACTGTACTCTTTATCAAGATGTACTTTCCCTCCTTGTCTCTTTTAATAAGGTCTAGTTTTACTTTTGCTTTAGCTGAGATCAGAATTGCTATGCCTGCTTTTTTTTTGCTTCAACTGATGTAGAGGGTCACAGACAGTGGAGGAACTCTGAGTGAGATATAATACCCTTCAGACCAAAGGTAATCAGCTAACAATGTCTGGTTCAGCTGCCAATCTCCCCTAAAGGCTCTTGACTTTCCTGAGAAGTCAGAGAGTGGGGATAACCTGTGTTGTGATTGAAACAGAGTGATATTAGGTGGCAAAGAGTGATACCAGGTGGCAAACTACATATAATAACAAATTGTTTATATGGTCCCACGTGTGCAGTATATACTTAGCGCATGTCCAGTGTTTTTGTTTCATAAGGGTATAAGGGTATAAAAGGGGGAAAGACCTTGTAATAAATGAACTCCATATTTCCACTATTCTCATCTGCTTCAACACTTCTCCAGTAGGATGGCATATTTTAATCACCCTGGCATGGTGGCTGTAGAAATCATGGTATGTTTTGTTCCCCCAACTTGGGGGCTCTAGAAAGTAGGACACAACGAGCTGAAGCATAATAAATTATGTTTCAGCTTTTTACCTTTACTCCATATGTGTCTCTCTGTGTCAAATGTGTTTCTTGTAAAAGCATATTGTAGGATTCTGTTTTTTAATCCCTTTCTCTTATCATTTTTCCTAGTATTTCTGCCCTAGCTTTTATCCTGTCCCTCCTTTTTCTTTTTCTCTTAATCCTCCTACCTTTTTATAGGATTAAATACATTTCTACACCTATTTGAATGATTGAATTAGTCTTTCTTAGAGCCAAAACTGATGAGATCTAGCTTCCGAAAATACTCATTCCCCTCCCTTTTTACCCTGGATTGTAATACTTCTTTTAAGACTCTTTTTTTTTTTTTTTTTGATATGAACTAATTATCTCATTATACCTTCTCTTTCCTCTTTTTCAAGTACAGACCTTTTCTCATCCTTTAATGTCTTTTTCTTTGATATCATCATATCAGAGTCCATTCAAAATCACACTCACAGTCCATGTGATTCTGCCTTTTGTCTGGCCCAGTGTCAGATACAGTTCTCAATAGTTACAGATATTGTTTTCCTATCTAGTGATATAAACAGTTTAACCTTCATATATGTGTGTATATATGTGTATGTGTGTTATGTATGTATGTGTGTGTGTTTTCCCATTTACCTTTCAGTGATTCTCATGAGTCCTGTGTCTGTCATAAAATTTTCTGTTTAGTTCTGAGTTTTTTTTCAGTAGAAGTGATTGAAAGTCTCTTACTTCACTGAAGCTTCATCTCCTGCCCTGAAAGATGATGATGGTTAGTTAATTCTTGGTTGTAATCCCATTCAGAATATTGTATTCCAGGCCTTCTGATCCTTTATTATACATGCTGCCAGATCCTGGGTAATCCTGATTGCTGCTACTTGATATTTTAATTATTATTTTGTCTGGCAGCTTGCAGTATTTTTTCCTTGATATAATAGTTTTGGAGTTTCAGCAACAATGTTTCTTAGGGTTTTTCTTGTGGGATCTCTTTCCATAGGAGATGGAATAATTCTTTCAATGAATATTTTCTTTTCTGCTTCTAGGATATTGGAGCATTTTCCTTAATGATCTCTTGTAGAATGCTATCTAGCATCTTTTTTGCTGATGCCTCCAGGTAAGCCAATAATTGTTAAATTGTCTCTTATGGATCTATTTTCCTAGTTGGCTGTTTTGCCAATGAGGTATTTCATATTTTCTTCCACTTTTTTTCATTCTTTTTAATTTGTCTGATTGATTCTTGCTGTCTCACAAAATCATTAGCTTTCCTTTGCCCATTTTAGTTTTTGATGTGTGATTTTCTTCAGTTAGTGTTTGTATCTCTTTTTCTATTTAGTTTATTCTACTGCTTAAGTAGTTATTTTTTCAGACTTTTTTCCTTTCTGTTCCAAAGTGTTGACTCTCTCATGCATATATCTCATTTCTTTGCTCATTTTTTTCTTTTACCTCTCTTATTTGCCTTTTGAAGTCGTTTATGAACATTCCCACAAAGCCTCTTGGGGCTTGAAACCAATTTATCACACTCTGAGATTTCTTTTGTGGACATTCTGTGTTTTGGTCTGCCCTGTTACCATAGTAGCTTTCTGTGTTCAAGGTTCTTTTCTGTTTCTTGCTCATTTTTTTTCCCTTTTGATATATATTTTTTTAACTTTTAAGTGAAGCTCCACTCTTGGGTAAAGGTGGCACTGTTCCCAACTTCCTGGACAGTTCTGAAACTTGGCTTTGAGCAGAGTGTCCCCTTGTGTTTGTAGGGGGTTGTTTTGCCTATTCTATTCAGGAAACAGCCCAGTTTTCCAGAGTTTGCCTTCTGGGCTGGGACTGGAAGTTGACCCACTGATTTGCTCCTTGATTGAGCCAGAACTGAGGGTCTTAGTTTCTGATTTGCTGTGATTAAGAACCTCTCACTGGTTTTCCCAGAGTCTATCTGATCTGGGTTCAACATCCTTCTCTTGCAGTCCTTTCAATCTATTTTGAGCTGGAGAGTGGTTTCATTCCATCAGATTCTATTCAGTTCTTTGGTTTCATGTGGTTTTAAAGGGAAACTGGGAAAGCTCAAGCAACTTCCTGGCTTTCCTCCACCATCTTGGTTCCTGGTACCTTCATTGCTGACTACTAGGCTGATCTTATATAGAAAATAGCCTCTTTATCCAGAGGATAATGCAATATCTATACTTTCTAACTCAGTGTTGTATTATATGTTTAGTTTTACAGTCAGTGATATACCTGGAAATTACAATTCCCAGAATTACCAGCCCCAAAATTAAGGGTGATTAGAGTTGGGGGAGGAGAGGGGTAGGAGGAGGGAATAAGTAACAGTAAAAGACAACTTCCAGTGTGGGCAAGAAATGATTCTATTGACTTCTTAAACCAACTTCCTGGTAATAAGAACTTTTGTGGTTATCCAGATAGAAATGGAAATATTCCTGGGTTCCATAACCTTCCAATGTAAGATTCTTCCTGTGCTATTACCACCTCTCCTGCAGTGTTTGATATCTTCACTATCAATATTAACAGTTACATTATTTTAAAGCAGAGTTCTCCCTCAATTGATAAATGATCAAAGGATGTGAACAGATAATTGTCAGGTGATGAAATTAAAGCCAACTATAGTCATATATAAAAATGTTTTAAATCACTATTGATTAGAGAAATGCAAATTAAAATAACTCTGAGGTACCACCTTACACCTCTTAGACAGGCTAAGATGATAGGAAAAGATAATGATGAGTGTTGTAGGGGATGTGAGAACGCTGGGACATTAATGCATTGTTGGTGAGGTTGGGAAATAATTCAATCATTCTGGAAAACAATTTGGAATTGTGCCCAAAGGGCTATCAAACCGTGCCTACCATTTGACCCAGCACTACCATTGCTGAGTCTGTATTCCAAGGAAACATAAAAGAAGAAAAAGGATCCACATGTACAAAAATGTTAGTAGCAGCTCTTTTATGGTAGCAAAGATTTGGAAAATGAGTAGATATCCATCAATTCAGAATGTCTGAACAAGTTGTGGTATAGGAAGATCATGGAATATTATTGTTCTTTTTAAAAAAAAGTTGAACAAGCTGATTTTAGATCTAGAGAAGAGCCAGAGAACATGAAAAAAGTTGAACTTTTTATCCCACTTTTTTATCACATTAGAGTAGTTGATCTACTTATTCATTTTTACTCTGTGCCATGAGCTAGGTCTGTCTCCAGTCTACATATTAGAATGAAATAGGAAACACACAAAGATCGAGAGAAGAACCAGAGGACATGAAAAAAGTTGAACAAGCTGATTTTAGAAAGGCCTGGAAATATTTACACAAATTGATACTGAGGTAAACAAGCAGAACCAAGAATACATTGTGACAATAATAGCAAGAATATGCAATGATCAACTACAAAACACTTGGTTCTTTTCAGTGGTTCAGTTATCAAAGACAATCCCAACAAACTTGGACTAGAAAATGACATCTACATTCAGAAAAAGAACTATGGAGATTGCACTTTATGTTTACTTCTTTTTGTAGAGTTTTTTTTTTGTTTGTTTGTTTCCCGTGGTTTTTTTCCCTTTGTTCTGACTTTTCTCTCCAAACATGATTCATATAGCAATGTTGCGTTAAAGCTAATTAATTAATTACATTTTTAAAGAAAAAAAGAAAGAAATCAGAGTCCTCTTACATTCCTGTTTTCCTGGTGTTTTTTCTCTCCTTTTCCTTAAGTCCTCTGCCCACTCTGGGATTCTATTTTGTCACCAAATGTAAAACTAGTGAATGTTTCAACAAATAGATTTATAAAATTTTACTACAAAACAATTTTAGTGATGAAAATGTTTTTTCTACAGAGATTATCACCAGATAATATATGTTATATATGCTTCACACACATATATCATTCTCCTTCAGGTTTTAAAATGACACTAACAAAAGTTTTTCCATCTATGAATGTGCCTGAAAAGAAAATTACTGGTAACTAGATCTCTTTTCCAACCCACTTTCCTTTTGAAGTGTCTGGCTTTCCTAAGATTATTCTTCCATTGTAATGACTGCACTAGCACCCAGATCACCACAGAATCAGCTGGAGTCAGGATAAGCAGAAGTCCTCAGTCTTTATTCTTGGTCCACAGACTCAGGATTGAACAAAATGGAAGCAGATTCTCCCTCATCTACCGCCAAGAGTGTGTCTCTGGCTAGTCTTTACTCCACCGCTTAGTCCCTCCTACAATCCTCTATACACCAATCATTGAGTCAGTATGGATAGTGGAAAGGACCATTTTCCAAGTATATGCCCATAGAGTATTGTCCAATCAGTAGTTAGCCTCAAGCCCTCAGCAGTCCCGACCTTAGTGCATCAACCCAATAGTTTCAGCCCTGTACATTCCATTATATTTTAACAGGTGTTTGAAGGAACTGATGATTTTGATCCTTTCTCTTTCTTTGTTCTCTGAACAAAGCTGCCCACTTTTTATCACATTAGAGTAGTTGATCTATTTATTAATTTTTACTCTGTGCCATGGGCTAGATCTGACTCCAGTCAACATATTAGAATGAAATAGGAAACATTGGGCCACACAGAGATCAAGAGAGGAGCCAGAGAACATGACTCTGCTATGCCAGTCAGTACTTCTTTGACCACAATATCCAGACCACAGAAGAGACAGTCAATAGATGAGGCAGGAATGAACTTTATCAAAGATGCTTCTACTTTCTTGTAATTGAGGGGAGGGAATTTTTCTCACTTATCTCCCCTTGCTTAAGGATGGCAGAGCTATTTTATACTGAGACATCTATTAGAGATCAGGAAAAAAACAATTAAGATAAAACCTTCAAGACATAGGTCACTTTTGCATCAAAGAAAAATGTCAACCATGGATTGAAAGTATACTTTTCTAGGGTTAAGCAGCATAAAAATAATACCAACTAAGAAAGGACCTCAAGGTCCCATGTTGATTAATGACAAAGTAATACTCAGTTTCTTAATAAGTTTTCAGAACCCAGGACATAAACTAGTGCAACCTATCTTCACTCTACAAACCCTGAGTATGAGACATCATATATTTCCACACAGAGATGACTAGTCACATTTACTAAGATTAATTTAGCAGTATATTTAAAGTTCATTTTTTTTCCTCTCACTCTCTTCTTAATTTTTTGCAGTCTTCCATTCTATCTCATCTTTCAACTGAACTTGGCCTATTCAAAGTTTCCAGCTACTTTCTAACTGTTAAATCTAATGGCCTTTTCTCAGTTCTCATCCTTCTTGACCTCTCTATAGCTTTTCACATCATAGATTACTTTTTTGTTGTAATATTGTCTTTCCTCTAGTTTTTATCTTTTCATTACACTGTTTTCTCCATTATACTGGTTTTTCTGTTCCCTGGATGATAGTTTGTTCTTAGTCTCCTTTGTTGATTCTTCAATGAAGTCATGCCCACTAACAATGAATGAGTATTCTCCAAAGCCTTGCCCTGGGTCTTCTTTTCTTCCTTTGAATTATTTTCCCTGGTAATCTCAACATGGATTTAATTAGCTTCTCTTTGAACATGATCCTCAATGAGAGTTTCCAGTCCAGCTATCCTTCATTCTCCTGTTGGCTCTGCTTCTGACTCTTCAGACTTCATCATCATACCTTTAGTGCCATTTCCCTAATCATTCTGGAATGTCCTTCCATTATGGCTCATTTCTCTTATTGGCAAATTATTTTCAGGGTCTGTATTTTGAATCAGGATCAATGGATTCCCTTTTTTCATACCATCTATAACCAATATGCTGCCAAGTTCTATAGATTCTACCATTGCAATATCACAATCTCTCTTCTATGCTTGCTTTTCACTCTTCAGACACTGCCACTATCTCCCAACTCATCACTTCATGCCTGGACTATTGCAAAAGCCTGAAAGTTAGAATCTCTACTTCAAGTCTCTCCCTACTCTAGTTCATCCTCCACTCAACAGTCAAAGTGATCTTCCTAATGTAGACATCTGACCAAATGCTTTTCTCTTTCCTTTACCCCTTATTCCCCTCCCCAATATTAAACTTGTGAGCACCACTTGCCTCATGCAGGCCTCCCTCTTTAGGATCCATCCCCCCACCTTAGAGTCCATGCCCCTTTCTTAAACCTTTTCTTTACAATTTCTGTATTCCCTTCTATTTAGCTTACTCTTTCTCTTTTCACTTTTCCCCTCCCACTTTTCAATGAGGTGGGAGAAATTTCTCTGTAAATAGAATATGTCTAATATTTTCTCTTTAAGCCAATTCTGATGAGAGTAAGATTCACACTATGTTCATCCCCCTCTCTTCTTTCCCTCAAATATAATAGGTTTCCTTTACCTCTTCATGAGATGTAGTACCTCCACTTTTCCCTTTTTCTGTTATAATTTCCTTTCTACCTTTATATCCTTTTTTATATTATAACAGCAAAACCAAAGTATTCATGTACTCTTTATGTATATTCATAACAGAAATACAGTTCTCAAGAGTCCTTTTTACCTTTTTATGCTTCTCTTGAGTCATATATTTAAAGGTCAAACTTTTTGTTTAGCCCTGGTTTGTCACCAGAAATAAATGGAATTCACCTATTTCAATGAATGTTCATCTTCTTCCCCAGAAGAAAATGGTCAATTTGTCTGAAGTTATTATTGGCTGCATACCAAGTTTCTTTGCCTTTCAGAATATCAGATTCCAGGCCCTTTGATCCTTTAATGTGGACACTGCTAGATCCTGAGTAATCCTTATTGTGACTTCTCTCTATTTGAATTGTTTTATTTTGTTTTTTTTCTGGTTGCTTGTAGTATTTTTCCTTGGTCTGATAGTTCTTGTATTTAGCCATAATATTTCTTGGAATTTTGATTTGGGGATCTCTTTCAGTAGGTGATCAATGAATTCTTTCAATGTCTATTTTACCTTCTGTTTCTGTAACACCTACACAGTTCTCTAGGATTATTTCCTGAAAAATAGTGTCTAGGCTCTTTTTTCATCATGATTTTGAGGGAGTCCAATAATTTCCTAGATCTATTTTCCAGGTCTATTATTTTCCCAAGTACGTATTTAACATTTTTCCTATTTTTTCTTTTCTTTTTTTTTTTTTTTTTTTTTTTTTTGGTTTTGCTTGATTGATTCGTAGTGTCTCCTCAAGTCATTCATTTCCATTTGTTCAATTCTGATTTTTAATTAATTATTTTCTTTATTTACTTTTTTATTTCTTTTTGTAATTATCCAATTGAGTTTTTAAATGAGTTGTTTTGTTCTATGGAATTTTTTTCCATTTCACAAATTTTATTTTTTAAGGAGTTATTTTCTTTTTCCAATTCGCTAATTCTGTTTTTCAGGAAGTTGATTTCTTTTTCCACCCTAGTTATATGTCTTATCCAGATCCTCTTGCAAAGCTTCCTTTTCTTTTCCCCATTTTTCTTCTAGCTCTTTTAAGAGCCTTTTAATTTCTTTTTTGAGAGCCTTATGTGGTGGAGACCAGATCCTATCCACCTTTGGACCTAAAGACAAACTGTTTTTAGTTTCTTCAGGGTTTGAAGTCTGCTCTCTTTCAGTATAGAAGCTGTCTACAATTAGAGCCTGCTTTGCCTTTTTACTCATTTTAACAACAACCAAAAAAAAAGCTGCAGTCTGCTTTTGGTGCAATGTGGGATTACAGAGCTTCCTCATCAGACAACAGGAAGTAGCAGTGAAGCAGCTGTGGGACAGCAATGGCTGTGCTGGGATTAGCAGCCCATTGTCTGCATTGGGATAAGCAGATATGTGCTGAGATCATGCTGATTCCCTCCAGGTTCTGGGTGGGTGTGGCCAGATCCAGAGAGACCCTAGCATTTTGGGGTTATAGTTTTTACCCCCTGTGTTTATAGCTTCTCTGCTGATCTATTGGCTTGCTGCCAGAACAAAGCAGCTGACATTGTGGTAAAGTTTTCCCTGCAAATTTTCTGCTGGCTGAGATCAAATCCCACCCCACTCTGGTCCACAGAGTATGAACTGTTTTCTGTGCTCTCACTGACTGCCTGATTCCACACTTGGTCTAACCCTGTTCCATCCCCATCCATGAGCAAAAACAGACCTTTTCTGGAGAATTTCAAGATTATGTTCTGTTGGTAATGGGTTGTACTCTCAATATTCATGGGTCTTGACAGTCAAGCACTAATTCCAAGACTGAGTTTCATAAAAATAATTTGAGGGTAAAGGAGAGCTCAGAAAGACACATGTGTCCTCTCTGCCATCTTGGTTCCATCCCTGAGGTAGGACTACTCTTGACTTTCTTTGTATCCCCAGTTTGTAGCATGGTGTCTGGAACATGGTAAGTGCTGAATGAATATTTCTTGACTTTGCTGTTTTGAATTAGCCTTTTGTCTTATCTTTCCACAAAACAGATCTCCATAGCATTTCCTGCAGTCTTTGCATCATGTTCCTAGGTTGTCTCCACTCTCCTGTTTTCCAGTATCACTGTTTGTGTTTATGTTTATCAAGGTACCTTGCATATAATATGGCTTTAAAATACTTGATTTATCTACCTACCTACCTATCTATCTATCTCCTCAGGAATACTATACCTTTAAGATGTATTGTTGATTTTGGTGAACCTTTGAAACAAAACAAGTTCTATAAACACATCAGTACACACGTCTTTGGGTTTGGATTACATCTGGGAAAATTTAGATATTTGCTCTGAGCTTCTTAAGAGTGAGTTAGCAATACATTCAGGAGCATAAATCCCTTTACTCTTGTTAGACATTTTTGTAAGCACTTTTGAAAGCCTCTGTGTATTTGTGTGTGAAAATGACAGGCTCTACATACAAAAGTCATAACATAAACCAAAAAACACTATTGACAGAAGATTGTTGAAAGAAAAATTGGTCCCACATCAGAATCTTTCTGTTTTTAGATACAGTTGTATATATGGAGAAAAATGCCAAGAGCAAGGTCATCTTCTAAGACCCATACTTACTTCCTTCTCACTTAGAATGCGGTTTGCAGAAATACCAAGTTACTGGGACAGCTACATGGCATAGTGGACAGAGTATCAGCCCTGAAGTCAGGAGGACCTGAGTTCAAATTTGGCCTCAGACACTTAACACCTTCTAGCTCTATGGCCCTAGTCAAGTCACTTGATCCCAATTACCTCAGGAAAAAAAATATACTAAGATTCTTAGTTAATAATATCAGTTCATCATTACATGGTGCATGTTTTATTCACTTCTTTGTCACTTCCTTGATGCATAGAACTCCTGAATGAATTAATGTAACAATAGCATTTATGAAGGACTTACTGTTCTAAGCACACTAATAAGGGCTGGGAATATGGGTAGCACACCTATTATTATTTAAGTTTTATGAATGAAAAACCAGAGGTTTCATGGGAGGCAAAGGGTCTTATTCAAAGTTTTCTTTCTAAATGTGAGTAAATAGGTATAAATCTATTGTTAATGGAGTTGTAAACTAGTCCAACTGTTCTGTAAAACAATTTGAAACTATACTCAAAGGATTATAAAACTGTCCATGCCTTTTGACCCAACAAACAACTACTAAGTCTATATTCCAAAGTTACTAAAGAAAAAGGGGGTAAAATGCATATATACAAAAATATGTTTTGTAACTCTTCTTTTGGTGTAAAAGAATTGGAAAGTAAAGTTCCTTGAGAATACCTATTGGGAAAGTGTGTCTCAAGTATCATTGCTAGTCATTGTTCACTTGTAAGCAGCAAAGAGGGAAGACCAAGAACACAGAAGAAGAAAATGCTAGTACCTATTTGAATCAGGGCCTTAGTGACTGGGCACATTTAAAAAAAAAAAAAAGGAGAAAAAACTAGGACAATCTATTCAGAGTCCTTGTCCAGAATTTTGGGATAGCTACTTCATTGGGATATTGACTGCTTCTGGGTACAAACTAGCTAAACATTGAAGTCCTTGGAAGATTCTTTTTATTTAAAGATTTCTAAGCACACATAAAGATTCTGCAGGAATAGATTCAAAAATGCAATAATATTTTTCATAAATTCATAATCATAATTACATTGTCAGTTCATATTAATTTCATGTTACAGCCAAATTACTTAGGAGGTTACAATAGATTAGTTTTGAGAAGAGAAATTTACATGTCACGAAGGTAACCAAGAAAATTTAAATATAAATCATTCAAAGTAATACAATATCACTAAAATTATTATTTTATTTATTATCAGAACAGCTCTAAAGAGGGCTCTACTGCTCAGATTCCAAATCTAGAGGTTCCTTAATAATCCTGAAACTTGAGGGAATTTTAGTTTATATTCTATTTTCTGTTTCTTTCCTTGTCTTGTACCTGATAAGAGAATCTTTTAAAAATTTCATGAGTGTAAAACTACACAATGAACTCTTCAGTCTTTTGAAATTAACAGAAAATTTTAAAATGGGAAACTAATTTCACTTTCTTTACCATTATTCATACAATTTATGTGCAAAATCCAATTTTGAGAACTTAGCAAAACATGGTCAAAGTCTGAATTTTCATGATAGACAAATTTTGGAAGCTCATCATATCCTCTTCTTGCTTTCTAAAAGTTTACTACTTCATTTATTTAGAAAACTTTCACATTACATCTTTGTCTTATTACTTTTGTCTAATAATTCCCCTTTAGGAGGAAATCATCTCTATATTATAATTTGACCATAAATATAAGTTAAAATTAGAAGATGTTCATACCTCACCCTACTATATCCTATTAAAGTAACTCAGAGACGTTCCATTATCAATCTATTGTTTAATAGATTTAGTATTGTATTTACAAGATTTCTAGAGATTTGCTACAAAAGGGAAAAGAGGGACATAGTTATAACTATAACAATAGTTATAGTTATAACAATATCATATGTCAAAAAGAAGGAAAAAAATTCCTTAGCTCTTTTTGATTCTAGAATGAGTCACATCTGACACCCAATCATGTAGTTATGGGATATTAAAAGCAAGGCTCAAGATCAAACAGGTAGGAATTTTCCTTTACAGAAAGGAAATATCACAATGGGGGAAATAGAATAAAAAGGATTCTACTTACCACAGTCAAGTCATCCCCAAAACTTTTCCCAGTCACAAATATCCACCTTTAGCAGTTCCAGACTGTTGCAGCATGCCATTTTCTACTATCAGCTTCATGATAATTCAAATAACTAACCCTATAATCAAAAGTCAAAACAACAGTAAATTACATTTCCAGGAATTTTTACCTTAAATAGCAAATTTTTGTTAACCATAACTTAGGGCTCAAATATCTTTCTTAATGTTTCTCTATTAACTTTTCATGTATTCTTTTCTTATAAATTAAAACTACCCATATTCAAGGCTTCAGACATATAGCAAACATCTGACAGTTTACTCATAATTAATATGTTGAAGCTACATCTTTAAACCACCCTATATCCTTTCATAATAGCCAAGAATATTCTAATCATGAAGCCCCACTATGAATCAAATATGTCACAATAATGTAATCCCTGTAAGTCACTGTCAGGACTACAGTTCACTGTTCAGTCTTTAATATGTACTGAGGTCTGGCTATAATAAAGCAGGTTCCCCCATTAGAGGCAGGGTACTGGCACCTGTGTCCTTGATTGCAAGCCATTTACCTCACTTTGAAAATAAACTTCTGTTTGATTCCTGACTCTCCTGTCTCTAGCCTCCTCTCTCTGTATAGTTCTAGCCATCTACCAGTTAGAGGTTCATTCCATCAGGTTAACAATGAAAAAATTAGCTTTGAAAATTCATATAGCAGAAACATCATATTCTTTGATTCAGAGATATGTAATGTATACTAATAAGGATGAACTGAAAGAAAAGCTGTCCAATCTAGATAATAGCAAGGAACATAGGGAAACAAAATTGCTAAGACCCAAAGTCAATGTACAAGTGCTGTGAAATACAAATATCTAGATACAAATGTAATGTTAGTATGGGTCTTTTCCTTGGGAACAGGAATTCCAGAAAAGGCAATCAGTTTCTCTTCTTCCATTCTGAGATTTTTATTGGCTTCTTGAAATTTATTAAATCTTTAAGATAATTTGGATATCCTAGAGCTATGAAAAGAATGACAATATTTGGCAAGGCAAATATCTTGTTATTCCCAATCTGAAAATACTTAATGGAAATTGTTGATTGGTGTGAAGTATACTCAGGGATGAGGGTAAATGGAATTCATTCATTCTACTTCCTTTAATTGAAAAGGGCAAACCTGAAGGTTTTAGCAGGTACTAGATGTTTTTGTTTGTTACAGATAATGGGTAAAGTTGTAAGACTATTTAAGAAGAGAGCTCAAATAACCTTAACTAACTTCAAAACCACAAGGTACATGGTTTCATTCTAAAAATGCTTTCAAGTCATTATAGGAGCTACTGTCTGTTACTCCAACAACAACAGAAACGTAAGGGAGTTTTTAATATGTGAAAAAAGCTTCATAAAACAAAGCACAAAGCTGGGATATAGAGTTACAAATTCAGTCCTTGACTTTCTTCATTACTGTGCATCACATGGAATATATAGGTCCCTGGGAAGGGTAGAAACCACCAGAGGAGAAGATTACTACAAACTAAGATTGGTCTAGACTTATGACTTGATCTGAATAGCTCAAGTAAAGAACTTTTCACAATTTCTGCATCCCTAAGAGGTTAAATTATTTTCTTTTATAATCTTCTATGACCTTCTTTTTAGAGTGTTTTTAATAGTGCCATAGCACTCATGTGACTAATGTATTCAGAGACGAAGGAAAGATAAGAACTAGGGATCCTCTGGAAAGGAAGAGTGTTAATCCCCCTAATATTTGTTTGTTTGTTTTTTCCTACAATAGTATTTTATTTTTCCAAATACATTTAAGATGGTTTTCAACCTTCATTTTTATAAAATTTTGTGGTCCAAATTATTCTCCCTCTTTCCCTTATCCCTCCTCCAAAAACAGCAAGTAACTTGATATAGATTAAGTATGTTCAATTCTTTTAAACATATTTTCATATTTGAATATTTAAACCCTCCTTATATTAGAAGTGATAGAAGAGCTGGGTCTTGGAAGAAATAAAAAAAACAAAATGTGAAAACGTTTGGTGTCCATTCTTAGGAAAGAGGGTAGAGGATTGCTCAGGAAAAGAATGAAAGGAAAGGGGAAGAGAGAGAGAGAGAGAGAGAGAGAGAGAGAGAGAGAGAGAGAAGGAGGGAGGAAAGAAAGGGAAGGGAAGGAGAAGGGGAAGGAGAAGAGGAAGGGGAAGGGGAAGGGGACTCTAATTTACATTGTGTAGTTGTGTTTCTTCCCTATTCTTTACATCTCTATGTAGGTTCCTAGATGTCAAAATAGAGATTTGAGAAATCATCAAGTCCAACCTTCTCATTTTACAGAAGAAACCACATGATTTACTCTTAGAATCACACAACTATCCAAAATGAGGTCTGAATTCACCTCTTTCTAACTCTAGTTCTGACACTCTATTATATTATACTGCCTCTTTTATAACATACTGTCTCTATTAATGAGGGTATTCAAAAAAGACTTGTGAAAGAATCAGAACTAGCAGATGCTCACTGGTAACTGTTTCCAATTAGCAAATCTCTGCCTGAACCTGGCATGATGTGGACTGGGCTAGAGGGCAATGATATTGAGTGATCATTATGTTCACACAAAGGACTATTTCTGCCTTTCCATATGGAATGTTGAAATATTCTGGCTCAAACCTTGGACCTTAGACAAATCACTTAACTTATCAGGTTCTAAGGCAACAGCTGCTGATGTGCATTAACAGAAAGAGTTTCTTTACTGCACATTCCCTGTACCAATGAAATCACATCTGTCTTCCTTGATTTTCCCTTCAAAAACAAAAATGTTGTTTTGGAATCAGAAAGGAAGAAATTCCCTTAAACTCAACATCAGTAAAAATTGTCTCTTCTATTACTTTTTCAGTAGGATCAGAGGATTTATAACTAGATGGCTTTGGAGAATATCTAGTAAAACTGCCTGGCTTTATAGGTTGAGAAACTAAGGACCAGAAAGGTTGGGTGTCTCATCATGCAATGAATAAGGTATCTGAGTTGTGACTTTAATTCTTGACTCCTGCACCTAAATCCTATAGCCTTTAAATTAAATCATGAAAGTTATAGGGAAGTTGCTGATGTTTGTTCATAAAGAGAATTTCCTTATCTGAAAGTCTTTTAACAATGAAATCTCATATCTACTTCCTATTCCTATTCCCTAATTCTTTTCCCTATTCCTGATAGAGTTAAACTGAGATTCTAATTCTTCCATCCTTTATGCTTAAGATCATACATTAGAAAGATAACAGACCAGATTTAATTGCATATCCTATAAGTGGGAAACAAAGGCTGACTCTGATACCTTTCTTACAACCATGCTTTAATTAAGTTGAGGTTAATAAGAATTTATAAAGTACCAATGTGAAAGGCACTGTTAGGCACTAGATAATAGCTGGCATTTACATAGTGTTTTAAAATAACTTTCTATAGATTATTCCATTTTACCAACCTTATAAAAGGCAGTATAGATATCATCCCAATTTCATACTAGAATAAACTGAGACTTAGAAAAATTGTTATGTGACCATGGTCACACAAAGAGCATGTGCCAGCAACAGTAACTGAGGAACTGCTTACCTTTCTTGATCCTCCCTATTATTCTGTAATGTATGTCTAATACATGAAGATTTTGGGTTTCAGAAAAACATAACATTTACAAATCACTTTCCATATATTATTTACTTAATGTTTAAACAATGAAGTTAAATGAATTACAATTAGTATTAATTTTTCTATTCCAGAATGAAAAACTGAAATTAAATGTGGTTTTGGTTTGGGTTTTTTTTTTCCTTTGTTAGAGGAGGGGTAGATTGTCACATAAATGTGTTCATCTCAGAGTAATAGTCAAACTCAGAAGCTTCTAAATCCAAGACTCAGATGTTCAAAGGCCAAACCTATTCAATAGAAAACAGTCAATTAAGTCTGGGTACTATATAAATCAGAATTAATTCAGTTTTTTTTTTCCTTTTGAACTTGTTTCTATAACATCAAAAGACAGGGCCTCACACATAGTACTTAATCCCTATAATAGATTTCACTGGTCATTATGGATTATCTTATAAATGAAAATACAGGGTAATACTATAATAACTTTTAAAGATACTACCAGAATACACACACTCATTCACATACACACACACACACACACACACACACACACACACACACACATATTTTGGTCTATGAAAAAGAAAATTTAAATATTCTTTTTTAAAAAAAGATTGGATTTTTGTGTTTCACAATCTCCCTCTAATTTGGGGCCCTGTTTCTCAGTATCTTCCAAAGTTCTCTAGAGTATTTTCTTTAGTGAACTGCATTTGCTTCTGTTGGCAAGTACTGTATGCTCGTGAATCACAGAAGCTCAGTTCCAGCAATATGATTTAAAACTGGCCGGCAAAGCTCCTTCTATTCTTACTGTTAGCTGCTTCTGCCTGGAAACCAGACATCACTTTGAATTTGTATGACACAATATATTACAGAAAACCCATCTTCAAGGAACAGATAAGACTAAAATCATCAATAGTAACAACCAAAGCAAGGGAAAGAGTTTTGAAATCAATGAAAGAAATGGCACTATAAAAATATAATTATGCTAGAAAATAATACTGTAATGAAATCTATAGATCTCCTTGGGGAAAAAAAATTGTTCTATACAAACAGTAGGAAAAAATAGCATAAATAATATCAGTAGTAAATTGTGTCTCTCTCCACAGTTTACTCAACATGAGCTCAAAGTGTTTACTCATAAGAATGAATCTGAAATAATAATTTATTAATGAACCCAGAAGATGATGTGTATTTAAATATCACTTGTTAAAAAATACTACTGTATCCTTTTATGGAATTTCATGTGATCTTCTTAAGTAGATTTCACTGTTTATAATATGAATAAGGTAGAGATCCTTAAATATACACATGCATCCTATCCTAAGCCTTATGACTTACATATATTTACTTCCATAATATTTGCTTCTATAATCACATTTACATAAATTTGAAAGTTTATAAAGTACTTTCCTCACAATATACCTATGAGGTAGAAAGGGCAAGTTTATTAATTCTACTTATGAATTTAAAAAACTGAGTCTCAGAACGATTCTCTTAGTCGCACAGCTACTAATTGTTGGAAATCTGCTTATTTAAAATCCAATAAGTATTCTTCTTACTATATGATCTCTTCTATTTTGCATTCCACTATTACCATGAAAACTGGTCATTTTTTACAAGTCATATGATTTTATGCCATAGTTTACAATATAAAATATTGGCCAAATTTATCAAACTTTGACAAAAATAAACATAAAATAATGTTAATGTTTTAGTGTATTTGAGGGTTAGGAAATTTTAAGAAGCTAATTTATATCACAAGGATAAACTTCACAAGTTATTATTTACATTTATTTAACACTATAACAATTCTGTCAATTAGAAAAAATATAATTATATGCATCTAATGCTATACATTGAAGTTCTAAGAGATTTAAGTGAGTTTTCATGGTCACAAAACCAGTAAGTTCTGAAGTGACATTTGAATCAAATTTTCCTAATGCTGCTAAGCACTCTCCATTCCAGAATCCTATCTCTCTAAAAGAATGATGTAAATTGGTCAGCACTACAATCAATCTCTTTAAGTCTGTGTATGTCTCTATATATATATACACATTTCCTATCTAGTTATGAGGAAATTACATGGAAAGGAAACTGAAGTCCTCAAACTAAACTGTCAAGCATTCAAATTCTACTTCAGAGAAAACAATTCTGATAGACTGGCCACAATGTTTTAATCATTTACATGGAAAGAACAATTAATTAGGAATGGAAAATCTGGGTTCTGAGACTTGACTCTATTATTTTCCACTTTTATAATTTTAAGAAAGTCACTTAAAACTGATTTGCGTGCAAATTCCCTTATCAGAAAATGATCTTACATGGAAAATATTTTGCAAACTCTAAAGGAAGTGCAAGGATCATATGATCTATAAATGATGGAATAGCCACTTTCGGCAAATATCTTTGAACTTCAAATCTCAACAATTAAAAAGTATGTGCTTTAAAGAGTGCTTCATATAGAGTCATTATATGACTTCTACAAGATGAGCAGACAGAATCTCCATACAAGATAAAAACCAGATGAGTTAACCAATTATTGAAAGCTTTAGTAACTAGAATTCTTGTTTTGTAACCCTATTCCAATTATCACAGTGACCACAAGCAAGTTCAAAATTTGTTACCTGAAGACCTAATTGTAAGAATCATCATAATAGCAACTATCCTTAAAATCCCTTTAAAACTAAACAAAGAAAAGGAGGAGAGAGAAATGAATTAGTAGAGATAAAATGCATTGTATATGATTTTCAGAATTAAAGGATGAGAAGAAGTTCCCTGAACTTGATAGAAAGGGAACAAACTGAATCCCATGTCCCCTAATTCAAAAAATGGAGGGAGATGTAAAAATATGAGTGATGGAGGACACAAGAAAAAAAAAATGTAAAACACAAAAATATTATGAAAGAAATAAAAACTGAGTCCATGATCAGAAAAGCAACAAAAAGAAGAAAACCTCAAAAGGAAGTCCAAACAGTATTTATAGCAACTAAGAAGATTTTAATTCAGATTTCTCTATGACTCGTATTTTACCTAGTTGTCAGAGAGAACTTCTCCTACTTCTTCTCTTCTTCCTCCTTTTCTTCCTCCTCCTCTTCCTCCTTCTTTCTGTTTCTCTCTATATATTTCTCTCTGTTTCTCTCTGTCTCTCTCTATGTGTCTCTGTCTCTCTCTCTTTCACACACACACACACACACACACACACACACACACACACCCCTCACTCTCTTAATGGGAAGTTAAAACAAAGCTTCCTTTGCCCATTGCTGAGGGACCATTGCTACCTACCTATGTGGAGAATAGAAATATAAGAGAGAGAAATAAGCAAATGGTTAATTCTCGGGTGGTTGTCAAAAGCATCCATCCTCTAAATTTATATTTTATATGTGTTCTTTCCTTTAACTCTATATGTTTTGATTTGTTTGCTCATCTCTTACACAACCCACAAAAAGACAAACAAATAAACCAAAATTCATCTGAGCTAGCTTGCTTTATTTTTTGACAAAGACATTGAGAGAGAGAAAGATTTTCATAATTAAAGAGGGAGAAAAAAATTTTCCCATTTAACAGGAGATGAGGTAATGGTGGAGAAGGCCTCTGAATCACCATAAGACAAAGGAAGTATTTTCATTGCCTATACCAGTAAAAGAAAAAATCGAGGTCATATATATTCTCATTATTAGACCCAGAAATGAATGAAATTAATTGACATGAATTAATTGAAGTGAAGTGAACTCCCTTTATAACAATCTCTAGTGGTTTTCATATACTTATTTTCTTGAGTCTTACAACTATCATTCCCAGTTGTCCCTTCAAATGTGTAAAAGGGTTAATCATTCAGGTTTCCCAATCAAACTGAAGTGATACAATTTTTATTTGGAAACTTTTATTGCCCACCTCTTACTCTATAGCATATAGACATGTCCATTGATATCTCATTATAAAGACAAAATACATTTCCTTATTAAATCTTATTAGATCCTTATTAAACTCAGGCTGCCCCTTGACAATTTGAGAATTACCTCCAAGGAGATGAGTTTCAGTAATTGAGGTTGACACCATTTGGGAAGAGCCATTACTCTGTGCTGGTCTATAAAAATGAGCTGACAGATATATTCAGCCTTTTAAGGTTTCCTTCTTCATTCTACTTTTCTTCTGTTGAAATTCCGAGAGCTATAAATGGCCCAGTGTCTAAGAGCCATTAATAGCTATTTGGGAGGAATGAGAGGGAGACATA